>NW_020954564.1:23601844-23645111 GCF_900497805.2 Vombatus ursinus
GGAGAGGAGAGGCAGAACTTCAGCAAAGACAAGAAGAAAGAAAAAAAAAAGGAAGAAAAATGATTGGGAGGACAACTGCATTCCAGGGAAGGCATAATGGAAGGGTAGACATGAAAGGAGTCGAGAGAGAGGGGCTGTTAGGACTGAATCTCCCCACTGTCACCTACTCTACCATCCTCCCACCCCCACCCAAATAGCCTTTCAGAGGAAATGAGGGCTCAGTGTTCCTAGTCCCCTCCTGTTTGTGATTCTGCAGGCAAAGAGGACCCATTTGGTGAGGGATCCTGATAATTTCAGATGAAGTTCTAATCATAAATGCGAGAATTGCAGACAAAGGGCTAATTATAGGGACTCATAAATAGACACTTAAAATGTTGAACATGAAACTTGTTCATTATACACTGATTCTGCTTTTGGAGAACACCCGAATGAAATTGCTCAGGGTGTCTACATTGGCAGGAGCCCAGGCCTGTGGGAGAGTGGCCTTTTGCTCTCTGCCTTTGGAGGTAGTGAGTGGGGCATTAAAGAGAAAGGGCAGAAGAAGTGGATGGCAGCATCCCATCTGGTCATTCTCAATGTAGGCCTAGGAACTTGGAAGAAAAGATTTCACCCTGCTGGGCCTCCTATCCCCAGCCCTGGTGCCCTACCAGGCTGGGAGTGAGCCAGCCTTGCTTTCTAGGGGAACACATACATACAATCAGGAGCACACCATTGCAAGGCTACAAATCGCTGCCTGGGTATGGAAATTACCGACAAAAGAAATTAAGAGCAGGAACCCCATGATTAGACTAATGCATTGATCAAGTCAATTCTTCTCTGTTTCACTGCCAACACACCACATATAAAAGCGTCATTAAAGAAACTCTGCTGTCTCTCCTACTAATGGTCTACAATTTGAGCATGCCCTGATGATTGACAGGCAATGCCAGGGCTGGCTGTGTTGTCTTAAAAAGCCACATCAGATCAGCGGAAGCTTAAAGCAAAGCATAAATTATAGATACACGTCTGTTTCTTTGATGATGTGAGACTCATAGGTGCATCCTACTTCCATCACACAAAGAATCACACATCCATGAAGCTCTTTTACTTTGTCACATTAAATTTAAGAAAACAACAGTGAAAACATAAATGCTTCCCTTTTTCCTTCTTTCCTTCCTTCCTTCTTTCCTTCCTTCCTTTCTCTCTCCTGCCTTCTTCCTTTCTGCTTTTTCCTTTTCCTTTGAAAAAAAGAAAGAAAAAAGGAAAGGAAGGAAGGAAGAAAGAAAGAAAGGAAGGAAGGAAGGAAGGAAGAAAGAAAGAAAGAAAGAAAGAAAGAAAGAAAGAAAGAAAGAAAGAAAGAAAGAAAGAAAGAAAGAAAGAAAGAAAGCCTGGAAAATCTCCACTTTGAGGGAATTAATTAAACATAAAATAAGTGTTTAAATGCAAAGTTCAATGCAGCAAGGATTATTGCATACCCTCTGTCTATTTGTCATTGCTGCTAACTGTTTGCTTGTTGTTGGAGGCAGGATTACTGAATTGGAATATTCTCAGCATCTTGATCATTCAAAAACAAAGACGTTCAGAAAGTATTAACGGGGACATTTTGTGCTTCATAAATTTTATTGTCAGCTGGTGTTACAATTTCCTTACTCCAAAGTTCTAAAAGTCTTTGCTGGCAAGCGTGTTTGGGGTACTGTGGGAGATCTGGCAAAGGATTATGGAGCCACATTCCTGCAGCTGCCTCCTTCCTGTTGCTTCTACAGGGCATGCCCAGGTCTGTATCTACTCTGTGGTCTCTCCAAGGTCCAGCTTTTATTTTTAGACCAGGTCAGAAGAGAATTGAGTTGTCTAGTCAAAGAAAGTCCCTCTCTAGCAATTAAAGTCACTTGAGTCCTCTCTAAAGCACACCAGACTTCAAATAAGAGTTCTGCACTCTGCACTTTGAAATCAAGGAGTTCTGGTGAGATTGTCTCATTGGAACAGTACAACAAAATAAGATGCGATATTAAGCTTTGCCTTTAAAAACTGTTTACTCTTTTGTTTTGGTTTTAAAGCTGGGCAAGCTGTATCTTGTGGTGAAAGAGTATTTTGGAAATCCTGACTATACTTGGTAAAATACTCATCTTGTATCACTTCTCTTAGAGATTAGACATTTCCCTTTCCCCCAAGGTGCCAAGATCTATAAGTTGACATAATTCTGCACAAATCACTCTGGTCATGTAACTTAGAGTGTCCCAATCCCCCTTGGACCCTGGCCTCTGTAACTGTGCCATCACTCACTTAACTTCACCTTATCTTTAAATAAATTTAACCAGAAGGGACTTGTTCAACTCACCACCTCTTGAGTGATGTGAATTATTTATATAGTCTTCATCCGCATTCATTAAGCTACACACAGTCAGTCAAAGTGGAGCTATTTGTTTCCTGTGCATCCAGAAGGGTATGACAAATCACAAAGGCTGTGGCAAACGACAAAAACAAAACAAAACAAAAAAAGACTCAAAAAACCTAAAAATTTCCCCAGGTTTAATTAAAGTGGCAGGTCTTCCCTGAGACTGTCCCTATCTTCTTTGACCTTTTGAGTGTCTGGGAGATGAGCTCTGTTTGAGACAAACCACAGCTCTGAAAGGATCCCCAAGGTTTATTGTGGGAACCTTTTCTGCCAGGCATTCTACCCTTTCTCCCTTATTTTCCCTAGATCTTAGAGAACATAAATCACCCAATCAAATCTTAAAAGAAGGCCTCCTTATCTGCTTTGTCAGGAACTATATGCCTTAGCTGATGACTTCCACTAAATTTGATAAGGAAAAAATGGTGGACTTAATTTCAGGAAAGGCTCATCTATCCAGAAAGGTCATAGAAAAAGTAATGTCTTATAATTAACATGAAAATATTCTCCTTGAGGATTCAGAAGACTCTTCTTCAGTCACTTTCAGAGTCTCAGGGTTACTATTATGAATCTTGGTTTATAATATGGCAGTGCATATATAACAAGTTATTTGAGAATTTTGATTCTTTGCATTCTGAATAAACAGAAGTCTCCTGAATTCTACTAATCTGCCTATCTCCCCAAAGTCACAGAATTTGAAAACTAGAAGGGACCTAAACATTCATCTAGTTCAACCTATACACAAAATGAATTGCCACTATAGTATTTTTAAGTGCTTATCTTGCCTCAGCCTGAAAATGCCCAAGGAGACGGATTCCTTTACCTCTAGAGAGGGTCCATCCTGCTTTGGGATAACTCTGATTGTTAGGAAATATTCCCTAATAATTTTCAGTTTTGCTCAAGGCTCTTTGCTGATTCTTCCCTCCGGAGCCAAGCAGACCAAGTCTAACTAATCTCTCCTCCTTCACAGATAGGTCTCATATTCTTCCTGAGATCTCTCTCTGATTTCCACTATTATGTGCCAGGCACTGTGCTAAGTACTGAAGATCCAAAAAAAGGCAAAAGATAATTCCTGCCCAAAAGGAGCTCACAAGGTAATGGAGAGATGACAAACTCTTGGTTCTTAAAGGTTAAATCAGTAGAGTAAAAGCTCCAGGAGATCCTAACAAGCTGGGAAAACATCCAATATGGGCCAGAGGATACACTGTGTATTCATTGTTCAAGGAGCCCTCTAGATAAGAGTAGTGAGGCTCATTACCAGAACAGCTACAGGGCAGCTCTTAAAGGGTGGCAATTTGCACCAGTGGGATTCCAACAGGAAGAAATCAGGGATATTTCTAAGCATAATGGGGATCTGGAAACACAGAGACTGTATCAATTTCCTGGCTGGTAAAATCTTTGTGAAGAAGCTTGAGGAATTTACTTCCAGAAGAGTCATAGTGACATGTAAGGGAAGTACCTTGGACAAATTTTGGAGCACAAGAAGAGTTTTTCAACTGGTTGCAAAGTAACTGTTCTGTAAGTGAGCTCTCAGAGTAGAGATCCAGGGTCTCTCAGGTCTAGAATCCTGTCTGTTTCTGTCCAAAGCAATAGGAAAGGTGTGACAGGACATAGCCAGCCTTGTTAATATCATCCTAAAAGATGAGAGGCCTCCCTGAAATACTCAGTTCAATGAGCCAACATCCTAATTTCCCTTGGTAAGTCATTTTGGCTCTAGAATCTGCTAATTTCTTAAATACTTTGCCAATTCTATTTTTTTTTTATTTTTGACCCAAGCTATTTTCATGGAATGAGTTCCGTAAGTTAGGGGTCCCTAGAAGGGAATCAGATAGACCCTAGAATTATACTCAATAGGTCCTAGTAACCTATATACATCTGTAGGGTAGGGGAAGAGGTAGAGGGAAAGAAGGCAAGCCTCAAGTTAGATGAAAAGGGGTCCTGAGTTGTGGGCCAATGAGACCTGGGTGGTACTTGAGTACAGCTTTATTCATATCCTCTAGAAATACTGTGAAGGTTGCCACCAATGGAAGTCCCGGGTAAGGTATCCAAGACCACTGGTCCCATTGGCCACTATAGCCAAAAAATTGTACAGTCAGGGCTCTGGGCTCCGGTTGGTGAATCCTGGATGAGCTGGGGGTTGTAAGGGGTCCTGGGTCATAGTTCATAAATCTTGTGGTGGAATATAAGCTATTAGAAGGCAGAAATTGTTTTTTTTTGTTTTGTCTTTTTATCCCTAACACCTAATACAGTCTTGAACACAGTAGATACTTAATAAAGAAGATACAATAAATTCACTCCCATCCATGAAAAATAACTTTCTATCATTTTATTTAAATGTATCATACTCAGGCTTTCAAGGAAGACCTTTTATTCTAGTCTTATGGGATTTAGTGGAAAAGTCCATGTTAATGAAGCTTACACTACTTATGGTTTAGATCTTAATTGTGTCCCCTTTCAGGGTTTATTCTGAAAAGTCATATATGATTTAGTCTGCTCTTTGTGTGCCCTTCACCTATCCATTCCCTCCATCATCCAAGGCATTATTCTTTGGACTTTCTAAGGACCTCCATGAGATCCTTCCTGAAACTTGACAACCATGTATGAAGATATGATGAAGTTAATAATAATTCATATTTACATAACACTTTACAAAATACTTTCCTTGCAGCAACTCATGAGTTAGGTAGTGTGAATATTACCACCCTTATTTTGTAGATGAGAGAATTGGGACCCACAAAGGGAAAGTGATCTGACCATGGTCAGTTGATAAACTAACATTTATTAAGCTCCCATTATGTGCTAAGCTCTGTGTCAAATACTAGGAATACAAAGAAAGGCCAAAAATTCAATTATATGTAAATAAAATACAGACAGTATAAATTGAAATAGTTTCAGAGGGAAGACACAAAGGTTAAGGAGGTCTGGGAAAAGTTTCTTGCAAGAGATGGGACTTTAGCTGAGACTTAAAAGAAGCCAGATAAGTTAAGAGGTGGAAATGAAGAGGGAAAGAGCTAGTGAAAATTCTTGGATTTGGGAGATGAAGTATCATGCGCAATCAACAGATAGTAAGTGTCAGAACCTAGATTCAAATACAGGTCTTTCTAATTCGGAGTCCACTACTCTTTCTCTAGAATGCTGCCAGTCTTCATAGGAAGAAATAAAGTTTACTTCCTTTTCCGGTGCCTCTAGTCTAGCCAAAGCATGCCTCCCACTCTGGGAAATTGTTCAGCCTCAAAGAAAGAATGGTACTCTTAACATCTGTGGCTGTTTCCCCTGGACTAAGAATGCTGCGAATGAAGAAGGGAAGGAGGAGGAGAAGGATAAACACAGACCTATAGTCATTTAAGGTTTTACAGTATTTTTCATACATAATTTAATTTCATCCTTACAATGAACTAAAGAGGAAGGTACTACAATTATATCTAAATTACAGATGAGAAAACTGAGACTTGGAGCTGTTTAATGCTTTACCCATGGCCAATAACTAGTAAGTGTCAGATGTAGATTTGAACCCTTGTCTTTTCTGGCTCCAAGCCTGTTGTGTTGTGGCTTAGAAAGAAGATTTGATCCTTTTTTTTCAGATTTTCTGTGCGAAGGATAACCAAAAGCTATCAAAGAGCCGTTTCTCCATGGGGCATACCAACGTGATGACTGAACAGGATAATGTATTTAAAGCACTTTGTAAAAACCCTAAAGTGCTATTTAAGTGTCAGCTATTTTCATTTATGTATTATTATTTCCTAGAGAAGAGCATTTGGATCACATTCATTTTCCTTACTCCAAGCACTGGATTTAGAATCAGACTTCACAACCTGGCTCAGCTTCTTACTACCTATGTAATTCTGAGAAAGTCATTTTCCTCTCTGAGCCGCAGTTTCCTAAATTGTAAGATGAAAACATTGTACTAGATGACCTCAAAAGTCCCTCCCAGCTCTAAAGATATGGTCTTGTGATCCTATTAATCTGCTAGGGAGGAGGAAGGCCTGGTCAGAACATTCAGAAAGTAAATTGGGCCTCACTTGTGAGGCAGGTAAATGTAAGTTACGAGTTCCTCCCATAATCCCTCATGAGCTTTACTTTGCCTGGGGTTTGAAATACAACATTCCACAGTAAGGCAAAAGGGTACAACGCATTCAAAAATAAAAACAAAGCCTTTGTTTTTAGCAAACACAGAGTCTACAAAGCAGAAGATTCATGTCAACAGGAAATAACTCTCAGAAGTATTTCAGAGACTGGTTCTTAACCCCAGAATTCATCAATTTAAAAAACAAAACAAAAAACAGAAGGATACATTGGCACACCAAATTTTCAAGAACTGGTTTGAGGCTGTTGAAACTACAATTCAAGAGTTTCGGATTCAGTATTGAATAAATATCACATTCCCCAGGAGATAGAAACTGCTCCAAAGATATTTTCCCCAGGGTCCCAAGATCTGTAAATCGAGATAATTCTACGCATTGCTGCCCGAGTATGGAAATTACCGACAAAGGAAATTAAGAGCAGGAACCCCATGATTAGACTAATGCATTGATCAAGTCAATTCTTCTCTGTTTCACTGCCAACACAGCACATAAATAATATGTGGGCAATTACCTTCAGTAAATTATATGTGTTTTATAATCTTCTATGAACATTTTTCCTTTAAAAACAACACAACAAAAATAACCTCAAGGGAGTTAAGTGTCATAGGAAACACTGTATTATCTCTTGAATCCTCCAACATAAGTAAGAAGAAATTTGGGCAGAGCTATAACTAGGGTGGGGTGATCTGATCTATGACCCAGTGTTTCAAAATTTAGAGGACACTGACAGCAATTGAAGTTCTTCATTTGTCCCCAAACAACTGAGTTTAGCACTTAGCAAAAATTAATTAAAATTTAACTAAATTTTCCAATTAAAATTAGGAAAAAGATAGTAAAATAGGATACAGTCATATGGCAAAGGAGTCCTTCAGTGGCTACAGTGACTATGGACCCAGGTGAGCTCCTCTCATGCCTACCAGCTCTACCCTTTCCTCTCTCTTTCCTTCCCTCCTTCTGCAGCCTCTCCAGAAGAACCCAGTAGCATATATGACTCTATTTGTCTAGTATATGTTTTACTTCCTTCTCCAGGAGCAAAATTTGCTAGTCATAGTTTTGGATTTTTGTATTTCAGGAGCAATCTCAATATCACTGGTCACTGTCACTCAGGTCTCTGGGGTCACTTTGGCCTCTTTTTTTTCTCCTTTTGCCTGTGGTATGTAAGGAATATCAGGGAAAGAGAAGCTTTTTAATTGCAATAACATCTGGCTCTGGTATAGTTAAAAAGGAGCTGACTTTTATGGAGTATTTGCATAGTTATAAAGCTTATGCATTATCTTATTTGATTCCCATGCCAACTTTGTGAGGTAGACAGCACAAACATTCATTAACTCCATTTCACACATGAGAATATGGGCTCAGAAAGGTTAAGTGATTTGCCAAAAGTAGCAAAACTAACAATTAGCAGGATTGGGACTCAAACCCAGGTTTTTCGACTTCACGTTCAGTACTTTTTCTAACATGCCTTACTATGTCTACAGGGCAACACAGGTAAAGGAGGAAGAGGAGAGAAGGGTCATAGTAAGAGTTAGACAGTTACCTGGATGAGGATGATCTCTCTCTCTCCCTCTCCCTCTCCCTCTCTCTCTCTCTCTCTCTTTTCTCTCTCTCTGTCTCTGTCTCTCTTTTCTCTCTCTCTCCCTCTCTCTCTCTCTCTCTCTCTCTCTCTCTCTCTCTCACACACACACACACACACACACACACACACACACACACACACACACACACACACACATAACTTCAGGAAGAAAGGGCCTGAACTATCCACATGGAGTAACCTAACAGATCCAATTAGTTAATAAACAAGAGGTGAATGTGAGGAGGGAAGCACTCTCCAAGCCTGAGGAACAATCTATGCAAGTGAATGGTGACTGGACACAGAGTGTCATGTGTGAGGGATAGCAAGAGGTCCAGCATGAGTAGAACATAAAGACAAGGAAGGGGAATGATGTATGAGGAGGTTGAAAAGGTAAGTTGGAGCCAGTTATGAAAGGTGTTAAATGCCAGAGGAGTTTATGTAGCATGCTTCCAAGTAGTCCTCATATTGGCAAGCAAGAGTCACATCTGTAACTCACACATCTATCAAGCATACATCTTACTACATGACTTAGAGGATGTTATATAGTACATGTGTCATGGAGTCATGATTTTGTTGATGTAGAACAACCAGCATAGTTTATAATCTTCCTATGACTTAGTAAAGACAGTAAATCTCTGGATAAGTGACTTGCCCATAGGTGGGATTTAAACCTAGTTTGTCCCAACTCCACTCCCAGCAATCAATTCACCGTCCTATGCTACCTGTCATAGCACGTACTGGAAAAGACCATTGAGAATCTCAATGAGAATTTAACCATCGCTTCTCTTCTCTGACCCTCAGTTTCCTCTTCTGTAAAATGGAGTGGAAAGGATTCACTCTATAGAAAAGCTCCAGCTATGTTCTGATTCTAAGAAAAGTCAAGGATGAATAGACTTTTCAAGGTCTTTTGTGCCATCAGGGTCCCCAAAGCCAAAGGCTTGGACTCAGATGTTCCTGCATGTTGGGATTAAAAGAGGCCTTAAGGGTAAAATGTGGCACAGCAGATAGAGTGCTGAGCCTGGTGTCAGGAAGACTCATCTTCCTGAGCTCAAATCTGGCCTCAGACACTTACTAGCTTTGTGAACCTGGGCAAGTCACTTAATCCTGTTTGCCTCAGTTTCTTTATTTGTAAAAATGAACTGGAGAAGGAAACAGTAAACTACTCCAGTATCTTTGCCAAGAAAACCCCAAATGGGGTCATGAAGAGTCAGACATGAATGAAACTACTGAACAACAACAGCAAAACATATGTTCCTTTGTGTTTTATCTCTTTCTGCCTAATGCATCTCTTCCACATACTCCCCTCAGTCTGGGATGAAGAAATTCTCCCTCCTTGGAAGATGCAGCCAGACTCCTGTAAGAATCTGATTTTGGCTTCAGTTTGTGCTTTAGATAGTAGAATCCTTTGTTTTCTTCCTTTCCAAGTCTTTCAAGTTTTCAGTAAGTAACTATATGATTTAAACTTTACCACTGTGGGGCTTTCCTTCTTCCTTACCAATCATACTCTCTTTTCCTACACAAGGTCTCTTCCTGCCTTCCTTGGGAAGGAGACCTGAGCTAAATCTCCCACTTCTTCCTCTGCCTCTTCTGACTGAGTGCATCAAAGTGTAAAAATCTTGATTTAAGTATTTTTGTATTCAAAGATCATACGCAAGTGTTCATTTGAAGGTTCAGTGGCATTTTGAAATGAGAACATCATATATAAAGATGTCAGAGATGGAGCCTCCCACCGTGAGGTTGAAAGAGAGAGAGAAACAAAATGAATAGAAGAGTTTCTAGGTTCCAAGGAATTTTAACATCTCATTACTTAGATTACCCTACATATAATTTTCCAATATTTGATATTATAGACTTTTGAAGGTATTGGTTAAAATTACTTCAAGCCTGACATCAATTTAGTCTTATTCATTATCTAGCTAAAATAAAACCTTAAGAATAACTGATTAGAGTAAGTAAGCAATTTTCTGATAAATGCAAATTTCAAACGGCTCCTAAGAAGAGCTTGCTATAGATGAAAATAGGACGGCTAGTGTTTGCCAGGCTTCTGCATGACATGGACGCAGGCAGTCTGCAGGATCTCATGCTCAGGGCCAGGCAGGCTTTCCCCAGCGGTCTCCGTGCCTTTGTAGCATGACCCCATGCTCCTGACTCTCTCTGCCTAATGATGATGATGGCAATATTATCATTTCCTGCATTCATTGCTTTGATAGGTACTCACATCTTTTTGTTAGTCTAATGAAGCATGTGATAAATATGTAGTTGTCAGCCTGAGGTACATGGTGAGCAGGAAGAGATGCATCTCCACATTTGATCTCGTGTCTCCCCAGTCTCCTACCTTCCTGGGCCACAGTGATGGGGCTTGTCTGCTCAATCTTACTCAGCATTACAGTACTACCACCAGCTAACTGGGTGGCCTGTTGATTGTGTCCACACAGACTCATTTACTCAAATGTTTAAGTCAAAAGACCTTTTTCCTTGGTCTACATAGCAGAGGAAAAATTTTTTTTCCAAAAGCAAGTGCTCATATTTCTGAGCAGACATTTTAGGTAGTGAAAACATTTTAAAAGTCAATCATTTATTGTAGGGGTAGGCTCTTAAGTCTGTGAAATTTAGATAGATAGACAGATGTACACATGTAAATGTTTGCATATATATGTAGATATATAGGTGTATCTATATACATATAGATACACATATATATACATCTATCCATCTCTATCTCTATTGATATATCTATATCTATAACTATATATGTATGTTTATGTATATAGACACATATATAGATACAGGGACAGCTAAGTGGTACAGTGTATACAGTGCTGGGCCTCGAGTCAAGAGGGGTCCTCTTCCTGAGTTCAAATCTGGCCTGAGACATTTACTAACTGTGTGGCCTTGGATAAGTCACTTAACCCTGATTAGCTCAGTTTCTTCATCTGTAAAATGAGCTAGAGGAGGAAGTGGTAAACCACTCTAATATTTTTACCAAGAAAACCTAAATGGGGCTGCAAAGAGTTGGAGATGACTGAAAAGCAACTGAACAACATAAATAAATAAATAAATAAATAAACATATATCCATATGTATGTATATAAGGATACCAGCTAAATAGCTATACTTTGATATAATTGGCTTCATTCGTAATCCTGTGTATTTCATTTCATGCACTTAAAAACATTATTCTGAGGAGAGATCCATAGGCTTCAACAGATTGCCAAAGGGGTCTATAACACACACACAAAAAGGTTAAGAACCTCTGATTTACTGAGTGTCTACCATGTTCCAAGACATAGGGCTTAGTTGTGTTATATGACTTAGCCAGGGTAAGCCCTGATATAGTGATAGAACAGGTCTTTGCATTTGTTAAGTTGGGTTCAGAAAAAGTCTCCTATTGGCCTCAAATAATTTCCCTGATTTCCTGGGAAGTTGCCTAATTTTTCCATCAGAAAACTATTATTATTATTATTAATTGTTATTATAGCCAACATTTACTTAATACTTCAATGCTTGCAAGTCGCTTTCCACATCTTATTTAGTAAGTACTATTATTAGCCACATTTACTAACAAATAAATTGGGGTTCAGAGAGAGGTAAAGTGATTTGCCCAGGGTCACACTGCTAATAAGTACCTGCGACAAGATTTGAATGCAGGTCTTTCTTCTTGACTCAGATCCAGTGCTTTATCTTTGATGACTTAATGCCTTTCTCCCTCTTTTAAGCTAAGGAATTGTATCTAGAAGGTCCCTGAGAAAGTTTCTCTCAAGAGATTTTTGGAGACAACATAAACATGTCATTCTATGTGAATTATTCCCTTTCTGAGAGTAAGTACACATCATAATTTATTTCTATTACTTGTAGGTGCTTGTGTGGGGAGGAAAGGCTAGTGATCTCTCTGTCAGTATATTCAGTTAGCCTATGGGTGGGGAACCTGCAGCCTCGAGGCCACACATGGCCCTCTAGGTCTTTTTTGTTGCTTTTGCACTTGAGGACCTAGAGGGCCACGTGTGGCCTCGAGGCTGCAGGTTCCTCACCCCTGAGTTAGCCAGTCAGCAAGCATTTATCATGCACTTACTCAGTGCTAGGCATTGCACTAAGTGCTGGGGATACAAAGAATGGCAAAGATACAGTCCTTTCCCCCAAATAGTTTACATTCCAATGGGGAGAAAACAGGTAGAAACAGACAAGAGATTTATAGAGAGTCTGTGGAAAGCATTCTGAGAAAGGAAAACTCTAGTAGCTGGAGGGAATGAGAAAGGCCCCCTGGAAGAGGTGAGATTTGACCTGATTCTTGAAGGAAGATGGGGAAACTGAGGGGTGATGGTGAGGGGCAAGAGCATTCTAGGCATGGGGGCAGTGAGTACAGAGACATAGAGACTGAGACAAAGTGTCATGTTCAAAGAACTGCAAGTAGACCAGCATTGTTGGAACATAGAATGCACAAAGGAGAATAAAGATTGGAAAGGTAGGAAGGGTCCATGAGGAAAGAATGGGTTGGAGTGGGGAGAAACTGGAGGAAAGGAGACCAATTAGACTATTGCAATATTCGCTTCTAGGAGGGAGGTGAAAAGGGTGTGAACTAGGGTGGTGATTTTACAGGTAGAGAGAATTTATGGAAGTAGAGGATACATCATTCGCAAAACATATTGTAAAAATAGCAATGATCAGTTTGGGCCATGTAATAGTGGATGAGTATGGTTGAGGAGTACAAAATGAAATTGAAGTTGTGGGCTTGAGTTGGACACTTTGAACTGGATGTCCTGTAGGACATACAAATTCAACATGTCCAAAGAGAACTCATTATCTTTTCTCTAAAACCTCTCTTCTTCTGCATTCTCAATTACTTGGTGAGAACACCATCAATCCTTCCATCTGCCCAAGCTTGTAACTTCTGTGTAGTGCTTGACTTCTCACTTCCTCTCACCTCTCACAGCCAATCGATGGCCAGGTCTCATTGCTTCTACCTTCACATCTCTCGTATCCATCCCTGCTCCATTCACCCAGCAGCTGTCCTAGTGTGGGCTTTTAGCACCACTTCCATGAACTATTTCAATAGGCTGCTGGTTGCTATTGCTGCCTCAAGTCTCCCCCCTCTAGGCCAACCTCCACTCAGGTTCCAAATTGATTTTCCTAAAGTGCAGGTCTGACTGTGTCACCCCCTTGACCCTTCTCCATCCCTAATTCCATACACTCCAGTGACTTCCCATTGCCTCCAGAATCAAACATAAAAACTCCTATTTGGAGTTCAAAGCCTTTCACAAGTTGACCTCTTCCTATCTTTTCAGTCTTCCTATACTTCAGTCCCTTCATGTACACTGAAATACATTGACACTGACCTTTTTGCTATTCCTCATACTCATACTCCTCATTCCTCATACTTCATTACCTGACTCTGTACTTGTTCACTGGATATCCCTCATGCCTGGAATGCTTTCCCTCCTCACATACATTTTTTGGCCTTTCTGGATTTCTTCATGACAACCTAAATCCTACTTTCTCCATAGGGTTTTTCCCAATCACCCTTTGCTAGTACCTTTTCTCAGAGATTACTTCCCATTTACAGTGTATATATCTTGTATGTACATAATGATTTGCATATTTTCTTCCCCATTAGAAAGAGTGTGAGTTCTATGAGGGTAGGTACCATGTTTTTCACTTTATTTGTATCTCAAGCCTAACAGGACACCTGGCACTTAGTAGTCACTTAATAAATGTTCACTGGCTGACTGATTGACTAGGTGATTGGGATGATCCACAACAATAAGGAAGTTTGGGAAAGGGGTGGGTTTTGGAGAAAGATAATGAATCCTGTTTTGGGCATGTTGAGTTTGAGATACCTATGCGGCATCTAATTTGCCCCAAAAGGCAATTGGTAATACAGAACTGGAGTTCAGAGGAGAGGTAAGAGTCAGATATATAGATGCAAAGATATGATCATTGAACTCATAAAAATGAAGGAGATCACCAAGTGAGATAGTATAGAATAAAAAGGAAAGAAAGCCTGAGACAGAGCCTTGAAGGACAAGACCAGAGTTAGTAGGCATGCCATGGATGAAGAACAGCAAAGGAAACTGAGAAGGATTGTCAGGAAGACAGGAAAGGAACCAGGAGAGAGGAGCATCATGAAAACCTAGAGAGGAGATCATACTAAAAGTAAAATCTGATTGTTTAAAAGTCATTAAATACTGCAGAGAGATCAAGAAAGATCAGGACTGAGAAAAAGCCATTAGATTTGGCAATTCATGCATTATTGGTAATTTTGGAGAGGGAAACTTCAGTTGAATAATGGGATCAGAGAATTTAGAAGAGAGTGAGAGGAGAGGAAGTGGATATACTGATTGCAGACAGCTTTCTCAAGGAATTTAGCAGCAAAGGGGAAGAAAAAGATAGGTTACTGGGCATAGTAGGAGCAAGCAAAATTTTCCTGAGGGTGAGGAAGACATGGGAATGTTTGAAGGCAGCAGAGAAAGATCCAATAGATACGGAGAGATTGAGGATAATAAAGAAAGTGGAAATGATAGTGGTTGCAATCTGCTGGAGAAGAGGGGGTGGAATCAAGAGTGCATTTAGAGGGGTCATTTATAACAAGGAAAAAGGCCACTACTTTGTCCAAAACCAGAGTAGAGGACAATGGAGGTGGGGGGAAAGTGTCTGAAAAACTGTGAGTTTAAGAGGAGGGGAAAAGGAGAAGTTCTCTGTGAATGCCCTCATTTTTTCCTGTGAAGTATAAGACAAATTCTTCTTCTAGGAGAGATGGGGAAGTGGATGCTATAGGAATCTAGAGGAGAGATGAGAAAGTTTGAAGCAGTTCCTATAGAGAGTAGGATAAGAAAATGATGAGGGAGAAATACAATGTTTGCCTTGCTATAGCAAGGGCACAGTTGAGATTGGATAAATTTGCAGTTAATCCAATAAATGCAGCTTCATTATTTTTTTCAACAGCACATGAATAGAAGGGAAGGAAGATGGTAGAAGCAATTCAGGGATGGGGCTTGGTAAAGTGAATAAATGAGGAAATTAGGAATAAGGTGAGAATAGGAACTGGGAGTGTGTTAGCCATTAAGAAGTGAGTCTCAGCAGAGTATCAATGGTTATAGAGAAGTGCATTGAGATAAGCAGATTAAACTGCATTTACTTCCCCTTGAGGTTCAATTTACTGGTAGGTGGTGATATTGTGTATTGTGAGGCCTCAGGAGATCTTCCACAAAGCAGGTAAAATTAGAGAGAGGTATGGAAACCTGGTGAGGAGGCCAAGGCGACTTATTTCCTTGGAGAAAATCCTGGGGGACAGGTCATGGAATAGTTCTTGTCCTAGAGGATGGTGTCCCCTCTGAAGATGAACTTGGGACATGACGGCCACTGAAGTAGGAGGTGGACAGTGAATTCCTGGATGCTGTGCTCTAAGAGACCAGTAGGGAAGTATAAAAAAGGAGGATGCCCGGGGGACTTTGATGAAAGGACAAGGAGACAAGTGAGATTTCTACTAAATAACATATTCTTCTAGTCATTCTGGTTTAGAATATGAGTCACCTTCAACTCTTCACTCTCATTCATCCCCCAAATCCAACCAAATCTTATTGACTCCACGTCTTCAGCATCTCTCACTTCTGCCCCCTCTTAGCCATTTATAACACACCAACCTTGTTCAGGCTCTGATCACCTCTTGCCTAGACTACAGAACTTGCACAGTTCCTGGCACATAGTAAGCACTTAATAAATTATTGATTGACTGACTACTGCAATAACCTCTTAATTATTCTCTCTGCCTCTAGTGTCTTCACCTCCGATCTATCCTCTACACAGCTTCCAGATTGGTATTCCTAAAGCACAGGTCTGACCTTGCCACTCTCCAGCTCAAAAAGTTTCAGTGTCTTCTAGGATAAGTACAAATTCCTCAGGAAAGCCCTTCACAGTCTAGTTCCAGCCTATCCTTCCAGACTGAGTTCACATTATCCCCTTCATTCTGGCTAAAAATGCCTCCTTGTTGTTCCCCATACATGATATTCCATCTCTCACCCCAACATCTCCCATCTCCCCTCCTCTCCACCCCTGTACATATCTGGAATGCTTGCTCTCCTATCTCCCTATAAAGTTTAGCTTAAGTAGCACCTCCTACAATAGGCCTATCCTGATTTCCCCAGTTCTCAGGGCTTTCTCAGAAATCACTTTGTATTTAGTTTATATTTTACATCTCTATACCTGTAAATATGTTGCATCCTCCCAGGAGATGATCAGCTCCTTGCAGACAGCAACTGTCTTGCCTTGTACACATTGATCTCCAGTGCAATGCTTAGCACATCACAGGGTCTTAATAAATACATATAAATGCAGCTAGATGGTACAGTAGATAGAGCACTGAACCCTGAATCAGGAAGACCTCAGGTTAAATCTGGCTTCAGAGCCTTACTAGCTATGTGACCCTGGAAAAAAGTCACTTAAACTTTCTCAGCCTCAACTTCCTCATCGATAAAATGGAAATAATAGTAGTGCCCACATCCCAGGGTTGTCGTAAGGACCGAATGAGATAATATTTCTAAAGTTCCTTGCAAACCTTAAAGTGCTACAAAATTATGTTTATCATTGTTGTTGTCATTGTTAAATTGTTGTTGTTATTCCTTCAGGACACTGGCTAGGTAAATACTGCTCAAAAAGCTGTCCTATGGGAATAAAACAAGGCTACACCTCTGAAGTACAGGTTCCATGCTCCTCATCCAGTATTTGTCACTCCCTGACTGTGAGTGATCTTTCCAACCCTACTAGACTATAAGTTTGCCTGTGAAGGCAAGCACCATGTCTTACTCATCTCTGCATTCCTCTTTAAGAGATGTTGTTGTTCCTCCTTCATTTCCAAGAGGAACAAGGAAATCACAGGTGATGTCTTGAGTTGCACATGAATTAGATTCAAATGAGGCAGAGCTGCGCAAAGTCATCAGTCTCATTCTCTCTCCCTGAGTTATCAAAGTCCAGTTGCAGGACAAAAGTCAAGATGACTATTGATGACCCAGGATGCAGAGTTTGACCTTGGCATCTTCGATGCCTGACCAAGCTCTAAGCATACCACAGTGCCTGCTTTGGCCACCTTCATGGCCACATGTGCAGCAGCCACACTTCAGTAAACTGTTTTAGCAGATGGGCTAAACCTGGTTGAGTATAACCAACAGGCTTCAAATACGTCAGGGAGTTAGGGGGATGTCTATCCTATTCAGGTGAAGACTTTTCCCAGTGGAATGGATAGATTGGAGATGTAGATGTCAAATAAATCACAGGACACTAGAGTCAGAAGAGGATACAATGTTCATAGAACCCAACTTATTCCAAAACAACAATCACTTATACCACGCTGCTCACAGGGATTATCTAGATTCTGATTGAAAATCTCTGGTGAGGGGGACCCATGAACTTATGTATTGACCCATTCAACCTGTGGACAACTCTGAATGTTAGGACTTCTTTCTCCTCGTTACAATAAGATTAAACCTATCTCTGTACTACATTCACCCATTACTCTTCATTCTGCCCTCTGGGGCCAAATAGATCAGGTTGAATCTCTCTTCCACATGACAGCATTTCAAATGCTAACAGTTACCATGTCCACCCTGTCTTCTCTTTTCTACACTAAACATTCCTAGTACCTTCAACAGCTCCTTAAAGGACATGGTGTCCATTCTTCTCACCATCTTGGTCATCCCTTCTAGACACACTTTAGCTTGTCAGTGTCCTATCTAAAATGTAGCAATCGATTCTCAGAACAATATTCTAGAAACAGCTGGATTAGGACATGGTGTTGACATGTCCGTTGTACTGGGCACTGTGCCTCTCTTCATTGAGTAACTTTTTAAAGTGGTTTACTGATTGGTTGGTTGATCTTTTGGTGGGTCAAACAGTTTTTCATATATGTGTTTACAGAGATTTCTATTGATGAAATCCAGAAATGATTGCCCTTCAGGTTGTGATTGATTTTTGGGCAGAAACCATTTTTGTTTTCGGAAAACCGAAACTTTAAAACTGATCTTGATCTACACAGAAATGTCTAACCAGATATGAACAAATGGAGAGGCTGTTACTATAGTCTTAGCTCTAATATGGTAGAAAGAAAGCTGGATTTGGAGCCAAAAGATTCTGGTTCAAATCCCAGCTATGCTACCCAATATATCAGTGTGACTTCCAGCGATGCACTTATTTATTTGGGTCTCTGATTCCTCATTTGTTAGATGATAGGGTAGAATTGGATGGTCTCTCAAATGCCTTCCACCTCTACAAAAGTTGGTTAAAGATTTTGTTGTTCAGTTGCCTCAGCTGTATCTGACTCTTCTCATTCCATTTGGGGTTTTCTTGGTGAAGATACTGGGGTGGTTTGCCATTTCCTTCTCCAGCCCATTTTATAGATGAAGAAACTGAGGCAAACAGGGTTAAGTGACTTGCCCAGGGTCCCACAGCTAATAAGTGTTGGAGGACAGATGTGAACTCAGGATGATGAGTCTTCCTGACTCCAGGCCCAGAACTCTATGCATTATGGCGCCACCTGGCTGCCCTTGGGTTAGACATAGTTCTCTTAATACATAATTCTTAGAGGCAGCTGGGTGGTATAGTGGATAGAGCACTGGCACTGGAGTCAGGAGGACCTGAGTTCAAATCTGGCCTCAGACACATAACACTCACTAGCTGTGTGACTCTGGGCAAGTCACTTAAACCCAATTGCCTCACCAAAAAAAAAAAAAAGAAAATAGATAATTCTTAGAGAAAAATCTTAATCATTTCCTGTTCCTATCTGCCCATGCAATTGAGATTTGTTCATGGATATCTGAACACTGCTTGGGGACAGACTTATATAGCTGGTGTGTCAGCCTACTTTAATCTTTAATCTAAGGGAGAATGGAAATGAAAGAGACAAAGTCCTACATTGACCACACATGCTTGTGGGGAAAATTACCTTGGAAAAGGATCCCCCCAGTGACCAGGAGATGTGTTACCCCTTGTCATACATGTTCACTGCACTTGGCTTCATCATCCTTTAAGTTTGAGCCCACTACCTTCAGGGAACATGGGTGTATAAGGGAATAGTGTGCTCCCAGTTTGGAGGAAGGGAATTTTTGACAACTATCCTTGCTATATTTGTTTATTAAATATCCTTTCTAAAAGCTAATTACATCTGGGAGATACACTAGTGGGGGCCCAATACTGGAAACTTCAGCCCCTCAGGGTTACCTTTAGAGCTCTAAGGAGACTAGTATAAGTCACCTAACCTCAGGGGACCTTATCCTATAATTGCAAGTACAAGTTGGAGGGAGTGTTCTCAAAGGGAGTGCTACCTACAAATGAGGAAATTATGGCCTAGGGAAAAATTGGAGACGGGATTTGAACCCAAGTCCATTGACACAAACAAGCACTCTTTCTACTCATCATGCTGTTTCAGTTTATCTTGTTCTGCTGCTGTCAGTGGGTCCTGTGGGGCTAAGGTAAGGGCTACTCATGGGCCAGTGGGAATGTCTGTGCATCGTGCTTTCACCAAGGGCATGGGGGCAGTCAGAAACACTGAAATCCAAGTCCAAGGGCTGTCTCATCAAAAGACCCCAGGATTTAGAGTAGGAAGGACTGATCCAACCCCTCAAGTGGGTCACCTTGCCCAAGATCCTCCTGGTAGTGACAGGGCCAGGACTAGAGCTCAGGTTTTCTAATTCCAAAGCCTGTGCTCTTAGAAGATTAAGCTCCACCTCTTCCAGGCCTCTCTTGGCACACACTACGTTACAGGTGGGGAACCTGTGGCCTTGAGGCCTCACGTGGCCTTCTAGTTTCTTGGGTACAACCTTTTGACTGAGTCCAAGTTTTACAGAACAAATCCTTTTATTAAAGGGATTTGTTCTGTGAAGTTTGGATTCAGTCAAGGGTGGCACTTGAGGACCTAGAGGGCCACATGTGGCCCCAAGGCCATAGGTTTCTCAGCCCTGCACTAGACAATGAGAAGGAAAGATACAACAACCATGGCCTCTTAGAACAAGACAACACTCCAGAGATTCTCTGGTCCAAATCTCCTATTTTACAGGTGGGGAAACTGACATGGAGGAGAGATATCTTGCCAAAGTAAGTCAGTGGCAAAGCTAGGACCAAAGCCTGGGTCTTGGTACAGACCTCTTCCTATCTTCCCTGACAGACTGTGCAAAGTCTTGCCTTAACTTGATTAAGCAAAGAGCTAAGGGATAGGGATGAGGGTGGGGATGTGCGGGAGGAGAGAGTTGTCACTCTGGTCCATCAAGCTATATTAGTAACTGGGAGATAAACACAGAACACTCACCAATTCAAACTTTGTCATGGGAGATGTCTCTTAAATGTCTGAGTTCATTTTCCTGTCTTAGTGTAGATAGTCTAGTAAGCCACCATCAAATGTTTCTCTGCTGATAGCAGATTTTTAAAAGCGTCAGGGTCATCAATCTGGCCACCTGACTACCCTCTGGGGCTGCCCAAGCTTCATGACAGCAATATGCCAATTCATCTCCATAAGCACGGAAAATTGTAGCACTAGCAAAGAGAGCCTATGAGGCCATTTAAAAAATTTTAAAACTCTTATCATTCAAAGTCAAATTCAACAAACATTTATTAAGAGCTGGAAGGCCAATGGCAAGTCACGTAACCTCCCTAAGCCTATTCCCTCACTGAAAAATGGGGATCATAAATTCAAATCGAAGAGATCAGAGGTCACCTATTCTAGCCTTCTTGTTTTGCATATGAGGAAACTGAAGCCCACGTAGGTCACATGACTTGTCCAAGGTCACACAGCTAGTGTGTGGCAGAGCCAGAATTCAACCCCCCAACCTCCAATTCCAAATCCAACACTCTTTCCACCATACCCCCCCCATCTCATGGAGTTCTTTTTACAAGAAGCGCTTTATAAATCTTTTTATTTTTATTTAGTATTTTATTTTCCCCCAGTTATGTATAGTGCTTTATAAATCTTAAAGTACTAGAGAAATATGAGTCATTATAATCTGCAAAGCACACTGCTAGGCACAGTGTAGGTTATAAACATTTTGAGTGGTTTGCTCCTTGGGGAGCAGGATGTAGCCTGAGGCAGGAATGTGTAGCCTGTTAAACTTTTGTGGGTTTTGGCTCCACTGTCCTTTGGCTCAGACCCATTTACACTCCAGCATCTGTTTGAAATCTCTCCTTTTGTTCTCACTCACGTTGCTGCATAAGGGCTGCCCCCTCAGTCCTGCTCTCTACTTTAATGCAAGGCCACTTCTTGGAAAACCACTCTTAAGAATCTCTAAAGTGTGGAGACTGGAGACATAGCTTGCCAATCCTTAGCTTTGCTCTTAGTGGCCTTGGCATCTTCCCTCTTGAGAATGCTCTTGAGAAATGATAGAGTCTTAAGTAGAGCCTTTTGAACAAGCTTCTCCGAGCTGATTGTGATCAGAGTGAGATCATTAAATCAGAAGAATTTAGAACTGGAAGGGACCTTAAAGATTATTTAGCACAATTCCTTCATTTCACAGCTGAGGCAACTAAGATTGAGAGAGTTTGAATGACTTGTCCAAGGTCACATAGGTAATATGTAGCAAAGCCAGGATTCGTATCAAGAGCCCTTCCCTGGGAAAAAGTCAGAGTTCCTGCTTTAGAAGGTTGATTGATTCATCCTTCCTCCATCTTTCCACTTCCGTATAGTTTGGCATTTGCATCAAGACCCTGAGATGACTCCTCCTGGTAGACACACCCAGCAGACTCAGACCAAAACCCATCTGGGACCTATAAACTGAGATTGCCACCTGGGGGTCAGAGAGGTGGTGATTGAAAAGTCACTTGGTCCACCTCTAGTAACAGTTAGAGGAAAGACACGAAATCAGGTCTTCCTGACCCCAAGTCCAACACTCTCCATTATATCACAGTGCTTTTCATTTGTTTTTTCCTTTACAAGAGAGAAAACATATGCAAAGCATGATGCTGTGTTGAGAATTGCCGGGCTTTGATCACACTTGTGCACTTAGCCAGCATCTCTCCTGCCAGATCACGGCTAATTCTGGTCTCGGAGCAGCCCAAAGGGCAAAGGCATTCAGGAGCTCTGTTCAAAAGAAAGAACCCAGAGCATAGGCTCTCCTAAGTACTGAAACATAGAGTTCCTCCCCACCTCTACAAAGAAAGGGACTGTTCCCCATCCACACATCCAAGATGAAGGAGGGAAATCCCTGCTGTTTCCAAAACTTGAATTTATTTTTGTAGTTTCCAAGTTAGTTCAAAGTTAATGTGATGAAAGGTTGAGGAGATGATGGTGGGGGTAGAGGTGGCATTGGTGGGGGGGGGGGGGCAGGGTAGAGAATGTATTTGATAAGGAGTTATCATACATTCAGCTTCACTCAAAACCCAATTTAATTCAATTCAATTCAACAAGAATTTATCCAGCTCTTCATCAGGCAAAGGGACAGTGTGGTGCAGTGGATAGAGAGCTGGCCTCTAGGCTAGGAAAACTTGGATTTAATTCTCACCTCAAACACATACTGCTGGCTCTCTGTGACACTGGGGCTTAACTCTTAGTTCTTTTTATTGTTCTGTTGTGTCTGACTCTTCCTGACTCCATTTGGGGGGTTTTCTTGGCAGAGATACTGGAGTAATTTGCCGTATTCTTCTCCAGCTCATTTTACAGATGAGGAAACGGAGGCAAACAGGGATAAGTGACTTGCCCAGGGTCACACAGCTAGGAAGTGTCTGAGGTTGGATTTGGACTCAGGTCTTCCTGACTCCAGGCCTGACACTCTATCCACCTTATCACATAGCTGCCCCTTAGCTCTCCTGGCATCTGAATAAAACAAGAAGCCACAATCAATCAATTAGCATTTATTAAGCACCTAGCCAGGCATTGTGCTAAGCACTAGGAGCACCAAGAAAGGTAAAAAAAAACCCAGCCCCCACCCATAAGAAATTCACAATCTAATGGGGGAAACAACATGTAAACAAGATATATATATATATATATGTATAGGATAAATTCGGGTGGTATCAGAAGGAAGGCACTAAGATGAAGCTCTGGAAAAGGACTTTTGCAGAAGATAAGACTTGAAGAGGCAGCTAGGTGGCACAGTGGATAGAGCACCATCCCTGGAATCAGGAAGACCCGAGTTCAAATCCGGCCTCAGATACTTACTAGCTGTGAGCAAGTCACTTAACCCCAATTGCCTCAAATGAAAAAAAAAATAGATGAGACTTGAGCTAAGACTTGAAGAAAGCCAGGGAAGGCAGAAGGTGGAGATGAGCAGGACCAGAGCTCCAGGGATAGAACTGAACTGATTGGAAATGAATACTGACACTGAAATCATCAGACCTGGAAGCTCAAAGGTCACAGAGTCCAGCCCTCTCATTCTATGATGAGGAAACTAAAGCACATACAGGTTGACTGACTTGCCCAAGGTTACGTAGCTAATTAAGTGGCAGAGCCAAAATTCAAACCCAAAACCTCTGATTCTAAATCCAACACTCTTTCAACTATACCCCACCTACCTCGTGGAGTTGTTGTCTTAAGAAGGTGCCAATCTCCATCAGTAGAGGTAGTATCCTCATCTGGGAGTTCCTTAGACCATAGAAGTTCCTGGTCCAGTACTTATCCTCTCTCCTACTCTATGGTAGACCCTGTGCTAGCCATTGGGGCTACAAACACAAAAAAACTGAATAGCCCCTGTTTTCAAGGAACACATGCCCTTGGGGAATATGGGGAAGTTGTTGTTTTTCCTAATCTTTCTTTTTTTCCCCAATATTATATTTTTATTTGTTCCATTGAATACTTCTCAATTACATGAAAAACATTTTAACATTTTTTAAAAATTTTGAGTTCCAAATTTTCTCTTTCCTTTCCTCCTGTCCCTCCTCCTTGAGAAGGCAAGCAATTTAAGATAGATTATACAGGTGAAGTCATGCAAAATGTATTTCCATATGTCATGTTGCAAAAGAAAATACAGACCAAAAAAAAAAAGAAAGAAAGAAAGAAAAGAAAGTTTAAAAACTGTGCTTCAATCTGCTTTTAATGCAGGCTTACTCCCTTCACTTACATCAAGTGTGATGTTTTCCCTCATGGGGGGAGGAAGATGGTAACCTTAGTTTTTTAAAGGCTATGCCAGCCATCTAAGTTCTGGCCCCTTTTTCCAGGTTGCAAAGGCTTCTAATACAAGCCCAGAGATGTACTCTGAAGGTATGCCACCCAAGGACAAGCCTAGCCAAACAAAGAGAGTCTCATTTCAGGAAGCTTCCTCCGTATAGAGCGATTGAGATCTGGATCAGAGGAGGGAATGGCCATGCCAAAGAATACATGGATCCCGGAAGCACTGAAATGTGTGATTAGTTAGATCGAAAGAAAGCTGTGTGATACCTGAGAAGCTGAACTTGGTGTCTTCCAGCTGTCTGAGCTGAGACAGACTGGCTCCCTCTGCCTCCTGACCACTGTGGTGCCCCAGGTATGTGGGTTATTTCACCATGTTAAGAATCGTTATACCCTGGGATCACACAGCTAGCCAGACCCTCCAGAGAACACAAGGAAGGCTGTCTGAGTAATGCTGCACAAGCGTCTCCCGCTGCCTCTTGGCAGCTTTTCTGTTCTCAACCTTGGGCCTCAGAATGAAAGTTGTGACCCTTGAGGGCCAGTGTCCTGTCTTCCCTGGATTGAGTAGCCATGGGTCAGTGGGTGGCCATGAAGGGGTCAGCTATACCTGTCTGTTCTACTGAAGACCATAACATGTCCCTCCTCCTGACAGGCCCAGGAGGTCTCTTCTTTGGGCATCACTGACCCTTCGGTGACAACCTCTCCTTAAAGAAACAGCCCAAGTGGATTATGAGCCAATAAAATGCCTCCTCTCCATGTCATCCCATCTCTCTGACTTTCTTTCCGGCTTGCTTGCACAATATAAGCCAGCTATAGGCCAATTAAACACGGCAGTTTGCAGGTGGGGGCTGGAGAATTTGTTCAAGTTAGTATACCCAAACAAACCCTATTTCTTAAGTCTCCCCACCCCCACCCCCTAGGAGAATCCATCACAAAAGCTCAGGTCCCCTGAAGACCTTTCATATTTATTTTCAGTCACTAGGGTTGAAACTGATGATGCCAAAATGTGTTTTCTAAAGTCTCAAACCCATTCAGGGAGGTTCCAGCATCTGAGTGCATTCTTTATCTGTCTCTGCCAATCTGGCTGGAAGAGAAAACTCCTTCTCTATAAAAAGAAGGGACTCTAAAAGGATGTCTGGGCAATATTTTTTCTGAATGACATGAAAGGGAATCAGGCTCACAGGAATTTCATTTTTCTTAGAATAGATATCCTCTACTAAAGGCCCACTCTGATGTCTCCTGGTGGCACAGAGGTGACCCTGGATTCTCAAAAACTATGCTGTGGATGCACAAACCTAGGTCTTTCTAGCTAGGTCTTACGTAGCTGGAAACCAGTACAGGTCTGGTGAAGGGCTGTCTGTCACGTAAGAGCCAATCTAGCTAAGTGTAGAAGCTCATAACCAGGCTGGTTACAGGCTTACACTTTTTGCCTATTGAAACCCTTGAAAAGTATGGCAGGGTTGTGACCTATGCTAGTAGAGAGAGAGAGCCTATACCCCAAAATGGCAGATATTTGAAGTATTGAAGAAAAAATATTAGCTTTAGGATGGAAAATCAAAGGGGAACAACGGATGAGTGGGCAAAGCATATGAACAAACAGTTCTCAAAAGAATTGTACGTTATTGACAATCATATAAAATGTTCTATATCACTAATAATAAGAGAAATGAAATTCAAAACTACTCTGAGACTTTATCTCATACCCAGCAAGTTGGTAAACAGGAAAAGGGGTAGAAATAGTCAATGTTGGGGGAGCTATGGAAAGGTAGTCAACAAGAATTTACTAAGCACTAACTGTCCTAGGGATAAAAAACAAAAGGCCAAAAGGCAGTCCCTTCTCTCAAGGACCCCACAATCTAAAGGGAGACAACACACACACAACTGTATACAAACAAAATGTGTGCAGCTATATTGGAGATAATCAATAGAGAGAAGGCCCTTGGGGGATTGGGAAAGGCTTTCTGCAGAAGGCAAGGTTTTAGTGGGGACACGAAGGAAATTAGGAGAGATAGAAAGGTAGAGGTGAAGAGGGAAAAGAATTCTAGGCATGGAGGACAGCCACTGAAAGTGTCCAGAGTCAGGAGATGGAATGTCTTATTTGAAGAACAGCAAATACACATATTAAGAATAAAGGACCTATGAAGGAAGATGCTATCTGCATCCAGAGAAAGAACTGACAAATAGAAGTGTGTGTAGAATAATTTTACGCATATATACCTATTTGTGTCTAATGGTAACCACCTCTAGGGCGAGGAAGGGGACAGGGAAGGGATGAAAACAGAAAAAAAAAAAGAAATTTACATGATAACTTTATTATATATTTAAAAGGAATAGTAAGTTGTACATAATAGATTTGCAGTTTCATTTGCAATCATTTTTTATTATACTATGTTATAGAAATGCTTGTTTTATTCCATAAATTAAAATTTTAAAATAAAATAAATTTTTAAAAAAGAATAGCAAGAGTCCAATGTCCCTGGCTCATAAGGGTAAAGTGTGAAAAGCCTGGAAAGGTAGGACGGGACCACATCATGAAGGGATTTGAACTTCAAATGGAAGGTTTTATGTTTGATCCTGGTGGTGGTAGGAAGCTAGTGGGGTTTACAGAGTATGACGTGAAACATGGTCAGATCTGTGCTTTATGAAGATAGGCACACTATGTAAAAAATGATAAAAGGGATATTTTCAGATATACTTGAGAAGTCTTTTTATGAACCAATACAGAATGAGGTAAGAACTGGAAAAACAATTTATATAGTAATAATAGTACTATAGAAACAACTTTAAAAGACTAAAAGAACTCTGATCAACAAAATAAACAACTATAATTCCAGAAGACCCCTGACAAAACATACTTCACATGTCTTGACAGGTATGATGGACTCAGGACAGATTGAGACTTTATTTTTGACGTGGCCAATGTGGGAATTAGTTATTTTTTAACTATCATATTTTTACAAAACTTTTATTGTCTTTTTTTGTAAAGGAAGTAGAAGGGAAAGAAAATAGATTTTTGTTAATTAAAAAAATGAAGTGAAATGAAAAAAGTTTAAAGATAGGCACATTAATTCACTGTTGGTGGAACTTTAAATTGGTCCAATGATTCTGGAAAGCAATTTGGTATTATGATTTTTAAGTGACTAAGCATCTACTGCTACGGATGTATCCCCAAAATTTCAAAAGCAGAAATAAAGATCCCAGATGCACCAAAATATTCAGAGCAGCATTTTTTCTTGTGTTAGTAAAAAATTGAAATGAAGTAGCTGCCCATCCACTGTGGAAAAGCTAAACAAGCTATAGTGTATGATTTTAATGGAACACCACTGTGCCATAAGAAATGATAAAAAGAAGAATTCAGAGAAGTAAGGGAAAATTATATGAACAAATGCAGAATGAATTAAGCAGAAATAAGATAACAATATGAACCCTGACTATAATAATATAGATGTAAAAAATAAAAAAGAACTAAAATACAATGTACTCATAGTGATAGAGATGGAATTCAGAGAAGAATTGAGAAAATATACCACTTAATGCTCTTTGTGAAAGTGGGGAACTATGTGTACAGAATATTGTTTAAACTGTCAGACACCATTAGCAAGTTGGTTGGTTTTTATAAATTTTTATCCATCTTTCTAATCTTTTTTTATAAAGAATGGTTCACTGGATAGGAAAAGGAGGAAGAATTTTTCAGGAAAAAAAAGGTGATGTTAAAAACAAAAGATATTAATTTTTTAAAATTTGTTTATAAAGAAAAGAAAGTTAAAGAAGGAAGTAATTATCATAATGTAATTTGGGACTCTCCTAGCCATTTTGAGATAGTCAAAATATCCATAGCTGATCTTGGCTAAGTGATAGTCAGAATCCAAAGTGAAAGTAAGAGATACTATGTCAGTTTTTGCAATCAGATGACAAAGAGAAAACTTGTCAGACCTTGATGAAAGTCTATTCGAGGGAAGAATTACAAGAGGATTCTTCTGCCCTCACCTATCTAGGTTTTCATTTACATGACTTTTTGACTGGGTAAGTGCCCTCATCCTAGGAGCCCACTCCAATTGTCCCGTATAAGATCATCTGCTTGGTAAAGGATTCCAAGATGTCAACTCATCCTGTTCATTGGAAAGTCTCTTTAGTCTCCTGTCTCTTTCATTCATTGAGTGACTTTGGTGAATAGGAGCATAAGATTAAGAGAAGAAAGGGCCTTGGAGTTCATCTAATCTAGCCCTCTTACTCTTACTAGGGTAGGCTGAATTAATGGAAGAACAATGTCCAAGACAAATGAGGTAGCGATCCCATTGTCATCTGCCTTGATCAGTCCACCTCTGGAGTCTTGCATCTAGTTCTTGGTGGTACATTTAAGAAGAAACCCCAACACCCAGCATGTTTTAATAGGCCCTCTTGAGCTTGGGAATTTTGAGCTGCAGCAAGCTAAGCCAATTGAGTGTCCACACTATTTGGCATTAATATGGTCAGTCTCTAAAAGAAGGGGGCTGCCAGGTTGCCTAAGGAGGGGCAAACAGACCATGGTCAATAGGTCGAAGTTACTAGGCCAGTAAGATTGGTATCAGTCCAGTGAGCATGCCCCCAATTTTGAGCGTAATTGAGAGAGGGAGACCCGGTCTTTCAAAAGAAAGAAAAGAAAAAAGAAGAGACCTGGAGATCATGGAGTATGAGGATGACCTGGAGTGAGGGGAGCAGGACAATATGATGATGGAAGTAGTGGTAAAAGGACAAAAATTATGTCAAGAGAGAAACAATAGCAGGAACTGAGGATGGTTAACTTGAAGAAAGGAAGACTTGGGTGGGGGGAGGCGAGAAAGCAATCTTCAAATATTGAGGAGCATCAGAAGCCAGAGACATGCATTTTCAGCACTACCAATGGGCTCAATTTGACTGGATTCAAACTAGAGTTCAGTTTGTATCCATATCCTTACCTATTAAAATCTCTTACTTTTAAAGTTATTTTTACTTCCCTTTATAATGCCTTCTTCCAAGTGCTAATACTGGTTAAATAATAGGATTCTTTTAAAGCTAACTCATAGACAGAAGACTTAAGCATTCTGACAATAGAAAACACATATGCACAAACAGACAAACACACCCCCCAGCTTCCCAACAAGCCACTAACATCACATATTATCAGCACCTGGCAGGAGGAGACCATTTTATGTAAATGGATTCATTATTATTAATTTCTGCTGGCGCTGAACGATTTATGAACTGCTTTTCGAATGTGGAAAAGTGGTTCATGAATCAGAAGGAAAAATGTTCCCCAAAAACGGCATCGATAAATAACGACTTTTATTCATGAATCCCGCCCATGATGTCTTTTATCTTTAGGAAGGATGGAATGGGAATTATAAAAATCACTGTGGAGGAAGAAACAAGGAAATGACAGACCAAGAAGTGGCAAGGTGGATATTTAAGCAGTTTTAGAAATCTGGGCATTGTCCTGGTACCTCTATGTTTTTCTCCTGGCTTTTGCTTGTTTTCTCTCCCTTTCACCTTTCCCTACCCTCGAAACATATACTGAGACACTAATGTCTACCCTCTCTCAGTATAACTGAACTTGCTGCAGTTTATAGAAGTGATAGATTTTGAACCTGATTCTTCTTACAAAAACTCTTTTGACTCACCATCCTCAGGAGATGGGAAACAGCTTGAAGAGGTGAGAAACTCACTGAGACAAACATTTCCCAGCCCCAACTCTGCCTTCAAAAAGAGAACCAGTAGAAAGTCCTTCAAGAGACAGGCAGAATAGCTCAAACAAAAAAGTTGTGGATTGTTCAATAAAGCACTAATTTATTTAGCATCTCTAGGAATCTGAGAGCCTGGGACTGGAGCCATTTAGTCCCCACTTAGCGGACACTGGCTGGTTTTCTACTTTGCAAAGGACCTCAGATCAGACCTCAGCGCAGCATTTATAGATGCCATGTTCAGGGGCAGAATAATAGACCCCAGGCTCTTGGATCCTCATTTAAGTAGAAGAGACACAAAATTCATACCACCTTATTGTCAAAAAAGATGGATTCTACTATTAACTCTTTTGGGATGGCTGCTCTAAATTCTGTTTCTTGTTCAAATTACAGAGTTTTACATCTGAAAAAATCCTTGAACACTGCCAAACTTTACTGTATGGAAGTGGTGTATATGGAGACCTTGAGAGTAACTGGCAAATCTATAAGGGCAGTTGAAAGGCATTGTACCAAGTACTTTGTTTATCTTTCTCTTACCTACTTGATGTTGGTGTATTTAAAGGTGCCTCATGTCTGCTTATCCCTAAATTTATTCATTTTCAAAAGTCTCCATATAAAACTTTTGTTGTAGTTGTTCAATGGTGTCCAACTCTTTCTGATCCCATTTGGGGTTTTCTTGGCAAAGATACTAGAGTAGTTTGCCATTTTCTTCTTCAGCTTGTTTTATAGATGAGGAAACTGAGGCAAACAGGGGTAAGTGACTTGCCCAGGGTCACACAGTTAATTAAGTGTCTGTGGTCAAATTTGAATTCAGGAAGATAAATCTTCCTGACTCCAGGCCCAGCACTCCATCCACTGCTCCACCTAGCTGCACCCACTGCCCCCTCCATATGAAACTGCCCAACCCCTAACAGCCACAAGGCATTCTCAGTTGGTCTATATGTATATAGAAATGATTTCTAGGAGCAGTTTTATGTATGAATTTGTTTTGCAGAGCCAGGCTAAGACTGGGACCCAAGGACAGCTGTGAGATGGGCACAGGCAGCCTTTGTTAGCATAAGTGAGTGTTCCACTAGTCATTCATATGTTATCAACAAACTCTATGGTTAGCTTTAGTAGAGTGTGGCCTTATATGCTGCTTGAAATCCCAGATCTGAATGGCAGAGCCGGCCTCTGGAAGAAACTCAATAGCCTCATATAAAATGTGGATGCTACAGATACTGAATTCTTTACATTAAATACATCCACCCTTCTACCTCAACAGGGCAGCCCTCATGGCTGAGAAGGGAAAGACTGAGAAGAAAATTGGGAGGAGGGAAAAGAAGGTGCTAGAAAAAGAAGGACTCGGGTTTTTGTTGTTTAATGTATGGGTTTTAAAGAAAAAAGCTTAGTAAAAATTGGTAGGAAATGTTCTGGGACAAGCAAAAGTTGGCCAGTTGTCATTGACAGACTATGGACCATCTAGCGATTTCAATTTTTTTTTCTCCCAGTATGGGATTCTTTCCTGTAGGAAATCACAGCACACCGAATGTGTAAGTTGACACCAGAGAAGCTGCCAAGCAGTCAGGTACCCAGACCATCACCTGGGCCTCGGTGTTCCTCTGCTTCTCTTTCCTCTTCCCCATGGCTTCCATTCCTTACTTCTGCAGGTTGGACTGCAACTGAGCATCTGAGAAATAAACTGGTTCTTTAAAATTTTCAGAAGAAGCAACTTCTGTCATAATCCTTTGAGTCCGTATATTCTTAACCTCTTTGTGTGTCATGGATTCCTTTGGTAGTCTGATAAAAAAATTATAGAATAATGTTTTTAAATAACTGAAGAGAAAGCTAAATTTCAATTAGAGGTTTGAGACCCCAGGTTAAGAATCCCTGTTCTAGACTCAGAAAAACCTCCCAAACTTTTGCTGCAGGATATTGCTTCATGGGCCTAACTTAAATTGTCCCTACAGCAACCCTTCAGCCTATTTCCTCCTTTTAATAAGCTCCTGTTTTGATATACTTATTGACTACATATTTTAGAACAACATTAAAAGCCCTTTTTGTTAGCTTATCACTAGTAAAACCAAGAGAGGAACATTAATCTCCATACCTAACAGAAGAGATAACTGAGGCACAGAGAGTTACCTTCTCAGTGGTAAAATAGCTAGGCATTAACAAGAATCAGAATCAGAATTCTTGCTTCCTAAAGGTCATTTCCTGAATCCTCTTGTAAGATACCACTAACCTACTATACCAAGCTGAATAACAATATACAAAAAGTAACTAACAAAAAATGGCTTGATTGTTTTATTATTTATTTGGTCCTCCTGGAAAAAAAAAGTGAGTTAAAAGCTGTTACTGTTGGACCAATACAATGTTTTTATTTATTTATTGATGTTTGTTCCTATTAGGGGAGGAAAGAAATAAGCATTTATTAAGAGCCTACTATGTGCCAGGCACTATGCTATGTATTTTTCAAATATAATCTTATTTAATTCTTACAATAACTTTGGGAAGTAAGTATTGTTATTATCCCCATTTTACAGATGAGGAAACTGAGGCAGATAGAGGTTAAGTGGCTTGTCCAGGGTCACACAGCTAGTAAGTGGCTAAAGTCAGATTTGAACTCAGAATCCAGGGTTTCCCACCACAAAGAAAGAGTGGATCAACACAATTAAAAGTAATATAAAATCACCCTTGTTGCTTCTAAGTAGATGTTAGCCTGAGTCTGGGTATCCCAACCTTCCCAAACCAACTCTGACCTTAAAGGCACAGAATGTCTTCCTATTCTGAGAAAGTAGGGGTTGGTTCTGTGGTGCAGTGAGAGCGCACATGTCTTCTAGCTCAGGAGACTCTTCTGTAACACTGGGAGTCCTACCATGTTAGCCTGACGACATTGCTGCTAGAATCATATCTAAAAATTCAGTTGTTCAGGAATGGTTTTCTTGCTGATGACATCAGCACAGAGCACTCTTTCCATTGATGTGGATCACCTCTTCTGTGCCTTCTTAGGCAATCTTTTTGTGTTACCATGACTGGAAAATAAAATTTAAAAAAAAAAGAAAAGAAAGAAACATACTTTGTTGGTCAATTGTCTAATGATAAGCCTTTTAGCACCTAGCTCTATCAGTGCTCAGACAACATAAATCTCATTGCCAAATCTGTCCTTAAAGTCTTTCCAGCTTGGACGGCATTGTCAGAGTTTGCACTCTACTGACATAACCTTTCAGAACCAAAGGTCACCTCTACACCACAAGGAGACATTAGAGTAGGACTTTAGAGGAGACTGATACATCATGGAGTCATTTAATGTTAGACCTGGCAATGAGGTGCTTTGTAAACTATACAGTACATAGTAAGCTCTGTGGTGGGTTCTTTTAGAAGGAGGGGAAAGGCATTTGGCAATTAAATGTATGTTTCAATCAGATGAACTTTTTATGCAGGTTGACTAAAGTGAAAAATTAGAACTTCATGTAATCCAATAGAGCAAAATCAAATGTCTCAAATAAATAAATGGTTGTCTTTTTTTATTAGCTTTCCATCAGCCCTGGCTTCATTTGGAAGTTACATTGTGTCACCTTTTCCCTTCATATGCTATATAGCTTCCAAATATTGTTCTGTTCATTTGAGCTCAGCAATCAGGCTTAAATGTACCAATATATATTGTTCTACAATATACATTTTTTCTGTCCACCAAAGACATAGTGGCTAGTCCTTTTATGGGAAACCAGCTATTAATCCAGTAAGTCTGCACAAATCAATATCCTTGTGAAATGACACCATGTTCAAGTTATTTTATGTTATGTTGATGGTTAGCTAATTTTGGAATGGAGACGCTTCTTCTTGAAACAGACATAGTATAATTTAGCGGTAAAAACGTCAATCACCGTAGGTGGAATGTCCCTGTCAGGGCCGGAAGAGGGCACATTTATTGATGGAAATGTATCTATAGACTCTTTGCACCATTTTGACCTAAAACATGCCTTTTAGTTATAATTTTGTTTGGCAAAAATGACATCAACGGCAATCAGTAATGCAAAGACGACACTGGAAGTCTTTGTTCCCGGGTTCTGATTTAACAGTCTCTCTGCAGTGTGATATAGTAACAGCTTCTCAACAGCACCAACATGATGGCACATAATTTAGCTGCTCTTTCCTCTGTTGATAGAAATTTACAAGGGAAAAATCTGCATGAAATTAAGCAAGTTTGTAAAATAGACATTTCAGTCTCAGGAAAAACACGCAGCAATTTGGTTGTGTTTTCCTAATATCTAATGGAGTACAACGTTATCCAAACTAGGTTCCGCTTCCACCCTCAGTCTATGAAACACGGCCAGAAGGCAAACTCTGGCTACATGCAGATGCGTATATGCACACACATATTGTTTAATGTCCAAAAATTAAGACTTTCAGATGTATCTGTACCATAGATTCCTATCACCCCAGAAATCTAGAGTCATAAGACACCTCAAAGGACACATAGCATAGACTTTACTTGAATCAGGAATCTCATCTACAACATTCCTGAGAAATGGTCATCCATTAGCCACGTGAACATTTCCAAGAATGAGGAACTCACTACTTTGAAAGGCTGTCTCTTCCATATTTAGCCCTAATTGTTAATTAGCTTTTCCCAATACTGAGCCATAATCTGCCTCCGAGTAACTGAATCATTGGTCCTATTTCTCCCACTGGAACCCACCAGAATAAGTCTAATCTCTTTTCCACATCACAGCTCATAACATATTAAAAGACAATGATCATTTCCCACATCTGCTCTTTTCTAGGATCCCCAACCTCTTTTTTTTTTCAGGACTAGACAGTTAAATACTTCAAACTAATCCTCTCAGAAGGCTACCTGGCAATGTAATGTAGTGGAAAGAACTTAATTTCAATAAGTCAGGATCCATGATTTCAGGAGTGTGCTCTTTCTCAAGCACCCAGAGAGAAGAACCCTTCTATGCCTTAGTAGACTATCTTAGAGAATTGCTATGGCCAAAACAATCACCACCCTAGGCTGATTGGCATATGGTGGTCCGTCATCAGATCCTGACTCGAAGTCTTTCTACTTTGTTAGGATTGACCTGTGTTGGCTCTGCTGGTATAGCCTTCAAGAACTCAGGGTTACCTCCACACCATTAGGAGCCATCAGAAAAGGATTAGGGGGAGGGTTTTGGTCAGACCTGTGATACCACTGGAAGAGGAAACCCACTCTTCCAATTGCTCCCACTCTGCAAATTATAATCTTAGATTATAATTGGTTTCAAGTCCCGCCCATCCTAACACATGAGAACTGTACCCTGGGAAAATCACTTAACCTCTCAGTGCCCCCAGGCAACTCTCTAAGGGGAAAAAATAGTGGTCTAAAAATCAAGAGACCTGGATTCCAATCCCCAATTTATCACCAATTGCTGTGTGACCTTGGCCATGCTATAATTGTGGGCTGCTGTTTTTTCATCTATGAAAGGAGGATGATGACTCCTGCCTTGTCTGCCCTGTGGGGTTGTTGTAAGGATGCAATGAAATCAAAGATACAAAAGTGATTTGAAATATGTAAACTTTTATGTAAGGATGAAGTAGCCTTATAAATCATCACAGGAGTATCCTTATTGAAGTAGACACTAATTATATTGTTTTTCATTGAGTCTTGAGTATGTCTATAGGTTGAAGGGCAGGCAATGATACTAGTTTAAAGGATGAGAAAAAGTAAAAAAGAGTCTGGCTCACTCTGTCCAAAGGTTTGGGACATGGAAAGAGGAGTTAAGGTCTCTATCTCTTATTTAATAAGCTCCAGTTCCCCATCCTTCATGTCTCCCCCCCAAAGCAAGAAAATGAAGCAGCAGGCTTTTGCTGCTTGAATGGGCTGAGTCTTTAATTTAGAAAAAGAAACTTGGAAAAAGTTTTGACATTTTCTGAACTCTGGTCGTTTTCTCAAAGACTCTACCCATTTGCATGGGTAATATCTCCGCAGTCTTCATTCACACCGCTCATAAAAGATCACATCTGAATAGTGTCTGGGAAATAAAATTTCATGGAAAAGGGACCCATCCAAGATGAAATGAAGGTTTATGTTGCAGTGCGATGGGAGCAGAGTTGGTATTTCACCAGCTCTGGAGCTGAAAGTGCAATTCACGGTCTCAGATCCTACAGCGGGAAGAGAAGCATTTGCAAAACTTCTCTCAGTCTTGTCTTGGGTCATGCATGGTATAGAGTTTTCCTGAAATATCTTGACTGATGTTGGTAATATACAGTAAACTCTTGGTCATCTATGCCAGCAGTAAGAGGGCGGGTAAGGGAAATCAAACACATATACCATCCCCCAAGTTGCCGATGGGGTTGAGGTCGGTCTGTTGCCCTCAACCTGGTCTGACCAGGATGTGGCTTCTGCACATGCTACAGCTTCTTGGAGCCACAGGTGAGAGTTGGGGGGCAGGTGGACATCAAAGTTGGATGAGCAGCCCTGTAAAGGGCCCAGCAAGCCTCACACCAGAGGTGCTAGTTCTCCCTAAGTGCCTGAGTGGGTGAATGGCCTGTGTCTTTTTGTGGCTGCTACTACTTATTATCTATGTGACTTTGTAAAAGTCAGTTTTCTCATCTGTAAGATGAAGGCATTGAACCAGAGCCTGGTGCACAGCAAAGAGTGCCCGATAAGAAGTCAGAAGGCATAGGTTCGAATTCCAGATCCTTCAAGCACTACTTGTATGACTTTAACCAAACCACTTGACGTCTCCAGTTCTCTGCTTCCTCATCTGTAAAAGAGGAGGGTTGGACAAGGTGGGCAATAAGGTCCCTTCCATCTATAAATCAAAGACCTTTGATAAGATGATTTCTAAAGTCTCTTCCAGATCTGAAGTATAAGAGACAGCCAACTAACTTGATCTGATGTGCTTAGGGGAAGATTTGTGACCTGATCACCTGGGAGTGAGGGAGGAGAAGGAATTTTTCTGCCACAAATTCATGCAAGTCACTTTCTTTCTGTGGGCCTCAGTTTCCTCACCTGTACAAGGAAGGGGCTGGACAAGATCGCTAAGGTCATTTCCATCTTTCAAATCCTGTGATCCTATGAAACAAGTGAAGATTAACTAAGGCTGTAGCTCTTTTTTTTTTGCTTGCCTTTCCGAGACCTGGGCCCAAATTTCCTTTGGATTGGGGGTGGTGATAGGGATACTCAAGCACTAATGGAATTCAGCAGTGAATAGCCTTCATCCTGAGGGATTTCTCTGGATTATGAGTCTCTGAGAACCCATGAACCTCTTCCATGACTGTCAATCCCCCTAGAGATGCTTGGCCCATACAATGGGTAGAAGAGCAGAGAGGTCACCCTGAAAGTTGGAAACTGCCAGAGCGTGTATTTAATTTGCTTCTCTCTAAGGTGTTTTAAAAACAGAAGACCGAAAAACAAAAACTTTTCTGAATCTTCAGCTCTAGCTGTCAATCAGACTGAGGGCTAGACCTTGAGTTCTTCCCAAGCTGTCTCTAGGATGGAAAGCAGTTTTTTAAAAAGCTGAATAGAAGGTGTAATACCTGCCTCAGAAAGGCAGAGGGTGGTTACTGAGAGTTCCTCTATTTCATTGGAGCTGAACATGCTGGACAGGCATTAGGGGTTCCCTCTGCTCTATCCTGCATCTAAGTAATCCAGTTTGTGGCAGCCTGGTTTTGCATTATTGGGAAAATGACTATTTGATGCTGACACAAAAGAATCGTCTCAGAGTGGGATACCAAAGGCTCTCCTTTTCCTTTTGCCTCTCTTAGGATATCCTTTTCTAGAAATGCTCCCTATCCAGGGTAGGAAATCTATTTCCCTGCAAAAATAAAATCTATTGCAGAGCACTGCAATGAGAATTAACCTTGATTACTGCAGTAATTTACTAATCAAAACTGGAGACCTGCTAATCAAGCTGGAATTACCAGCTGCTTGATTTTTATAGTAACATAACCAAAATTGAACATTTGGTAAACAAGGGGTCTATGTAAGTTTGGGTGAAGATCAGGGCCTGAAAGGGGAGGGGGAGGGCAATGTCAGGAATCTAGTCTGGGCCTGGGATGAATGGCCATGCTTTGACTATGGGTTTCCTCTTCACCAGTAGGGATCGCAATGGAGATGCTTCAAAAGGACAAAATCATGTATTTGACACCACAGGACACACCAGAAATGTGTCACACTATATCTCTTTTGTGATTCACAGCTGAAAACCAAAACTCCCCTACCTCCGTTTCTCTACCTGTAAAATGGATCCAGTCATACTCACTTGGCTTTGCATGGAAATCAGGAGAAGGGGACCAGTAATGTTTCATTATTGGCATGGGGATACCTGCCAATTTTAGTTTTTGAGTTTTTGAGCATTGCAAAATTAGCTTTTGAGCATTGCAAAATTTTCCTAGGGCAAAACTTGTCTTCTTTGTAGAGTATGACCCCTGTCAGAGGCCCTGGCACGCTTGTCTGTATCCTGAGGGAGGCAGGTGGATTAGGGACATAAAGTTAACCTGAGAGTCAAAATCTAGAGAAGTATTTCCCTGTTCTCCTTACAAATCCCTTGCATGCTACTTTGCAGTTTTGTGTTTAAAACCTTAATCCCTCTCCTAGAAACTCAAAGTTAGAAGTGACTTCCAAGGTCATGTAGTCCAGCCCCTACCCAAGTCTCCCCTGCAGAATCCCACTTTCCTGGCTCGCCAGTCCCATCTTTTGACCCTGAACCCCTGGGGCTTCTTTGATGCTTGCAGTCTCTGTTGTCCAGTGTTCCTGACCTTGGCTGGATGATCTGACACTCCCCTTCTTGTCTGTTTCCTGTTTGCTGGGTTGGCTTCTTCCCAGGTCCTGATCTCTGAGTTTCTGACTCCAGTCTAGTAACCTGATTCCCAGTTCCTGATGACTCCCTTTGTTCTGTTAGCATCCTTGGTTTGGTGAACTACACCCAGATTCTCTTCCTTTCATCCATAGGCAGGGATTGGAAGGGGCTGAAGCAGGCAGCTTCTCTCCATGACTCTGGGGCACAAACACCATTACCCTGAGCCCAGTCAGGGCAGGAAGAGAAATGCTGGCAGTATCCATATTGGGCAGCTAGCACTCCAGACCAAACCAGACCAACTCAGCTGTGCTTCCAGACGATTTCTAGTCTTTTGCATCTTTATAAAATATCTATATGTTTGAACCTCTGAGCAAAAAGAGAGATAATTTCCTCCTTTGTATGTGGTTTAAAATTTACTGCTTAAAAGTGTCCCCTCCCCAAGAGATCATAAAAAAGGGAAAAGGACCCACATGTGCAAAAATATTTATAGTAGCTCTTTTTGTGGTGGCAAAGAATTGGAAATTGAGGGTATGTCTATCACCTGGGGAATGGCTAAACAAGGTGTGGTACATGGATGTAATGGAATACTATTGTTCCATAAGAAATAATGAGCAGGCGAATTTCAGAAAAACCTGGAAAGGCTTACATGAACTGATGCTGAGTGAAGCAATCAGAACCAGGAGAACATTATACACAGTAACAGCAACATTATACAATGACCAGTTTTGATAGGTTTAGCTCTTCTCGGTAATACAATGATAGAAGACAATTCCAAAAGACTCATGATGGAAAATGTTATCCACATCCAGAGAAAGAACTATGGAGTTTGAATGTAAATTGAAGCATACTATTTTCTCTTTCTTGTTGTTGTTTTTTTCTTTCTCTTGGTTTTTCCCTTTTGTTCTGATTCTTCTTTCACAACATGACTAATGTGGAAATATGTTTAATCTGATTGTACGTGTATAGCCTATATCAGATTGCTTGTTGTCTTGGGGAGTGGAGAGGGGAGGGAGGGAGAAAAAGAACTCAAAAACTTACAAAAGTGAATGTTGAAAACTATATTTACATGTAATTGGAAAAAAATTAAAATACTATTAAGTGGGAAAAAGTGCTCCCCCAACACACACACACACACACACACACACACACACAATCTATTTTTCTTCACCAAGGCAATTCCCAGCTCCTATGTTAACGCATGTGGTCAGGAGACTCCATATAGGGCCACTATGCTTCAGTTGTCTTCTCTCTCTCTGACTAGATGCTCCTTACCCCCTTCCCACTGGTGAATTCTTCCCAGGCTCTCCATTTTCACATAGGGCACAGACTTGCCATTCTTCATTCTCTAGACTTTGTCATCATACTTCCCTCACAATCTCCCTATCCTATAACATCCCCCTTTCAGCTTCCTTTTCATACCTTAGCAGCAGAGTAGCTAGGTGGCACAGTAGAGAGTGCGCTGACACTGGAGTCAGAAAAAACCTGAGTTTAAATCTATCCTCAGACACTTACTAGCTATGTGACCCTGGGCAAGTCACCTAATTCTAGTTGCCTCAAAAAAAATTAGAGCTTCTTCCCCCCACCACCACCTTTGAATATAAGCTCCTTGAGGGAAGGAATTGTCTTTTTACTTGTGTTTGTATCCCCAGAACTTAGCACAATGCCTAACATTTACTAAGTACTCAATAAAATGTTGTTGACTTGAAAGGTATATGGGTCACATTCACATATTCCAGGAAAGTTGAATGTTCAGGGCTGTCTGGTATAGGTCATATGTCCATGAGTCTGGTCTTTTAACTGATATTTCTCTTCAAACTGATGGGGCATTTGGCAGAAATGACTGAAAGCATCAGTGACAGGCTTAGGAACATGCCGGTAAATGCCTAACAACCAGCTCTCTGGAAAAAAAAAAAAATATATATATATATATATATACAGGCCAACACTTTCAAGTTTAATTTGTTTTATTAACATTTTCTCCATCACTCTAAGTCTAAACAATCAACAAAACCATAAATGAAGCCCTAATTTATAACATTTGCCCATTTCTAAGGTATAGATGCTCTCACTGAAAATTTCACAATCAGCTCTGGTATAAACTGGCTCTAGCATGCACCTTCTTAGCCTTCTTAGTCTTAATCCTTACCTTCCCTCAAGGCCCAGGTCAGGGGCCACTCCCTCTTCTGAACTTCTGATTTAATGCTCTTTTCCACTGCACTTTTCTTCATACTATACTTATTCATGTAAATATTTTGGTAAAACATAAACTCCTTCAAAGCAAGGACTATTTTTTTTTCTTTGAATGGCCTTGTACTTTTTTTTTTTCTGGGGTGGTGATCTGGGCCTATGACTTTAGCAATGTTAGGAACTCAAGCACTTAGTATAGTGCCTGGCACATAATAAGTGATTAAAAAATACTTATTTACCTACTGGCAGATGTGGGCACTTCTTCCACCAGTGAAAATTCCCTCCATTGATGCAGATGAGCTCCTCATCAGCAAAATTGCCTAGAGTGTTTTAGCTCCAGCACTTTAGCATTTATGATTTTTAGCATGAAGAAGTTAATGACTTGCTCATGGTCATACTTGGTCTAAGGTCTTCCTGACACCACCAATAGCCCTTCCTTCCATCCACTATCCTATGCTGGGCTGCCTTGCACATAGTATGTACTTACTAAGTATTTGTTGAATTGAATTGTTCATTTATGGTTGACAAAGCTCCTTTGGAGGCCTTCACCTACTACCTTGTGTTGTTAGTTGATTTCTTTGTCTCTGTTCTACCTCTCATTTAGACTCTGAGCTTCCAAAGGGTAACGGTGTCTTTATGACTTCTGTGTGTCTCCGCTCCCCAGACTCCCTGCCCCACAGACAGTAGCTTCTCAGTCATTATTTGGGGGTAGTGACGAGGACATGGTCTCAAAGATACCTGCTTCACACAAACTGGCAAAGCGTCCTTTGTTCATTTAACCTGGGGAAAAGAGAGAATGGGTGTCTAGTGAGTAGGAAAAGAGGATAGCTTCTTTTATTATTGTTGTTGTGTTAAACTTATGATGATTTCAGTAATTTTATTATTGTTTTATTTCCTGGGAGAACAGGTAGGTGAAGGTATTATGTTAAAGCCTACTGTGGCCCTCAGACCTCCATTTTCGTTTACCCTTTATCTCAATTTTAGTTTGCTGCTAAACTAAAAAAAGAGTACAGGGGATTTCCAGGTGCGTTAATTAATTAATCCAACATGTATTTATTTTGTATGAAATAATGAAGAGTGAAATGAACACAACTGAGAGAACATCATACATAATAGCAGCAATATTATTCAAAGAACAACTATGAACAACTAAGTTATTCTGAGGATTATAAATACTCAAATTAACTATAAAGCACCTATGAAGGAAGATGCTATCCACTTCCAGAGAGAATTAATAAATAGAAATACACATAGTGTAGTTTTACACATACACACACACACCCAAAACATGTGTCTGTGTCTGGATCAGATGGTGACCTTCTCTAGTGCAGGGTGGGGAAGGAGAGAGGAATACAGTCTAGAACTTAAAATGTAACGAAAAAAATAAATAAAATTAAACAAAAGCTTAAAAAAGTATTTATTAAATGCATACTATGTTCTAGACACTGTGATAGGCCCTGTGGGAATACAAAGACCAAAAAAAGAAAGCCAAAATACTCTTACAGTAGCAGAGATGCCAGTGGAAATTGTGAATGGGTCAAAAGAAGAATTAGTCTCATTTGTGCAATCACCAACACACAGACGCACACCTTTATATACACAAAAATAGGAATAATTTCATTTTGTGTTGCCACCAAATTTGCAGCAATACTAGAGTAGTTATCTATAGATACAGCCCCATCACAGAAATCCTGCTTGCTGCCTAAGCTGGGGATGGGATTTGAAATTAAATGACTTGCATGAATCATTCATTCACTTATTCATTCATTCAGTTCCTGAATAAGTATTCATTAAGTGCCTACTATGTTTTAGTCCAGGGGTGGAGAACCTGCAGCCTCAAGATCACGTGTGGCCCTCTAGGTCCTCAAGCGAGACCCTTTGACTGAATCCAAACAAATCTGTTCTGTGAATTTTGGATTCATTCAAAGGGCCACACTAGAAGATTTAGAAGGCTACTTGTGGCCTCGAAGTCACAGGTTCTCCATCCCTGTTCTAGGCAATATGCAAGGTGCTAAAGAAAACAACAAAAAAAAAATCCCAAATTTTAAGTTGTTTACATTTTATAAAATAGTAAAGAGACAATTATGTAACAAAAAGAAAGACATCTCACAGAGGGGAGTGGAGACACACACACACACACACACACACACACACACAATCATTTCAGGAAGATTACTTACACCAGAAAAGTCCAGGGTAAGGGCCAGCAAGGTTGGGTACCTGTCATTCTCTGCCAATGCCACTTATTTTCATCCCAAATGAAACCCATCTCACTTCTTAGCATCAAGAGCCTCCCAGCACCAGGACTACTGCTACTCTCATCTCTCCTGCTTCTCTCCACCAGCACTTAAGCACCCTTAGATAAACAAATGGCTTGGCTGGGACCTAATAGAAATGAATGGGCTGTGAGAGACAAATAAAAAGTGGGTTAAATGTTCAACACAGTACCTTGTTAGCATCCAAAAATATGGCCCTGAACACTCCACCCCATTAGAAGAAATTTAGTCAACCTCCCTATTTTCTGCTA
>NW_020954564.1:23645121-23687255 GCF_900497805.2 Vombatus ursinus
TGAGGCTGTTACTGAAACTCCACCTATTAGTTGGATGACATGAGATGTGGATGCTGGCCCTATGACATATTCACGATATCTCCTGTGTGGCCAGGGGAGTCCCATCTCATCATGCTGTAATTACAACAGAACACTTAGCTTCTTGGATCAATTGGCAATTCTTCAGAGCAGTTTAAAATACCAGAAGAGGATCTTCAGCTGGGAAATAATCTTCTTTTAACTCACCCTGGCAGGCACTGCTCCGAAGAGGCAGTACTCAGGTATGGGAAGAGGGCCAGGACCGGGCAGCAAGAGCTGTCACTGCTGGCCTTGGACATCCTCAGCTCTAGGCCCACGAGGCCCAAGGACACCCGGAGGAGTACGCAGTCCCCCGGACGTTCAAAGTCCTGCTCTCTCTTTGCCTCTAGACCTATAAACAAGGCACCTACTGCGTGCCTACTGAACCCTCACCACACTTAAGGATCTTGCATCTGATTCCTTTGGATCCTATACTGCTTTCAATTGTCCCATTAAAGTGAGTTTTATCTCTGTAACCAGACTGTGAGCTCCCAAAGAGTGTCATGTACTTCTTTTTAAAATCCCACCCCAAAATATCTTGGCAAAAGAGAGCTGGACAGAGTGAAGAAAGAAAACAAACATTTATTAAGCATCTACTATGTGCCAGTCATAATCTCATTTGATCCTCACAATCCTGGGAGGCAGATGTTATTATGATCCCCATTTTATGAATGAGGGAACTGAGGCAGATAGTAGTTAAGTAACTTGTCCAGGCTCACACAGCTAATAAGTATCTGAGGCTGGATTTGAACTCGGGTCTTCCTTGAGTCCAGGCCCAACGCTCTATTCATTGTGCCACCTGGCTGTTGGGAATAGAGGATGGTACTAGAAATACTTGTGCATTGACTCTCTCCTGGTCACTGTGGATGTTACCTGACTTAGACTATGCCCCAACCCTTCCCCACTTCCTGTTCCTGCCCCAATATCATTTTTTATTTGGATTGGCCTACAATTGTATCAGGGAAGGTAGGTGGCACAGTGGATAGAGTGTCTGTGCTGGAGTCAGGAAGACCTGAGTTCAAATCCTGCCTCAGACACTTATGAGCTATGTGATCCTGGGCAAGTCACTTAATCCTGTTTGCCTCAGTTTCCTTATCTATAAAATGAGTTAGAGAAGGAAATGGCAAACCACTCCAGTATTTTTCCCAGAAAACCCCAAAGGAGTCACAGAGAGTCAGACACTACTGAAAATAACTAAACAGCAAAATGATTTCATCAGGTGTAGAACTTTGCCTGCCCATGTAACTAACTGGGCAACTCATAGGATGATAGATTTAGAACTGGAAGACGCTGTGTCACATCCAGTCCAACCCTACACTCTGTGGTTAAGGACGGCCTTCCAGGTCCCTTCCAGCTGTCAATCTGTATTTTGATCCTATGTAAATGAGGCCCAGAGAAGATGTGACTTCCTCAAGATCACACATCTGATACTTGGCCGATCCAAGAGATGCGAACCTGGGTCCCCAGACTGTGAATCCAGCCCCTTTTTACTGTCCCACTTCATCCATCTAGTTTTGGGGAATCATTAAGTAAAAGAGAACTGAAGTGATTTGCCTCTAAACAAACGACCTGTTATGTGTCAGAGACAAGACTCCATCCATTGTGTGGTCCCATGTCTGCTCTTAGGCCCTTAGTTTTAACAATGATGATTTCTAATAATAATACTGATGGATAGCATGGCATAGAGAATAGACAGCCAGCTCAAAGTCAGGAAGCTCTGTGTTCAAGACTTCTCTCTTTTATACACTGTACAAGTCATCTAGCCACCGGTCTCCTGGCTGTTCCACGAACAAGACACTCCACCTCTCAGTTCTGGGCATTTTCTCAGGCTGTCCCCCATGCCTGGGACTCTCTCCCTCCTCTGCTCCAACTAATGACCTCCTTGGCTTCCTTTAAGTCCCCACTAAAATCTTAATCCCTCTTAATTCCCCCTCTTTTAATTATTTCCTATTCATCCTGTAAAGGGCAATTAATAATAATAGTGCTTTATAAATGTTTATTGAATTGAATTGAACTCAGGGCAGCAGGAAACTCTGCTGTTGTGCTTTGAGGGGACAAGTAGTTCCCTACATCCACGAAATCACAGGCCAGAACCAAAAAAATGTGACCTTCCTACATGTATCCTCTATGAAAATCCTCAAGATCATTGACTTAGAGCTGGAAAGTACTCAGAGGCCGCCTGATTCAACTCCGCCACCATCGGATGAATCTAAGAACCAAGGAAGTTAAGTGAGTTACTCACAATCACACAGGTAGCAAGGATCAGTCATGGGATGTGAATCAATATCCTCTGACCCTAGAACCAGGGTCTCTTCCACCACACCATATCGCTTCCCACAGCCGTCTTTGGAGCCTCATTGTGGTACAACTTTCAAAGGTGAAGCCGAGAGGTCCTTTGTTATTCAATCATTTCACTCATGTCCAAATCTTTGTGACCTCATTTAGAGTTTCCTTGGCAAAGATACTGGAGTCGCTTGCCATTTCTTTCTCCAGCTCATTTGACAGATGAGAAAAATGAGGCAAACAGGGTCACATAGCTAGTAAGTTTCTAGGCCAGATTTGAAATAGGTCTTTCTGACTCCTGGCCCTGTGCTCTATTCACTGTACCACCTAGCTGCCCAAAAAAACAATAACTACTACTACTACTACTACTACTACTATCACTACTACCACTACTACCACCACCACCACCATCACCACTACTACCACCACTACTACCACCCCTACTACTACTACTACTACTACTACTTCTACTAAACTTAAAGGGGCTCATGATCAAAGGTTGGCCACCAGGTAGTGAATGTTTTGACTATACTAACTTAGTAAGCGCTATCTATAAAGGCAGGTATGTCAAACATGCAGCTCACTGACAGCAGTTCTGAACTAGATTAAACATGTAACTGGAAAATATTTAACAGAATAAATAAAAATACGATAAGACCAGAGATAAGGTTAATATGTGATTTTTTTTTTAAATTAGGCAGTTGGGGTTAAGTGACTTGCCCGGGGTCACACAGCTAGTAAATGTCAAGTGTTTGGTCTGAGGCCGGATTTGAACTCAGGTCCTCCTGACTTCAGAGCCAGTACTCTATCCATTGTGCCACCTAGCTGCCCCAATGTGTGATTTTCTAAGTCAATACGCATCCCACAGGGAATCTTATTAGCAGTTTAATGGTTTTCTTTGAATTTGCATTTGACATCATTGTACTAAGGTGCAGAAATTTATCTGTGTAGGGTGACCCCAGGCCTATGAAATTTTAAGGATCTTTTGAAGTATTCATGAAGCAAATATGCAGAGATCTTCCCAATTAACAAAGCATTTCATATATACTATCTCATTGGATCCTCATGACAGGAGTATGCTGTGGATGGGGGGGACATGCTATCCCCATTTTATGGATGAGCAAACTGAAGGCCAGGAAAATGAAATTGCTCTCCTAAAGTCACACCATTAGTAAGGGATAGAGTAAGGACTAGAAGCCAGGTGTCTTAGATTCCAGGCCTTTGCTGCCCCTCCTTAAAGAGCGATTGCCTGGTCTTATTCACTTTCTTCTATCCACAGAGGACTGGGGGAGGGGCAGGGAGGAAGAACAGCAATTGCAAAGGCTTTTAAGGGAGGGTAGAGGTGGTGGCGATGGCTTCATCTCTTGATTTTTCTCCAACCCTCCCTCCTCTAAGCTTTTCACATAGTTATCTCATATTGATGTGTCCCAAGGCCCCCCGAGTCACTTTTTCACTCAATCCTTATACTGTTTGTCAAATGTTCCCAGCATATCCTGACACCCGTCCAAGGATGTGGTTTTGCCCTACAAAGTAAAAACAAAAAACAAAAAAACTCCTGGGGAGTTGCAGAGTTATTGACATATCACACAGAGACAGAGAGGTTGTCCTGGTTTGGAGAACAGAGGATGAGTGGGGATCCAAGAAGGAAGGCCCTCATTGTGGGTAGGGGTGGGAGTAGAGCTCTGAGAATGCAGGTGGGAAAATCACAGAATAATTTTCATTTAGTCTATCATCCCTCTGTCTTCAGGACACCTAAATCAACTTAGATTGATGAGAATCTATTCTGTTTTTAAAGACCTCAAGAGATGATGGCACAGGAAGATTGCATTTATTAGCTACAGGAAAAGATGACTAACCTTTTCCTATAGCTAATAAGCTCCATTCGTAGAAAGTTCCTCCTTTCAATAAATGAGGCTAACTAGAGCTCTTGTGCTGTGGCATAAGCTCATTCTCTTTAGTTTCTGTGCTCATTAGAGATGGAGAACATTATCTATATGAATTGGAGATTGCCATTATGTAGTGGAGGCAGTCTGGTAGACAGGAATTCACACTGAACCTACAAGATGGGAGATCCGAGTTCTAGCCCTCACTCTTGCATTGATTGGTTATGTGACTTTGGACAAGTTGCTTAATTATCCGGGGCCTCAGTTTTTCCCTCTGTAAAAGAGAGAATGGCACTAGACCAAGGGTGGGGAACCTGCGGCCTCCAGGCTACACATGACCCTCTAGGTCCTTAAGTGCAGCCCTTTGACTGACTCGCAGGTTCTCCACCCCTGCACTGGATTATTTTAAAGGCCCCTTCCATCTCTATGGTCCAAGTTTTTCCTCATCTATCTCTCCTGTAAACTAAATGAAAGAGAGGTAGTTGGTCTTAGACTAGTTGATTCCTCCCTTGTTAATTAAACTCACAGAAAACAAGAGACTAATAACAGAGATAATGAGGTATTAATATGTTAACAAAGTGATAAACTGACTATAAACATGTGTCTCCTTTGTCCCCTAACAAAATATGAAAATATTTCTCTGGTTAAATTGGAAAGGGAGGTTGGAATTGACTGGCTGAAAATTTGCTATGCCCCTGGAGGCTTTTAAATCGTGAACTAGTTGTCTTTGTCCTTTGTTCTAAGAGGACCATAACATCAGGGAGAAGATAACATGACCTGCAGTTGACTTTGATTTGAATGAGGGAGGGCTGTGCAAGGTCACCAGCCTCACTTTCTCCTCTGGAGCCATCTGGGTCCAGTGGGGAGATACAAATCAGGACAACTGCATATGGCCCTGGATGCAGTGGGAGACCTTGCTCAAGTTCTCACTTTGAGTGATGTAACACCCATTCGGTGGATAGGCATCTTTAAGGAGTGAGTCAAGGAATGGCCCCTTTAATCAAAAATTTAAAAAAAAAAGAAAAGAAAAAAGATATCAAGAGGAAGATCCTCAGGATTGCTCACCAGAAGAGAAACAGTTAGTATTTACATTCATTCTGAGCGAAGAGGGCCCGAAAAAATAACTATTAAGTGGTGTTTGGGCAGGGACCTATTGTTGTCCAATCCATGAGCTCGAGTGAATTGGGTTTAAGGCTTGGTCTTAGAGAGGTTGTTCTGTTTGTCCTTCTTTCTGGAGGAGGACCATGACATCAGGGAGATGATGACGTGACTTGCAATTGACTTTGATTTGAGTGAGGGAGGGCTGTGCAAGGTCACCAGCCTCACTTTCTCCTCCAGAGCCATCTGGGTCCAGTGGCGAGATATAGATCAGGACTAATGGAAGTGGCCCATAAACAGTGAACTATGACTGGCCTGTAGTCAGTTGATATAGTTCTAGAGAGTCTGGAACAGCTTTGCAAGGGAAACCCTTGCCCCTATGCCAAAGGGTAGTAAGAAGAGGGGGAGAAGGGATTTTCTTCCCTTCATATCAGCCATGACATCTAGCAATGGAGCTATTCACCCAGTGGAAGACACTGCATCCAAGAGTTTGAGAGTCTCAAGAGAGTTTTAAGATGCACCTGAAGGACCAGAAACACACACTCTTTAGACATATGTGGACACAGAGTTAATTATCTAAGGTCCCAAGTAGCTTTAAGAAGCATGATGACTAGTGGCAGAGAAGAGACTGACCACAGATTTAAGGGAACACTGACCCTAGCAATGCAGAGTCCAGCTCAGAAGGGAGCAGATCCTCGCTGAGTAACCCATCCAACAAAAATGCTGTGCCCAGGGTGTGTGAAATTTCCAGGAGGAAAATGCTAGAGGCATGAGCCTTTGCCACATGTGTTCCCTACATATGTACCTCACTACCATCATACTCTAGGTTTCTGCCCATTCTTCCTGCAGACTCCACGTATATTTGTGGGAGAGTGTGGCTGACACTTAAGGTGTGTGTTTAGGGTGAGGGAGTGGGGATATTTTGTAATTACTATTTTTAATATACTATCTTAATAAATACCTTTGCTATGAGCTAATCATGCCTACTGGTTTACTATTAAGTGGAAGCTTATTGATGGGGCTGATGAGTAGGAGCTAGGACTTACATACTATCCCCTAGAATCTGAGAATGGTAGTTACCCTCTGGGGACCCAACCTGAAGGGGGGAGTGAAGGCTGGAAGGGACAGCCTAGAAGGGTGTTATAATAAATAACCCCTGTTTCTTTAGTCTCTCCCCATAGGAACTTGGACTCTAGATAAAAATGAAAGTGATCAGTGTTTCATTAAGAGAACTAAGGAGAAACTGTTTATTATCAGAAGAAAGGAAGGGGGTGAGCAGAACCAGGAGAATATTGTATACAGTAACAGCAATATTGTTTTAAGAACGACTTTGAGCAGCTAAGTCATTTTGACTTTTATAAATACACAAATTAAAAATAAAGGCCAGATGAGGAAAGATATTATCTGCACCCAGAGAAAGAACTGGTAAGTAGAAGTATGTATAGAACAATTTTACATACATACTTATTTGTGTCTAATGGTAGTCACCTCTAGGGCAGAGGCAGAAGGGGAGGAAGGAAAAAAAGGGAAAAAAAAGAATTTTACGTGATAATTTTGTTGTATATTTGGAAGAAATTGCAAGTTGCACATGAAACTGCAAATCTACCATGTGCAATCATCTTTTTAAATTGTACTGTGTTATGGAAATGCTTATTTTGTTCCATGAATTGAAAATAAGATAAATTTGTAACACATACACACACAGAAGAAAGAAAGATAACAAAGGTCAGTTGCCCTCAGAAGGGACTCTGTTTCATTAAGTAAGGCCCCAGACACTATGGATGCACCAGTGCCCAAAACAGACCTTGAGCAAAGAGTACAGGTTGTATTTTCTACCAGATTTTTCTGTCCTTTTAGTGAGGACTATACCAGAAAGAAGCTCAGAGAAAAAAAAAAAAGGAGCAAAAAGCAAAGGTCTATGTTTAATGAAAATGAAAATAAAGAGCACAGGGAAAGCACAGGCTAGAAAGGAATAGAACAAGATAGACCGGAAGACAACAGTATCAAATGGAATGAAATAGAATAGGAGGGAGAAAAATGGGCTGAGTGAGTTAGAAAGGGTAAGAATGAAGCTGGGTTTAAAAAAAATAGATAATGAAAAACATCCAGACATGCTTGATGTGCTGGGCTTTTAGGTGAGTGAGTTTTATTTATATGTGTCATTTCCTACATTTTATTATCCTCTGGCAGAGGTCCTGCAGTGCCATAAAGTGGAGTGAGGGAAAGGGGAGGGGGGATGCTGGTAGAAAGGTCTCTGTGGCAGGGGTAGATTGAATGACTCCCCTGAGCTCCTGTTTGCATTCAGTGCTGTGGTACCTCTACCTGCCCCACCAAACCTTTCCTTATATGGAAGTCCCAGCTTGTTTGTGGACTGGAGTAGATCTGAGGATTCTGGTCCTACAGTGACGGCAAAAAGCCACAAGTTTCTGGGGTCTCAGGCTTTCCAGGCACTGATTTTTCCTCATCCTTTCCATTGTCCAGATTTCCTCAACTTGGGCTTAGAAACTTCTGATAGGAAAAAAAAATTCTCCCTGAAAGATGAGTTTCTAGTATAGTGGCTTGAGAGCCGGAAGACTTGGGCTTGAGTCCACTGCCCAGAAATCGAGCACCATTTTCATTCAGCCAGACTGCCTTTCCGGGTAAATAAATTAAGAAAAGACTCAGTAACTCACACTGAATATTTTTTTTTTTAAAAAAAAGGCTCTGAAGAATTTTGCAACTGACTATAACAAAAAGTTTTATTTGAGCTTTTTTGCAATCCATCTCTCATCTCTGGGTTTATACACTGGGTGTCCCTCGTGCCTAGAATGCACTGCCTCCTTATCCAGCACCTCACAGAGATCTTTAAGATGCATCTCAGGCACCACCGTCTACATAAAGCCTTTCCTGGTCCCCCCAGTTGCTAGTGCCTGCCTTCCAAACTACTTTCTATCTAGTTACTTTGCATATATTTGTATTAATTGACTTTATATTTTTGCTATAGATATTTTAATGTGTACTTGTATTCCCCATTAGAATGTAAGCTCACTGGCATTTGGGATTGTTGCATTTGGCAGCTGTGTGGCACCTGGAGTCAGGAAGACATGGGTTCAAATCCATCCTCAGATAATTACTGGCTGTGTGACCCTGGGCAAGTCACTTTACCTCTGTCTACTTATATCCCCAGAACTTAGCACAACACCTGCCATAATAAATGCCTATTGATGTGCTGATTGATTGCCAGTTGAAAATCTCTATGTGTGAACATGACTGCAGTGCCTTCACTAGCCTCACTGCCTATTCTGCCTAATTTGAGCAATGGAGACTTTACCATCCAGGAAACTTGAATATGAAAGTTACACCTACATTCACTGGGCAGTTCGTAGTCCACACAAGTAATGCTCAATGACCCACTTACAGCATCATCAGTTCTTCTACTAAACCTCCACTAAATGCTTACAACTCCCTGCCCTTCCCCTCCTTAACTAAGGAATACAACCATTGGTTTGATTCAACTCAACGAGGATTTTATTAAGAGCCTACTCTGTGCAAGGCATTGTGTTCAGTGCTGGAGACAATACTAATAAGAATTAACATTTATAAAATACTTAAAGGTTTGCAAAGTGTTATACATGTGTTCTTCATCTTCAGAACAACCTTCATCATTTGTACATCTTCACAACAACTTCAAAAGCCAAGTACTATTATTATTTCCATTTTATAGATGAGGAAACTGAAGCTGAGTGGTTAAATGACTTATCCAGGGTCACACAGTCAAGTAAGTGCCTGAGCCAGGAGTTGAACTCAAATCTTCCTGACTCCAGGTCCGCCACCCTGTGCCCTGGACTGCCTGGCAATACAAAGAGTGAAGCAAAAACAAAATAATCCCTGCCTTCAAAGAGTTTATACTCCACTGGGAAGATAGAACATGAATATAGATAACTATATTACAGAGCAGGGAATGAAAAGGGAAAAGGGAAAACAGGCCAAAATCTCTAAGAATACTTCAGGGATGAGAGGAAAGTAATACTTGGGAAGCTCAGGAAAGGCTTTGAGGAGAAGATAGTAACTGAGCTGAGATATAATTAAGTTATGAATTGCAAAAAGGAGGATTGAGGAAGGAGTACATTCTAGGTAGGGATTGGGGAAGGGGCTGGCTAGTGGGGCACAACAGTGATGGGAAATGAAATATCCAGTCCATCTGAGCAGAGGACAAGTGTCCTGGACCAGGGCCTCAGCACCAAAAGGACTAGGAATCAGACAAAGCCCTAGGGATACCAGAGCCTTAGAAGCCAGGCCTGACAGAGAGGAGTGTCCACGTGGTGTATATATGACCTCTCTTTTAAGTGTGCGTCTTCTCCCGCCATCTTGGGATAGAGCTAGAAAGCTGTTGCCAAGTGGGAGTTCATTCCAATTTTTAGGGTCTTTGAGCTGCTTCATCCCTTCCCACACTAATTCCTCGGAGTAAACCAAGGCCACTTTCCACCATCCCAGGGTCCTGGAGGGTGGCAGACCCAATCAATTTTTACCTCCCCAATCCCATGGTAAGCAAGTTCCTATCTCTTATTCCACTAGTCCCCATGTGCCAGAAGAAAATCCCTTTCCCTGCTATGTCTCCCTTTGTTCTCATTGCATCCAACTCAAACCTAACTTTCCCAAACTTCTTTCTTTCTTTTCTATTGTACCTTATGTGTACATGTTGTTTTCCCTAATAGAACGTAAAATCCTTGGATCAAAAACTGTTTCATTTTGTCTTCATATCATCAGCACCTACCACAATACCTGGCACAGAGAAAGTTCACAATAAATGTTTATTGGTTGGTTGAATAAACTTTCCTTAATCCTAGTTCTCTTCTTTCTTTCTTCCTTCTTTTTTTTTCTTTCTTCCTTCTTTTTTTTTCTTTCCTCCTTCCTTCCTTTTTTTTCCCAAAAGTACCATGAAGAGGCATAGATGAGTTACTACTGGCATCATTGGAGATAACATGCAGATCGACAAGACCACAGGTGCATTACTGAGTGCCTTTTTATTATTCCACCAACATTTTCTTCCAGGCTTTCATCATGGTGTAGAGTTGTCCCTGGATTCTCAAAAGCTACGTTGGGGGAGCACAAGCTCTGTTGAGTCTTATATAACTGGGAAAACTTTGAGAATGGATCTCAGGATGAATCTCTGGCATCTGAGGTCCAGTCTAGCTAAATTGGAAAGACATCATCAGAATGACCAGAGGGTGATGAATTTTTCCAATATTTCCATATGGGCTCAAAGATCATAGAGTCAGCCTGTTTCAAGGGAAAGAATAATACATATAGAGTCAAAGGACTTGATTTTAAATCCCATCTCTGCATCAGCAGCATCTTCATCGTTATCGTATTAATATATTATCTCAAGTTTGTAAAGCTTTATACACATATTATCTAATATGATCCTCAGAACAACCCTGTGAGATGGATGCTATTATTATCCTCCATATTTTAGAAGAGGAAACTGAGGTGTAGGGTAGTTAAGTGACTTGTCCAGAATAAGTATGATTTGAACTCAGGTCCCCTGAATTTTTAAGTCCCAGAATCTATCTGCTATATCACCTTGTGCTTGTGTGACTTCTGCAAGACACTTGGCCTCTACAGGCTTCAGTTTCCTCATCAGTAAAATGAAGAAATTGAACTAAATGACTTCTAAGATCTCTTTCAGCTATCTAGATTCTGATCCTACCTACCAAATGTCTGTGATATTTACTGAGAGAAAGCATCCACACTGACAATGTCTCAGATCCTGAAGTAGAAATAATTTTAATGATAAATTAATAAGTATCAATAAAACAACCAAACAAATTAAATAAAAAATGAAGCAACACACAAAATGACAAACCTTAATTATTTGTAGTTTGTTAAAAAGGAACAAAGAATATACTCTAACCCAATAATAGCAAATGGTAACTAAATAATGCCAATTCTCTCTTTTTTGTCTTCCATAGTATCTTTTGAAGTAACAGACACAAGGGTGTATATATACATATACATATGTACACATACACATACACATATTTCTTATATCATTCTTTATAAATATATACACATATACAAAACATACATGCATATACATATACATGTATTTTCATACACATATAAACAACAAATTAATTTGTACACATTCATATACACAAAACCAAGTTAATTTGGGTCCTAATGACATTGTGGGTACTTTTCCAATCTAGACTCCTGATCTGGGGAAGGGATTTGTTTGCCAGTCTCCATCAATTAAGTCAGGGCCCCATACATAGTCAACAACATTTAGACAACAACTCCAGGCTCAACTCTGGAACTAAAGCAGAAAGTCTTTAAAATTGCTTGCTCAAGATCCTAGAACAAAGTGAAGGCGATATTGGAACTAGAATCCAGACCTCATCTCTTCCAGATTACTAACTAACTCATAAAGTACTGGTTTTTAGCACATAGCCCAAGAATTACAGGCTTCAGAGGGAAGGCATTCCTAAGAAAGTGTGGTTATGGCTGTCATGTCCTACCGATGCTTCTCCAGCCCTTCAGTCTTATCCGTGAGATGCTCTAGATCTCGAATAAAACCTCCACAGAAGGACCCTGAGACCACCAAGGCTCCAACCTACCTAACCTAGTCTATTGTAGGAGCTGGATCACCCTTTTGGTTAGCTTCTCTCCAATCAACTTATCAATGAATCAATAAGCATTTATTAAGCACTAGTTGTGTGCCAGGAACTGGGGATACAATAAAAAAAGTAAGATAATTCTTGTACTCAAAGAGATTATATTCTACTATTCTGCCATATTCTACTGTTATTCTGTTTTGTATAATACATAGCAGAGAATGGCGACCAGAGAAGGGAGCTTTGGTCTAGGTAGCTAAGCTAGTCAAAGGGATTGCAAACAGAACCAGAGGATAGTACATTGTCATTTCTTTTCCGGCAGTAATGGTAATATTTATTTGACTATTGTGTCCTCAGTAAGAGGTATAAAATGTGTGTTGGTGAGAGAGGGGAAAGTACCCCTCCCATGGACAGAGCAGAAGACAGGATGCCCACATTGGCTGTAAGGGACAAACAATGCATGATCTGGGATCAACTAAATATAGAGGTGTCTAGGTGGTGAAATGGATAGAGAGCCAGGCCTGAACTCAGGAAGATTCATCTTCCTGAGTTCAAAATTGGCCTCAGATATTTACTAACTGTATGGCCTTGGGCAAGTCACTTAACTTTGTTTGCCTCAGTTTCCTCATCTGTAAAATGAGTTGGAGCAGGAAATGGCAAACCATTCCAGTATCTTGGCCAACAAAACTCCAAATGGGGTCATGAAGAGTTGGACAGAGCAGAAAAACAACTGAACAACAAGATACAGAGGGCTAAGACAAAAAAATGACTCACCCTCTGGAAAGGATGAGCCTCAAAGATAAGTTAGTGTAGAAGTATCACCATGAACAAAACTGGCTAATAATCCCCAACATATGGCCCACACTTGGCTGCTTCTCCTTCAATGCTTGAGCTGTTCCTCCTGTCTTTGTTTGTTAATATCTTCTCTATCCTTCCCTAGACCAGATCAAAATCCATCTCCTCCATGATGATATCCAATAATGATAATAATAGTTAAGATATCTCATATTAAGGTTTGCAAAGTATTTATTTACATTACCTCATTTGATCCTCACAATAAACCTGTGAAATAGGTGCTATGATTATCTTCCCCATTTTGCAGAGGAGAAAATTGAGGCTTAGGGTAAAGTGACTAGATAGAAAGCTAGAGAACTTATTATATGATTACTATGTACCAAGATATATATTCCTAAGCACTAGGGATTATTGTTGTTGTTTGGTCGTGTCTGACTCTTCCTGACCCCATTTGGGTTTTCTTGACAGAGACACTGGAGTGGTTTGCCATTTCCTTCTCCAGATCATTTTACAGATGAGGAAACTGAGGCAAACATGGGTTAAATTCTGGGTCACACAGCTAGTAAGGCTGGATTTTGAGCTCATGAAGATGATTTCTGATTCTAAGCCCAGTTCTCTATCCACTGGACTACCTACAAATAGAGTTAAGAAAGACAGTCCCTTCTCTCCAGGAATTAACATTCTAATGAAGGAAGACAACATGTCAAGTGGAGCTGGGAGGCACAGTGCAGCAGTGGGGATCTGGAGATGCCAGTGGTGAGTGATGCCTATCAGATCCTGACTTCCCCGTTGGGGCAGAGTCCAGAATCCATTCTCCCCCCCTGCAGGGGGGAAATGAGGATGATGCATGGTATAGAGATGGCCAGGAATCACACAACTGAAGTGCTAGATGGTATTGGAACCTCGGTCTTCTTAATTCTTCCAATCTAGAAGTCTTTCCACTTAATAACATGGCCTCTCTATGAAGTTTTCATTGGGGTCCCCATTTGGGAGCATTTTCTTTTTTTTTTTTCCCATTATCTGATCCCACTGTACTCTGTATTTTCCTTCTACCCTTATCATATTCTAATTTACATTTCATTCATCTATGTGTGTGTTTCCACAACTCTGCCAGCCTCCACTCCTTAAATTATAAGACTTTTAAGTCAGCAACTATCTCTTATTTCGTGATCTCTCCCTATGCATTGCGTGTAGTAACTACCTAATGTTTGTTGAATGAATAAACACACTGCTCCATTTTCACTTGTCAAACTAACAAAAGTAGTCAGAGATTTTCTACCTCCGGAGGATTATTGTAAGAAAGTTTTCATTTTAAAAAATCAACAATTTATTGACTTGAACTCCTCAAGTGAATGTATGCTCTGGAGATCAGGGAATGGTTTTCTCTTTTTTTCTTTTTGCACTTCTACCCTCATCCTATCCCTAGCACCCTTCCTGGCACATAGTAGGTGTTTAAAAAAGTTTGTTAACTTGAATAAACTGATTATGAATTTAGCTAAATCAGCCAATCAAATCACTGCTTAAATAGATACTACCATTCATTAGAACTAAGGTTTCTTGCTCCTTGTCATTTGAACTTCTTTCCTAATACACGCACATGGAATTTATGCCCTACCCACCCCCACTAAAGAAGTTAACATCTATAAAACTACAGAAATGGAGACCAGAGAGATGGGTACAGCAGAGAACATTACCTGTCAGCTGCTTCAATAACTTAATTAAATTCCTAAAATCCCCTATATTATGGGTAATTGGAATTACAAGGCATGTGCCCCACCTTTAGCAAAATAATTCCTTTCTTTATGTATGTGTGTGTGCATGCACACATATATTTTATTTTTCTCCCAAATACACATTAAAACAATTTTTAAACATTTTTTTTAAAGTTTTGAGTTCTAAATTCTATCCTTCCCTTTCTCCCTTCCTCCCTTCCCCCTCCCTGAGACAGTAAGCAATCAGACATAGGTTTAATATAAAGAATATAAATCTCATAGTCACACCCACTGGTTACACCCTCTAGGCAGAAGTTTTATATAGATAAACTTAGGTGGCCCCAAGATACTGCCTGAGCTCACTCTGCCATTCACCCCAGATAAACCTCCTGGCCCTCCCCTTACACATAGAAAAATTGAAACCCATGGTTTTATCCACTGGTCAGCCAGCCTTATCCAGAGCAGAACAGCCAGTGTGGTCATTAAGGCTGACTCTCTATTGGGATGGGGGAGCCCACCTGACTCTGCCCAAGTGAAGCCATGATCTAGCTTTGGGGGATTTTTCCATACCCTGTAAGCATAGACAGCTCTGGGCAGACAGCTCCCATTGATCTTGCCCAAGACCATACCTGGCCCTAGGCAAATACATGTGCCTTTACATCATGTATTGCACATCACTACTGACTAGACCCAAGTTATTCACCACACCAGCACTTCATGTCATGTTTTGACATGTGTAATCACAAACTGTTAACATTTTATTTGGAAGTATCATTTATTTATTTATCTATTTGTTTGTTTGTTTATTTATTTATGTAAGGCAATGGGGTTAAATGACTTGCCCAGGGTCACACAGCTAATAAGTGTCAAGGGTCTGAGGTCAAATTTGAACTCAGATCTTCCTGAATCCAGGGCCAGTGCTCTATCTACTACACCAACTAGCTGCCCCAGAAGCATCATTTTTTAAAAATTATTTTTTATTAAAAAACCCTATTTTATTTCCCTCTTGTCTCCCCCCCTTCATTTAAAGATAAAATAAAAACTCAAGTTTCACATATGCATAGTCAAGGAAAACAAATTTCTATATTGAATATGTCCAAACTTTGAAGGAAGAAAGGGATAATATAATCAATTCATATTTATTAAAGACCTACTATGTGCCAGGTGCTAGAAATCTAACTGAAAAGAATGATGCATTCCCTATTTGCAATATACTTTCACTTTCATATTCAGAATTACATAAACCAAAAGTATCATATGAAAATTAGGTGCATCCCCCATTGGACAGACCATAACTGAGCCAACTTCAGATGCCTGTAAAGAAAAACAAAATAAAATAAACAAAAACAAAAACAAAGCAAAAACCCCCCAATAACCCAAAGCATGCAGCTAACAGTCAAGCTATTTTTTATATTAACATGTATCATTCATTATTTATTCTAATAATGGCCAAAAGACAGACACTGTCCTTTATAAAAGCTCTTTGTGGTAAACCTTCCCGAATATATGATAAGGTAATGCTGGGTTTTCTAGCCCTATGACCTGCTTTCACCCTCATTTTTGCATTAAGGAAGTTACCTGGGGGTTTGGTTTGGTAGTCACCATCTTACTTGCTTGAACCAGAGTAGCCTGAGCCTAACAATTGTCCCAAGAGATACCCATCTACCCCCAGAGTCTCCAGTACCTGGGTGAGGCCAACCAGTAGAGAACTAGACTCAATATATCTTCCCCTCAGGTACAGGGTCACAATGTAAGAAGAATGACATTGGATGAGAAGAACGACAGTGGATGAAACGTTCTTTTCTTTCCTCTGGTTCCCCCTTCCCCCACCCAACATGTGGCTCAGACCCAACATATGCTCCACTTTGGACAGCAGCACTCAGGTGTGCAGAATTCTGTTCCATGGTAACATTTGGCTCGGAGCACAATTCTCAAAGGCCTTAGATGGGGAGATGACGGGAATGCCTTGGTTCCAGCACATGCCCTTCATGCCAGGAAACTGATGGCTCAAAGAAGAGTGAGGGGAATGTGTTTGATCATCAGAAGGAGAGGTGCAAAAATATGCCCCATCATGCCTCCTCTGCACTAGCCAAAAAAAAAAAAAAGGCTCTGCCTTGGAAACCCTGAAGAATCCTGTACCTCCCTGATGCCCCTTAGTAAGTTCTGTAAAGTCCCAGCTCCAGAATGATAAAGACAAGACTTCGAGAGAGGAAGCAAAGAGAAAGAGTACTTCACATTTATTTCTCCTTGAACGCATAGCGTATTTTCCCCATTGAACCTGGGTGCTCCATTTATTTTCCATTCTCTCTCTCCCTTGGTATGAGGACTATGAAAATATATTCTTACTCTGAAACTTGAGTAAATCATTAGGTGACACCCAAAGTTAAGTTCAATGCTGGGGAAAATTGAATTTATCTTGGAAATGTTTTATTCTTCCAAAAGTTCACTCTGGTAAAGTCTAATGTATAGAAAAGCATGAAATACTATAGTTCCAAAATATGCAGGTTCTTATTGCTAAACATTAGGCCCCAGGGTCAGAATCCTGAATTCCTCAGTCAACCACTCTCTTTAACTCAAAAAATGCATCAACGTCTCTGCTAAATGGCAGTCTTACTCACATCTCATCTTATCATAATGTCACAAAACCCATAGAATTACAAATCAGTTTTAAGGCGAGATACATGACAGCAAAATATAAGTACACAAAAACTGCATTAACGATCAGTCTTCATTTGTCCTGACCGTTTCAACTTCCCTCTCCTCTCAGAACTACTCAGTGCCAGGCTCAGCTTGAGACTGTCTAAGATCCATTTTAGAGTGGACTGAAATATAAATGACAGTTCACACTACACATGAACATAGACAACTGTATAAAATATTTAAATAAAGACAGAAAAGAACAGAGGCGAGCCGTGGAGCCTTTGGCAGGCCCAGCCGTAGGGAATTCAGCAGCTTGAGATTCATTACAAATTTCATCTTTAATGTTATTTTTAGTGCAATATTTTGTAGCACTCAGAAGTAAATCTTGGTGTGCTGTCTCTCTCCCTGTTTTGGTCTGCTCCAGTGTCTGGTCCTTCAGTTTTACTGAAACCTAATACATTTCCAATAAAATTGATTTGTGACGTCGTCGATGCCATTTGTTTACTGTCCTCTGTTCCTTGATGTAATGGGGTGAGAGGTATTGCAGGAGTGGACATAGTGGGCTGGATTGTGCTAGACTGGGGAACGTGTCTAAAGGAACCCAAGAGCCACTGAATTCTGCATGGATAAGGCTGCCCACTCATTGTTGCTTCCTTCTGTGTTTGAGCTTTGGCTATTAAGCCTCTCCCTGTGGAGGCTCTGACTTCTCACATGGCCTCTGTAAATCTCAGTGGTCAGGATCAAGTGATCTCCCCTTCCAAGAAACTTTCCCACAAGGTGGGATTGTCCTTTGCATTAGAGATTGTTGTTGTTGTTCAGCCTTCCAAAAGGACCAAAGATAGCACAAGGGTGATGTCCAGATTTCTATGTAAGGAAATAACATCAGATTTTTTAAATGACAATCCTACTTGTTTACTCCAACGCACCTCTCTCATTAACAGTCACATCCCGCTAGCTTGTTTACTCCTTCATAAAAGGCCATTTCATCAGATCAGCCCCAAAGCACAGGCAAAGGGACAAAAAAGTCTAGGAGACAGTCCATGATAGCAAGGTCGCCAGTGTGATCCTTCCCACTTTGCAGAGGGAGGAGCCATAATCCTTATGCAGAGGCTGCTGAAACAAACCTTTGGCACCATTTTCACTCAGTGAACTATCTAGGGTAGAGGCTCTTAATCTAGGAACCATGGACCCACTGTGGATAGATTTCAAAGCGGGTGGGGAAAAAAATTACATCTTTATTTTTGCTAGCTTCTAACTGAAATTTACTTATTCCTTTGATTATGAATAAAAGCTATAAGACGCTGCTCTGAGAAAGAGTCCTTAGGCCTCATCAAACTGCCAGAAGGGTCCATGACACAGATGAGGTTAAGAATTCCTGGCTTAGAGGGTGCTTCCAGGTGGATAATGTAAATTTAATAATTGGAAGGAAATAAGAGTAGGATTGTTGGTCTTCTACCTTTCAGGGAAATGAAATTTGAAATCAGAATCATCTCCCAGAATGCACTCCTTTCTCATCTCTTAGCCTCTTAAAATCGCCAGTTTCTTGTAAAAGTTCAGCCAGACACCATGTTGTAGAATCATAGAATCACTCAATTTGAGAGCTAGAGGGAACAAGAGTTGCCATTTAGTCCAACCCATACGCAAAAGGGACATCCGCAATAACATATCTGGTAAGTCACCATCCAGCCTCTGCTTAAAGACCTGGCAAGGAAGAAAGACCCACAACACCTGAAGACAGCCCAGCCTGATGTTCAACAGTTCTGACTGTTAGGAAATTTCTCCTGATCTCTCATGAGACCTTTCTTCCCCTCTAACCACTAATTCTCCTGTACACCCTGCCATACACAGTGCATACCTTGCATTGTTTTTATTTATTTTTCTATAGAGCCAGTGTGGTATAATTGATAAACAGTTAGCCTCAGAGCCTTGAATTCAAGTCTTTTCTATGACTCATACTGTTTCTGTGGCCCTGGGCAAGTCATTGACCTTTCAGGATTCTAAGGCAATTCTCTAATAGTAGAGAAGGTACAAACCTGCTGCGGTCTAGAGACGATACCTACCCTCACAGCAAGGCAGCATAATGGATAGAGAGCTGGACCTGGAGACAGGAAGACTTGAGTTCAAATCCAGACTCAGACACTTGCTAACTGCACAACCCTGGGCAAGTCACTTAACCTCTGTCTGACTCAGTTTCTTCATCTGTTAAGAGGGGGAAATGATAGTATCTACTTCTCAGGGTTGTTGTGAGGATAAAATGGGATAATATTTGTAAAGTGCTTTGTAACCCTTAAAGTGCTTTATAAATACTAGCTATTATTACCAGTGATTTCTATATTTTGTGCATGTTATCTCCTTCTATAAAACGTAAGCTCCTTGGGGACAGGATTTTTGTTTCTTTTTCATCCTATTCTTCATATCCCCAGCCCCTAGAGCAGTGTATGGCACATAACAGGTGCTTAATATATGCTTGATGACTGATCGATCCCAAGGAAACCTAAATTCCGACCCTGGCTCTGCTGCTAACAGTGAGAATTTGGGGAGTCACTTAATCTCTTTGAGTCTCAGTTTCACCATCTGCAAAATGAAGGTGTAGAAGTAGATGACCTCTAAGGCTTCTTAAATTTTTTCCACTCATGACCCCTTTTCAAGTTTCAGCAGCATTCGTTGGTGTTATATGGCATGACAGCATGTACAGTGCAAAGTGAATATGTTATGTGCTCAGAATCAAGGCTGCAGTGAAGTTACGCAATGCAACACAGAAAAGTGCTTCCAGAAAAGTCTCAGATTCATTACACATTTTATTTTTAATTAATTTTTGATCGTTACATTTTCAGAAATGTTTTACTGTTGCCAAAGGTCTTGACCCACAGTTTAAGAAACGCTGAAGGGGTCACGAGCGGAAAAAGTTTAAGCAGCCCTGCTCCAAATGACCACTTCTACTTCTAAAATTTAGGATTCAGTGGCAAATTAATCAGGGGGAGTGATGGGTTTCCCCTAAATCAGGCACTTGGCCATTGGGCCTTGAATAAGTATGATTTTTCCTTCCATTTTTGTGTCCATTTTAGCTTTTCTATCTGGTGCTAAGGAAATTGTGAGTGTGTTTGTAAGCAGGCAGAAAAACAGATAGACACTTCTTTTTCCTCAGTCTAAGGAAAGAAACAGGAAGGAGTTGGCCCAAATAAGGTTGATGGGACTAAACTATACAAGGTAAGGACAGTATAGTTTCCTCTAAGATGACAGACTCTCTCTCCCTTTGACTCTGTCTTGTCTATCTCCTTCCCCTTCTCTCCCACACACCTACCGCTCTATCCTTATCCCTAAATAGCCAACACCTATTTTCCGCTCCATTCAGTCAGATCTCTTCCCCATCTGCCCACCGACCGTACTCATTCTTGATCCCCTTTTCCCATCTGTCCCAAATTACCTGGCCCTTGGTACACCTTGGTGCACACAAGATGCTCCACAACTGTCTAGGTAGATTGATAGATTTCTTCTCACAGCAAAATTTCTCCAGTGTGAGAGTGCCACAGACCAATCTGTATCTAAGAGTTTTAAAGTGACTGATAAGGAAGATGTGGTCAGAGCACTCCCCACATCTGGACTGCCTGGCACACCCAGCAGGGAACTGAGCCACGAGAGTCCGGACTATGTCTGGAATATATTCTAGTCCAAAGATGTCAGCAGTAAAGATTTTCAGCTCTCTCTCGGGGCCAAGGAGAATCCTAGGACCCTGAATTGAGATAACCCTTCCTCAAAGGAACCTGGTACAAGCCAGAATCATGTGCCAACGAGCCTAGTTTGGGAATGGACTCCTCTCATCTGGGATTCCAATGATGGAGGCAGACCATGAAAGGAAGGCATTCCAGCTCTGCCACTATGCTACCCATGTGACTTAGAACGAATCATTTCACCTAACTGAGAAGACAATTTCCTCCTCCATTAAATTGAAGCAGGGGGAGGTAAGGCATAAGAGGAAGGGATAAGGGTAGAAAAAGAAGTTGGTTGGACTACCTTGGGGCTAATCACTTTCTGAGATGAGATTTTATGACTCAGCATGAATAGAGCAAAGAATGCTGGATTTGGGATCAGATTGTGTTCAAATCCTGATTCTGCCGCTTACTGCTCTTGTGACCTGAAGAAGGAAGTCAGTTTCTTCAACTGTAAAATGGGGCAGTTTGACTAGATGACCTCGAAGATTCCTTCTAGATCTAAACATGTAATTTTATGAATCTGTATCACCTACACCCCTGTAATGTAGGTTTATGGAAGGGAAGCGCAATCTAAAATAATAAAAAGTAAGAACCTTTCTTAAAGAGGGGCATGTCCCCACAGGGACCTTCCTCATAAATTCTGTATAAATTTCCAGCTTGCCAGGGGTCTACTGGAACCAGCTCATACAGAGCTGTTAAATTTTTGGTGTAGGCATTTACATCTCAAAAATTGGCAAACACTATAAGTCAGGGATTAGTTTATGGTTTTGTTGATTGAACTTTAAAAAATGATCAAGAAAATATTAATAATACAGATTAAACTTAAAAGTGTTTCATGCACACATTTTTCCCCAGAAGAGCTAGTTGTTGACTTCAGTTTCCATTTGCCATCATACCTCTGAGTGTTATCTCAACTCATGAGGGTAGTATGGTATAGGGACAAGATCTTTAGACTGAACTTGAAAAGAACTGTATCCTATATGTTTTACATGATTGTACATATATAATCTGTACTAAATTTCTTATTGTCTTGGGGAGGGGGAAGGTGAGGGAGGAAGGGAGAAAATTTGGAACTCAATTTTTTTTAAATGAATGTTAAAAGTTATCTTTATATGTAATTGGGGAAAAAATAAAACACTTTAAAAAAGAAAAGAACTATATCCAGATCCTAGTTCTGGTATTTACTATGTGGCTTGGAACAAGTTACTTCTTTTCTCCAAGTCTTGATTATTTCACTGAGGGTAACCGACAAACCTCAAGCCTGTTGGTGAGTTAGGGGGATGTCTACCCCAACTATGTGGAGACCTCTCTGCAGAATGGACAGATGAGAAAAATTTGTTCCCATAGTCATGAAGGTGGCTGAAGCAGGCACTGTGGAGCATTTAGAGCTCAGTCAGACATTGAAGACACTAAGGTCATCCACTGTATCCCAGGCTATAGCCAGTTGTCCTGACTTTTGTCCTACCACTGGTCTTTGATGACTCAAAAAAGAGAGTAAGGCTGACCACTTTGTGCAATGCTGCCTCACTTAAATCCAATTCACATACAAATGCAGACATCGCCCCAAGCTGTCATTGGTACTGTTTGAAAACAAAGGATGATATATTGAATGCTTGCCTTCTTAATGGGGTGGGAGGAAGGAGAAGGGGGAGGGAGAGGTTTTAAAAATGAATGTTAAAAATTGCTTTTTCATGTAATGGGGGAAAATAAAATATTAAATTTTTTAAAAAGAACGAAAACAAAGAACGAACAACAACAACAATTTTTTCACCTACAAAATGGAAACAGTCAGGCCCTGCCCAGCCTACCTCTCAGGGGTGCTATGGCCATTCACTGAGCTATTCATTCATTCATTTAGTAGGCATTTGTTAAACATTACTAGGTTTCAGGGACTATGCTAGATACCTGGGAAGGAGACAAAGACAGAAACAAAATAGTTCCTGCCCTCAAGGTGTTTGTATTCTATTGTGGAGTAGGAGAATCATCTTCATTATCAGCAGCAGCTACAGTATTATCATCATCATTATAGCAACATATAGTGCTTTATGTTTTGCAAATCGCTTGACATTTTAACTCATTAACACATATAAGTAAATACAAAACATATACCAAGTAATTTTGAGGAGTGAGGCACTGCTAATGGGGGAGATCACAATTAATTTCCTGAGGAGGGAGCCCTTGAGCAGAGGTTTGAAGGAAGCTAAGGAACCTAAGAGATAGAGAGGCCAGGAGAAAGGGCCAAGGTAGATAGGCAGGGCAAAGTCACCAAGATAGGCGACGGAAAGTCATGTGGAGGGTACAGCAAGTAGGCCATTTTGGTTGGAATGTGAAGTGTGTGAAGGGATTTAAACGACTTTGAAAAGTTAGACTTGCTAGATAAACGTATTGTTCAGTAGTTTCAGTTACGTCCATCTTTTTGTGATGCCACTTGTGGTTTTCTCAGCAAAGATATTAGAGTGGTTTGCATTTCCTTCTCCAACTCATTTTACAGATGAGGAAACCGAGGCAAGCAGGATGAAGTGACTTGCCCAGGGTCACATAGCTAGTAGGTGTCTGAGGCCAGATTTGAACTCACAGAGATGAATCTTCCTGACTCCAGACCCAGCACTCTATCTACTGCTTCACCTAGCTGACATAGCCCATCATTATTAGAATTAGGGTCACAAATTAAGTGCCTTTTGGGTGCTTTAAACCAGATACTTTCTTTTGGCCAGGGAGAGAACAAGGTGACCAACCGTGCCTGACACACAGAAGAAGGCTTGGTCACTCACTGATATTTCCCAGGACAGCCCCAGTTCTGTCCAATGGCTGAGGGAGGCAGCAGGAACAAGGTTCCATGGGTTGAGTCACAAAGGAAAGGGCACTTACATGCTTTGATACATTTCTGCTAGATTAACCCGCATTGGGGAATTTACCCCTCCAGTCACATGCTTTGTCCCTTTAATCTCCTTTTGTGTTTCTTCACTGACCCCAAGCATGTATTTGACTTGTGACCCTATTTCTGTTCACGAAATACAGGGCCATCTGACCAGGCATTCACACAGATGAACTACACAGTGGTGATTATCACATTGGAAACCCCCTGAGGAAGGAGTGGCCCTTCTCCCTGAGGCAAGTCACAGACTGTCAGGAAGAATCCTGCCTGTCTTTGTCTATAACTCTTCCTCTGAAATTTTATTAACAGAGAGGCAAGCGTCCTATTGATCCATTGTTTAGATGGCATTGGAAAGGGAGGCCAGGCTGGGAGATCGTAGGATTATAGGATCATAGGACCGGGAGCTGGAAGGGATCTAATCAATCAGAGGAGCATAGGGGCATAGATTTAGATCAAGAAGGGACTTCAAAAGTCGTCCAGTCCAGTTTCTTCGTTCTACTACTGAAGCAATTGAGTCTAGATGGGAGTAAAGGACAAAATGGGGCTTCGGTCCTGCGATTTCAAATTCAGTGTTCTTTCTATTGTACCAACTTGCTTTCCCAAATCATCTAGTCTCCTCATTTTACACATGAATAACCTGAGGAATTCGACGGGGAAGTGACTTGTCCCCAAACATGTGGTAGATAGCACAGATTTGACCCACGTTCTGGCTCCAAATCAAGTTGTTGTGGTTGTTCATCCTTCATTTTTTTTTTAAGAGGACCAGTGAAATCATGGGGTGATGTCTTGACTTGCGAGTGAATTGGATTTAAATGAGGCAGAGTTACACAAAGTAGTTAGCCTCATTCTTTCTTCAAGAGCCATCAAACTCCATTAGGAAGGCAAAAATCGAAACAAATGGTGATGGTCCGGGATGCAAAGGATGATCTTGGGGTCTTCAATGCCTGACCAAGCTGTAAGCATTCCTCAGAGCCTATTTCTGCCACAGGAACAAATTGTTCTCATCTGCCCATTTCACCGAGGGAAGTCTTCACATGGTTGGGGTAGACATCCCCCAACTCACCGACAGGTTTGAGGTTATCCTCAATCTGGTTTAGCCCATCTGCCGAGACAGTTTTAAAGTGGAAGTTGAGGGGCAGCTAAGTGGTGCAGTGGATAGAGCACCGGCCCTGAAGTCAGGAGGACCTGGGTTCAAATCCAGGCTCAGACCAAACACTAGACACTTACTAGATGTGTGACCCTGGGCAAGTCACTTAACCCTAATTGCCAAAAACAAAAAAAAAAATTAAAAAAACAAAAAAATAGTAGAAGTTGAACTCCAAATCAAAAAACTCTTTGAAGATAGGAACTGTCTCATATTTGTCTTTGTATCACCAAAATCTAGCACAGCACCTTACCCACAGTAGCTACTTAATAAATGTTTATTGAAAGAAAGAGTAAATGAATAAATGAATATTCCTTCTAATTCATCACACTGCCTCAGGGACTCAATACTGTGACTACAGCTTGGCCACGTGAACAGGACGTATAGGACAAAATTGAAAGCCTGACAATTTAGTCTCTGTGGATTAATTTTGTATCTACCACTTTAGATCAAGTTGTTTCTAGGAAAGAATGGAGCTTAAAGATTGTTTTGAATCCTAGCTCCGATGCCTGTCTACCTATCTCTTGTCCATATGTGGGTTTTTATTGTTTGCTGTTTCATGAAAGTGAATCCTGACTTCGAACCAGACTGAGATGCTCAGTACCAACTATTTTATTCTCTTATCTCCCCCATAGTGACTAGCACAGAGTTGGGCATATATGAGGAGCTCAGTGAAGATATGTTGATTGATTGAAAGTTGGAGGTTGTACCCTTTCCTCCCACCTCCATAAACCACAATTCTGTTGCTAGCCAGTCGGTTATCTGGTAGATTGACATAATTCAAGTACAAGATGGTTCCTGACGCTAATAATACCTGCTGACCCTGTGGCTGTAGGTAGAGAATAATCTGTCACTGCCTAGGTCAGGGGAGGAGGAAGGAAGGCTATGTGTGTGCACATGCACATGAGTGAGGGTGGAGAATAAGCATTTATTGAGGAATTACTATGTGCCACTCACTGTACTAAGTGCTGTACAAATATTATATAATTTGATCAGGGTGTATTTTAGGACACAGTAACATTGAAATGGGTCTATTAGAAGCACTTTTTTTTAAACATATTGTGCACACACATGTTCCTTCGTAAAAACTGAATGTGCACAATTTTAATTTCCAAGATCTTGGGTCTGACACATAATAATAACACCTACTACCAAGCTGTGCTCAGCAGTAGAACATGTGGCTTTGCATTGGGACAGGAAATTCTGGTTGCCAAAGCAAAGCAAGTCCATCACTGTTACATTGGATATTCATTGTTCAAGGGTTAAGGCTATTTTTTGTTTGTTTGTTTTATTGTTTCCTAGGGGCTAGACATCAGTTCTTGATTTGGGGGTTTTGCTTTTTGGTTTTTTTGTTTGTTTGTTTGTTTTTGTTTTTTTTTGTTTTTGGTTTTGGTTTTGGTATTTTTGGTGAGGCAATTGGAGTTAAGTGATTTGCCCAGGGTCACACAGCTAGTAAATGTCGATTGTCTGAGGCTGGATTTTAGACATCAGTTTTTGAAAGGTTGCTATTTACTTTAGGGTAGAAATTGTTTTTTAAAAAAAATTGAGCATAGAGAAGCAATATGGTGTTATCTGCCTTCATACTCAGCAGAACTGAGTTCAAGATCAGTTGATTTTCCATTAACATGTTTTTTTTTTCCTTAGTAGAAGCAAACTCTTTGGGGGGGGGGGGAATCAGAAAAAGAAAAATCAGGCCAAAGACAATAATAAGAGCATCATGAGCAAACACAAAGAAGAGTCTTAGAGTGAACTCGTCATTCTCAGTATTGGCTTTTCATTTCTGCAAAGTGTTTATTTTCATAATTTGCTTTGATGAAGAAACAACAATCAAGTTAGTCAAACTGTTTCAAACCAGACAGAAAATTTCATTTGGACCTAAGGCTTTCTGCCATTATTTGAAATGGATCATTGATTCCCCTACCAACACAAAACCCCATGTTCCTGCCTGTTTATATCACATTCCCAACATATGTGTCCCAATAGACTAAGCCTCCATCAGAAATGTCTTTTCTTCCAAGACGATACAATGACTGCATATATTCACTCCAGGTAGAACCTTCAGTCCACCCACACAGTTAGAACTCTAGTCCTTGTTGTGGAATCAATATCAAAGTACAGATCTTTATGATGTACACACAGAGTGGACTAGATTGAGCATGGGGAACCCTGGGTTCTAATCTCAGTTTTTTTTTCTTTTTTAAGTTAAAGGGTTAAGTGACTTGCCCAGGGTCACACAGCTAATAAGTGTCAGGTGTCTGGTCTGAGGCCACATTCAAACTCAGGTCCTCCTGACGTCAGAGCTGGCGCTCTATTCACTGTGCCACCTAGCTGCCCCTCTATTCCCAGTTTTGACACTCAGTATCTATGACTGACTATGAGCAAGTCCATTCTCTTTTCTTCTCCAGTCTATTTTCTCAGCTGTATAATGAATTGGATGACCTCTGAGTTGCTTCCCATTCTGATACTCTATAATTCTATGTTTATGAGTGGCATATCTCTAATTCAGAGGAAATTGGGACAGCCGATGTTTGACTTTTTATTGTTCTATTTTCCAGGAGTACAGACATGATTATTTGTTGAAAGAACTGGGGATGTTTATCCTACAGGAGAAAAGCAGAGAAGAGAGTAAAAAAAAAAACCCACAAAGATTATAGCCATATTCTAGTTTAAAGTTCCCTTTTCTTTTCTTTTTTTAAGATTTGTTTTCTTTCTACATGTAACCCCAATGAGGGTTACTCTAGACTTGTTCCACTTGACCCAAGTGGGCAGAACTGAGAACAACATGTGGAAGAAAAGTAAATTCTATCTAGATACAAGGAAAACTTTCCTAGCAGCTAGAGCAGTCCATATATAGAATGGAATACTTTAAGACATCGTGTGTTTCTCTTCACTGGTTGCCTGATGACCACTGATCCAAAATAGGATAGATTCTTAGTCAGGTATGAGTTGCACTAGATCACTTCTCAATTCCTTTTTAATGCTGAGATTTTGTAATTCTGTGAGCTGGAGTATGTGTACGGGTGGTGGGGGTGGGGGTATACTCAAATGACTTGGTGCCCTTGGTGTCCACTTAATGTCCACTAGGGTTCCCTTCTGCGGCTTAGCCCTGGGTGAGTAGAACCAAGAGTCTGGATGTGGTCATAGCCCAGGTAGCCAAGCTGACGCCTTGCCTTTACCACTATTCTACCCAATACTCCTTGCAGCCCTGATGTAGCCCAGACTGTCTCATTTATAGCCCCAGACTCAGAGCCATCTTGGCTCCCAAGGAGACACTACCTCAATCTGAGGACTATTCATATTGAAAGAGGTACATTTGGGATAATCTATTACAACAGAACCACAACTAATTTTTCCTCTTGCTTGTTCACAAAAATGAATTTACTTTTGAATTACATATTCAAATTACTCATTACAATTCAAATTACTTTCAAATTATGTTTGTCTGGTTTTCAGTGCTTCATAAGGACTCCCCTGCCTGCCTCTTTCTGGGGTTATAAGTTATAATATTTTTATTATGATAAAAAAGATTCAAAGAGCTCCACAGACATTAGCTAAATTATCTCTAAAACAGCCCTATGCTGAGCATGCCTATACCGTCCCCCATCACCCACTTTAGGTGGAAGGAAACTGAGGCAGAGATGCAAAATTATTCAGGAAAGATTGCAAGGGGAACCAGAGCCAAAGCTCTGTCCAGAACTTAAGTGGCATCCATGTGCACAGGAACTATTCCCAAACTAAAACAGCAACCTTGAAAGTCATAAGCATGAATCATGGAACTGGATTTTCATGGCCATGTTCTGTCCTGGTTCCTCCTCTCTGACTGCTCTTCTCAGTCTCCTTTGCTTGGTCTTCATGCCTACTGGCTTCAGGTGCTCCCTTAGGCTCTGTCCCAGGGCCTCTTTTCTTCCATCTCTATGCTACCTTCCTTGGTGATCTCATTAGCTCCCAGGACTTTAATTGTCATTTCTGTGCATGGGATTCACAGATCTCTATAAATAGCCCCATGCTGGACAATCCTGTGCCCACATCAAAGAAGGCACTGTGCTCTATGAGCAAAGCAGAATTGTGGTAGCTCAAAAGCAACATGAGATATACAAATTTACAGACATCTCCCTCCCAAATGGTCATATGGACTATCTGTGCCCCACCTGTGGTACACCCTTCCATGTTCATGTTGTTATGATCAGCCACAGTTAGACACACTGTACATTGACCCCACATTATGATGTCATTTTGGTCCTCTTTGAGCACAAAGGACAAATAATAGTAACAAAGCAAGAACAACATATTACCATTATCACGATCATCATCCTTATTATTGTACCACTTATCACCATCACCATTACCGGTCCCATCATCACTAAATATCACCAATCATTAGCATCATCATTATGTCCTTCCCCAAAATTATCCTTCCCAGTATCACATTACCATCATGTCCATCCCCAAAACCATTGTCCTTAATCATCACCATCACCCCAAAGCAGCATGGTATAGTGAAAGGCTCACTGGATTTAGAATGAGAAGATGTGAGTTTTAGCATCAATCAATCAACCAATCAATAAAAATTTCAACAGTTTTCTACTTGCCAAGTATAATTCTTGGCCCTGCCATTAGCTTTGTGACTATGAGCAATGCTCTTCCTGCTCAGAGACTCAGTTTCTTCAACTATAAAACAAAGATAATATTGTCTATGCATTGTCTGTGCATGTTGTCCTCATAGAATGCTTATGAAACAAGCATTTTGTAAATTATAAGGGGATATATATATATACTCACATATATACATACATATATAGATACATATACATATGTGTGTATACACATGCATTATCCCTAGCATTATCATAGCACTTTTACCATTGCCAATGTTGTTTCCACCACCACAACCACCACAACTACCACCAATCAATTGCCATCATCACATCACTACTGTCAGCATCCCTACATTACCAGATAAACATTGGGAGCCTAATGCTTGCCTGGAGTATTGCAATAGTCTTCTAATTGATCTCCTTGACTTAAGTCTCTACGTACTCCAATGTATCCCCCACTCAATTGCCTAAGTGATTTTTCCTAAACTATAGGACTGACTCTGTTACCCTTTTACCCCCTCCCCCTACTCAGTAAGCTCCAATGATTCCCTGTTGCCTCCAGGATCAAATGTAAAGTCCTCTATTGAACCTTTGAGGTTCTTCACAACCTGGACCATTTCTACCTTTCCAGTTTCCTTTACATCTTACTTCCATTTACTCATTCTACAGGGTATATCCAGGGCAATGAAATTTTCATCGTTGTAATAGGATATGGCACCAGAACTCAAAGAGTTTAGAGTATTGGGGGCAGATAAATGAATCTAGCATGATAAATAATTTAGGTAAATGAATACGGTAGGACCCTATAGCATCTCCCTCCCAATTACACATTGAGTTTACAATATTACTATTTCCTTTCTTTCTCAACATCAGATTCATATAATGGTCCTCCTGTATTTATTTACTTAGATCAAATTCATATCACATTAGGTTCAAGCATATGTCCCCATTCCTCAAAATACAATATACTCTAAGTTCAGTGAGGTACATGTGAACCACGGTTTGCCCTATAGGAAGTATCATTATCATGGATTAATAACCTGTGAAATACAGGTCATCAGCACTGATACTATCAGTCCCAATACCACAGACTACAATCACCACATACTATTGTCATCAACAGTTCTGTGTGTGTGTGTGTGTGTGTGTGTGTGTGTGTGTCCATCCCTACCATTACCATTATCAACCTTACCACCGTTAACACTAACCTGATTGTCCTATGCTGTACTTTGATTGCAAATGTAATGCCCACAGATTGCAAAAAAAAAGAAAAGAAAAGAAAAGAAAGAAAATCCCCAAAAGCAAAAGGAGGACACACCAAGAAGGGCACACCAAGGAGGATCATGTGAGTAGATAAGTGCTTTTCTGGAGGAAAAAAAATTTTTGGTAATTTTTTTAAATTTTAAGCTTAAATATAAAATTAGAAAAAAAGATTTTTGAGTACATAAGAGAGGATTCAATATAAAGCAATAAATTTCCATTTCAAGAACACTTACATAATAAATACTATGCATTGTTTTCAAAGCTGACCAGCTTTTCTTTGTTTCCTTGTTGGTTTTCTTTTGTTTTCTGCTATGCACTTTTGACTTTATTATCCCCTCCCCCCATCCTAAAGAGGCTACAATTAAGCATATATATATATATATATATATGTGTGTGTGTATATATATATACAGATATATACACAAACACACACATACATGGATATCTATAAACATGTACCTATATGCACATGCACTCACAGATATGTATGTAAGACCATTCTATGCTTATTTCCTCCTACCATCTGTTTCTCTGAAGGTGGATAGTATCTTCCTTCATAAGTTCAAGTTTTTCCACGTTTTTCTAAATGAACCAGCTCATTTCCTACAGCACAGCAATATTCTAACCCAATCACATCCTATCTGAGAGATTGTCCATGAAAGTTTTTTCCTCAATTTTCTGCTTTCCTTCTGTTCTTGGCCATATAGGTTTTATTTATACAACAAAATTTTAATTTGAAATAATTGAAATCATCCTTTTTATACTTCAGCAATGTTCTCACTTTATAATATAGTTTAAGGTCTGATACTGCTGAATCTACTTCCTTTACATCTTTTTTCCCTGATTACTTTGAAGTTCCTGACCTTCTGTTCTTCCAAATGAACTTTATTATAATTTTTTTCTAACTCAATAAAATAATTTTTTAGTAATTTAATTGGGATGACATTGAATAAATAGATTAGTTAGTTAAATTGTCATTTTAAAAATTATATTGGCTTTACCTACCCATGAACAATAAATATCACTTCAATTATTTAGATCTGAGTTTATTTGTATAAAAAGTGTTTTATGTTTATGTTCATTTAGTTCCTGTGTCTGTTTTGGTAGGTATATGCTCAGGTATTTAATACTGTCTAGATATTTTAAATGGTCTAAAACTATATTGAATAATATTGCTGACACATAGCATAGTTTCTCTATTTTTCACTTTTGATTAAATATATTTCAATGTTAACTTTGGCTGAGATCATGATTACTATCCCTGTTTTTTTTACATACTCAATTCTATTCCTGCCCTTCATTTTATCTTTGTGTGTATCTCTCATTTCTATAATGTTTCCTGAGAGTAACATATCGTTGAATTCAAATTTTTAACCAGCTATCTGTTTCTGTTTTATGGGTAAATTTGTCCCATTCACATTCTAAGCTACAATTACTTATTGTGTATTTTCGTCCTTCCTATTTTTCCTCACTATCCTTCACACTCTATTTACCCTATCTCTCCTTACTCCTCTGCTTCACTTCTACCTGCTACCTTGCCCTCTTGCTCTTGCCCTCCCTTATCCTCTCCCCCCTCCCTATCCCCTTGCCATCTTATTCCTTTCTGAATTTAGAAGACTTTTATACCCTTCTAGAAATATATATATATGCATATACATATATATTGCTCCTTCTTTAACCCATTCCTGATGACAATAATGTTCCAACACTACCTGCCCTCCCCCCACTAGCTTCTTCTGTATCAATTTTTCCCTTTATGCCTCATTTGTATGAGATAATTACTCCTTTCTACCTCTCCCTACACAGTTTTTTTTAGTCACCCCATCATACCCAGCTCAGCCCATGACTTTCTTTCAAACTACCCAAATTTTGATGACAATCATAAGAGTACTGCTAATATTTTCACATATATGAAGTAAATAATTTGATATTATTGAATCCCTTATAATTGGTCTTTAATGTTTACCTTATATTTCTCCTAGATGTTATATGTCGAATTTTCCCTTAAGTTCTGGGGTTTTTGTCACAAAAACCTGAAAGTCTTCGGAGTTCATTAAATATCCATTTTTTTTTCCATTCAGGATTATACCTAACTTTGCTGGATAAGTTATCCTTGGTTGTAACCCCAGTTCTTTTGAGGAGACTAATTTTTAATGCAAATCCTAAAAACCCGAAGAGATGTATAATGATAGCTAGATGAAAAAGACTGTAATGAGAGAGAGACAGACAGAGAGAGAGAGAGAGAAAGAGAGAGAGGGAGAGAGAGAGAGAGAGAGAGAGAGAGAGAAATTTCAAAGTACTTTTTCCTTTAAGAAAAATGGGATGGAGCTTTTCAGCATTTTATGTGAGAGGAAGAAATAAGGCAGCCAGGATAGAGTGGAAAGGAGCATTGGACTTGGAATCAAAAGACCTGAGTTCAAATCTCATCTCTGCTACTTGTTATCTGTGTGACTTTGGGGCAAATCATATCAACTCTCTGGACCCCAGTTTTCTCGTCTAGAAAATGGACTTCGAAATCTAGAATCTAGAATTAGACTAAATGACCTCTGATCTGACCCCTTCTAGCTCTAAATCTAACCAATACAATCCTCCTGGCTCTTCACTGAAAAATCCCAGGTGAAAGCATGCAATCAAGGGCCCACATCAAGTCAAGGAAAACTTGGGAACCCAGGACTTCCAGTTCACAGATCCAGCCTATGGACCTCTTGAGCTCATATACGGAAACCAGGAACAGCACAGCAAGTGTCTTGTCGGAGACCCCTTGGAAATTTGGCCGTTGCAAATACCAAGATTTAATGAGATAAAGAAACAGCCGAAATGTTAAGAATCTTCTCTTCTCTCCAAACCAGTTATGCTGTTAAACCTGGATAGAAGTTCAATACAGATTTATGAGCACAGGCACTTCAGTACCTTTCCAGTTCTCTCATGACTCTCTGATAATGTTATCTGTCCATTTTACACCAGGGCCTCCTAATAAAATCTATATCTCCTCTCCATGGTATGAATCAAAATTGTTCCCACAGCCACACTCTCCTAAGCACAGGCCCAGCCATGGGGTGAGTTGGTAAGCTGTATGAGGCAGATGCTTCAGGTAGACCTTTTTCTTTGGCCCTAAGGCTGAGGTCAACGCAGTTTGGGCTAGAGTTAACAACAATTTCCTAAGAGATTCACTGACTGCCCATTAACAGTAAGAAATAGGAGATTACGTTACCCCCAGGCCCCAATGGGTTTCCTAACTTCTTTCATTGATAATTAACAATAGCTGACATTTATATACCATTTAAGGTTTACAAAGCACTTTACATACATTATCTGATTTGTTCCTTACAATCACTCTGTGAGGTAGGTACTTATCTCGTTGTTCCCATTTTCCTGGAATTGAGGCTTCTGTTACATGAAATGGTTTTCTCACCATAATCACGGGCAGGATTCAAATCCTGTTCTCCCCAACTACATACACGTCTAGCGCTCTGCCTCTGGGATAGAAACCTAGGACAGGACACCGACTGCTCTGCCATGTTTCATGCTTGCTAGAATAGGGAAACCACTGGTGACTAAGATACTCTCCTAGGAGCTTTCCCTTCTCAAAAATTTGGCTTTCTTTCCTTCTACCCCCATCCCTGGCCTTGCTAGCTTGTACGATTCTTTGTATAATTTTGTGTAACTTTGTACGACCTTTTGTATAATTTTACATAACCTTTTGGCCTTTCCTTTTGAAACAGCTATGAAAATAAGTACTCTGCCCTAGACCTAAAAGAAATCAGGTGGGAAATCAGTCAGGACGCTGAAAAGAAACTCAGTGAGCTCTGCTTTCCTGTTCTCTCTCCTGGGTTTTATAGAAAATTGTTTCTTTTCACTGTACGTAAATGCTAAGGGGGTTGGAGAACTGGGAGTTAATAGTGATTGGGCATTATGAAATTGAGTCTGGGAAGGCTTCTCATAAAAGGTGTGGTGGGCAGGTATTTGAAAGAAAGCAAGATAAACCTGGGCGGCTGGGGATGGGGGGGATGGGGGAGGGAAGTATACTACTCTCTCTAAACCCACTTACCCAGGGAAGGATCTGCAGTATTGTTAAATGTCTCTAACCTCTTCTTTGCTATGTTTTGCCAAGTCCTGATTAAATCCTTCTGTGGGCCAAAGACATCTGGAGTTTGGGGTTCTATTCTAGGCTTCACAATTTAGGCAGCACGTTGAAAGAGGGAGAAAGGCAACTTAGTGTAGTGACTACATTTTAAAATTATAAAAAATTCAAAAATGTAAAAATCATTCTTAGCTCCCAGGCCTTACAAAAACAGGAGCAGGCCTATGGGCAGTCAGTTGCCAGTCTTTGGCATAGTGGATGGATAGAGAGCTGATATGGTAGCTCCAATTCAGGAAGACCCAGTTTAAAGTCTTGCCTCTAATATGTCTTATGCTACTTATGTGGTCCTGGGCAAGTGGCTAATTCTCTCTGTGTGTCCCTCAGATAAATCTCTAGATTCTAAGTTACAGAGCAGTTATCTATCTGCATTAGTATAGTATGGGAATAAGCATTAACATAACACCTATTATGTGCCAGTAAGTTTTACAAGTATCATCTCATTTGATCCATGTGTCTGAGACTAGATTTGAACTCAGTTCTTTCTGACTCCAGTGCCCAGCTCTCTATCCATTCTCTTACCAGCTGCCTAATAGAGGGAATTTCTCCATCAGGATTTCTCTATACCAATAAAATCACAGGTCCAAAACTCCCTCCTCCATGTCAAGAAATGCTAGAGCATTGTAACCAAAATAGTACAATTAATACCTAGCATTTATATAACTCTTAAAGGTTGGCAAAAACATTTTACAATCTCATTTGATTCACTCAACAACTCTGTGAGGTAGGTGTTATTATGACCCCCATTTTACAAATGAAGAAACTGAGGCAGGTAGAGGTTAAGCAACTTGAACAGGTTCACACCATTAAGAAATGTGTGAGGCTAGATTTGAACTCAGGTCTTTCTGGCTCCAAGTCCAACATTCTATCCACTGTGCCACTTAGCTACATATTAAAATCATGTCACAGTAGAAATGATCTCGAGAAGTCTAAGTTGTGATGACTTTTCAAATATCTGAAGAGCTGTCCTGCAGAAGAGGGAGAGAGACTTATTTGTTTGACCCCAGAAAGCAGAGATAGGGTCAATAGGTCAAGTTTCAGAGGCATGCTTCAGCTCAATATCATGGAAGATTTCCTTAACAAATTGGAGCCATCCAACAATTTAGAGCTGCCCCAAGGCTTTTGGAAGCATTCAAACAGACTCTAGGTGACTACTAATCTCAGAGATGGTGGAAAAGAATCCCTCAGGGTGTGAGAGTTTGGACTAGGTGCCTGACCTCTAAGGCTCTTCCACCTGGAAGATTCTATTAATTTCTAGGCAAAAAATCTAATCCACATCCTGTTGCTGCTTTGGCTTATTTCTTCTGGGCCTGTCCTTGATAAAGGCAGGCCACCCTTTGTAAAATAACCCATCCTCCCCTCAAGATTCACTGAGCCTGAACAAGGCTAGAATCAAGGATCCTCCAATTAGCACGATCCAGAATGCAATCCAGTTGAAAATCCAAGCTGGTGCCAAGAAAGTGGGGGGAGGAGTAGTAGCTCAGCCTATTTACACGTTTTTAATAATGTGTTTAAATAAACCATCAGTGCAAAGTCAGCTGAGCTTTTTCAGCCTCATCACTCAAAATTAGAATTGACTCATGTTTGTTGTTAAAACAACCCCATCTCCGGTACAGTATAGCATTTTCCTTTTCTGAAGCCAGTGCCTTTTCTGCATCTTTAATTATAAAAATGGAGTCATCATCCCTAATATTAGAGATGTTTCTGCTAAGAAGTAAGATGCAGATTTCTTTCTTTCTCTCTCGCTCTATTTTTCTTCTTTGTTGAGATTCAGCAATTGATGGTTTGGTAAGGATTTCACAAAACATAATGCTTTTTTCCCTGTTTGGGGGAAAATTGAATCATGAACCCAACTTTTCTCCCTTTTTATGGAAATATTTATGATATATCTATTAAATAATATATTTAGAGATGACTATAGTGGTACATATTGCATAGGCATAAAACAGGATGCAATAGCTCAAATTATGTAAACATAATTAGACTGAGAATTCTATCATATACTTCCATTTTTAGTTTCCATATCCAAGGTACAATACTCTTCCTGGGAAGATTCGAATATTTTCCTAGTCTCCCAATATCAAAACTCAACATTTCTTCCTCATATCTCCCCTTTCCCCCCAAGCATATATTTTCAGCCAGAATATAGTCTCACTTATATTTCATGTCAATCAACTTAAAGAGGAAGAATTCCCTTAAGAGGGAGTGGAATTTTCCCTATCTTAGCTTTCTGTTCTATGAACAAAATGGGATCTCACCTCAAGACCTTGGACTCACATTAGGGGAGCCACAGGTCAGGCAATCTACAGTACTTAAGTAAGTCTCCTTGAAGAAGGAAACTTTCGTTTTTGCCTTTGTATTCCTGGCACCTAGCACAGTGCTGGGCACATAGGAGGTGCTTTATAAATCATTTCAGTTAAATTGAATTGACCAGCTGGCTGGGCTGAAGGGTAGAACTCTGCCCTGAAGAATTCGAGAACAGAATCTGAAATTTTAAATTAACTCCTTTTTTTTTTTCCTTTCGGGTTTCCCTTTGCCTATTGTTCTCATTTCTGAGTAAGGCCTATTGGTTCAGCCACTACAGTGCCTGAAAGAACACCCTGCCAATTAACACCATATGACTAATTCAGACTAATTGTCAAGGATCAAATAACAACAAAATATTTCCAGCTGACAGTTGACTATTTTTCCAATTGTCCCTCTGTATTATATCTAAGTAAACAGTTGTTCCGCTTATCGCGTCTGGGGAAAGACATGAATCACTTGCTGAGGAGAAACCACAGAGACAGCTGTTGCTTATTAGGAAGGGCATTTGGTAACCGGGCCTCTGGACATGGTTCCAGAGCATAGGCTGGTTGGTTTTATGTATGTTCCCATCCTGGGAGAAGAAGGTTGGGCCCATTAGTCATCCAATGATGGAGCTAGCCCGATCCCTGGGCAAAGCAAGACCCTTCCTATAATGAAATTACAGTGTATCTAAAGGTCCTCTACCCCCAAATGCCTCCTCTCCTGGCCTGCACCCATGCCTGAAATTCCTGCCATTAGAATCTCTCCCTTGAGCCAAGATATTGTCCCCAGAAGGCCCCTGCTAAAACAAAAATGTGAGATCTGAGAGGGTAGATATTAACCCATTAAGCAACTATAAACACTTTAAGACAGATTAGTATGTTAGCCTATTGAAGGCAAGGAAAGAGGAAAAGATCCTAAAATACTGTTTAACTGGGCAGAGCCTCTCCTTACTAAGCCATCCAAAAGAAAAAATGCTTAGGAATGAGTGAGTTGTGAAGGTGGTGGAAACAAATTTTATTTGGGGAAAGATGAGAAGTAAAAGTTGAATTAAATAGAAAATATCTATGGTCTAGTAGATAGGGCATTGTATTTAGAATCCCAAAGACCTGAGTTCAAATCCTACCTCAGATACAAGTGATGACCCTGTGTCACCTGATTCCTTTACTTTGTTTTTCTTAGACCATTAAAATGTTGCTAATCATCAACTAGAAATAGCCTAGTGGATATGGCAAAGGGCTTGGAATTGGGAAGACCTGAGTTCAAATCAAGCCTCAGACACTTATCAGCTATGTGACCCTATACAAAGTCATTCAACCTCTCTGCCTCAGTTTCCTCAGCTGTAAAATGGGGATAATAATAAAAGTACCTAGCTCAGAGGGTTATTATGCAAGTCAAATGAGATAAAACAGTATTTATAATTAGCACAATGTTTATTTCCTTGTTTCTGTTTTCTCATCTATAAAATTTGTTGTTCAGTCGTGTCTGAATCTTCTTGACCCTATTTGGGGTTTTGAGTGGTTTGCCATTTTCTTCTCCAGCTCATTTTACAGATAAGGAAACTGGGGCAAGTGGAGTTAAGTGACTTACTCAGGGTCACCCGGCTAATAAGTATCTGAGGCCAGATTTGGACTCACATCTTCCTAACTCCAGGGCCTATGCCGTATCCACAGTGCCAATTAGAGGGTTGGAATTAATAGGTCAAAGGGCCCTTCCAGCTCAGACTCTATGAAGACTTGTTTTTTCTCCTAAGAGAGAGAATCAAAAGTTGAAACCAACAGGAATAACGGGAGAAGTGAACTGAGTCCCAACTCTCTCTCCAGTACAATTTCCTCCCCAGTAGTAACATTTAAAAAATGTATACATAATGAGGGTTGGGTGAATTCCTAAGATGGAGCCCCCCCCCCCCCATGTGGAAGGCACTGGGGACCTGCTTCTGGGAGACTGGAGGACCAGAGTATCCATGGACATTTTTCATTGACCTACCAGTCGATTGGGACCAACTCTTTTTCCATTGACTATCTGTGTCCTTTGAATATTGACTGAGCACAGTCAAAACTTTGCCTGTAGTCACATGTAAGGGTGAAGGATTCCTTTACTTACAACCAGTAACACTGTGCTATAAAAGGGGAGGCTCCTAGGGCCTTCTTCCCAAGCTCCCACCCCCTGAGCCATGTGGCCCTGAAACAATTGAGTCTTTGGCTTTTTCCTTCCATCTCTTCTAGGCGAAGGGAGTAGAGGGTTTTTTTTTTTGTTTGTTTGTTTTTTGCAGGGGTTACATGTACTTTATTTTTTGTTGTTGTTTGCCCTTCATTCTCTCTTTTTTTAAAAAAAAATTTACTTTTCGTTTTCAACATTCACTTTCATAAGATTTTGAGTTTTAAATTTTCTCTCTCTCCCACTTCCTCCCCCCCCAAGATGGCGTACAATCTGATATAGGCTCTACATATACGTTCATGTTAAGCATATTTTCCCATTAGTTATGATGTAAAGAACAACTAGAACTAATGGGAGGAACCATGAGAATGAAGCAATAAAACAAAACAACAAAGGAAAGGGAGAGCAAATAATATGCTTCCATCTGCATTCAGACTCCAGTGAAGTTTGAATGGAAAAAATGTATGGCAAAAACTGGGCATAGACCAACATCTTACACCCTACACCAAGATAAAATCAAAATGAGTACATGATTTAAATATAAAGACTGATGCTATAAGCAAACTAGAAGAGCAAGGAATAATTAATCTTTCAGATCTATTGAGAAGGGAAGAATTTATGACCAAACAAGAGATAGAGAACATTATGAAATACAAAATGGACAATTTTGATTACATTAAATTGAAAAATTTTTGCACGTATAAAGCCAATGCATCCAAGATTAGGAGGGACACAGAAAACTGGGAAAGAATTTTTACAACCAATGTTACTGATAAAGGCCTCATTTCTAAAATATATAGAGAACTGAGTCAAATTTATAAGAATACAAGTCATTCCCCAATTGATAAATGGTCAAAGGATATGAACAGTTCTCAGAGGAAGAAACTAAAGCTATCTATAGTCATATGAAAAAATGTTCTAAATCACTATTGATTAGAGAAATGCAAATCAAAATGAGGTACCACATCACACTTATCAGATTGGCTAACATGACAAAACAGGACAATGATAAATGTTGAAGAAGATGTGGGAAAATTAGAACACTAATCCATTGTTGGTGGAGCTGTGAAATGATCCAACTGTTTTGGAGAACAATTTGGAAGTATGCCCAAAGGGCTATAAAACTGTGCATACCTTTGACCCGGCAAAACCACTTCTAGGCCTGTATCCCAAAGAGATCATAAAAAATGGGAAAAGAACCCACATGTACAAAAATATTTATAGCAGCTCTCTTTGCAGTGGCAAAGAATTGGAAATTAAAGGGATGCCCATCAATTGAGGAATGGCTGACCATGTTGTGGTATATGAATGTAATGGAATACTATTGTGCTATAAGAAATGATGAACAGGCAGACTTCAAAAAAACCTGGGAAGACTTACACGAACATCGGATACAAAGTGAAATGAACAGAAGCAGGAGAACATTATGCACAGTAACAGCCACATTATGGGATGACTGACTTTGATAGACTTGGCTTTTCACAGCTACAAAAGAATCTAAGACAACTCCAAAAGACTCATGTTGGAAATTACAATCCACACCCAGAGTAGAATTTTTGACATAAAAGCTTGAGTCATAAGGATAGTGGAATCCAGGAATCCAGCCAGCATAATACTAAAGCCTGAGGAGCAAAGGTCTAGAAATGCTAGGACATCTGAGTTTTAGACTTTAATTTGGTGGGACTAATGTTGTATAGATTCTGAACTAAACTGTGAGAATAATCCCCTTTCCCTCCTTAGAGAATGAGGTGGTGTAGGGGATGGAATTACCCCAAAGAGTTGGGGGAAATGTTGTATATCTGTTTGTACTGTATCTTTGAAGTAAATATCTGTAAAAGCTAACCACGCTAAGTGGTTAAATGCAACTGAGGTGCTAGTCATAGGACCCGTTAAAATAGGGAGGAATACATTATGTAAAGTCGTAAGCTAAAAGCAGAGAAGAGAGAACTCCCAAGCCCCAGAGCCCTCAGAGAAAGGGGCTGAATGTAACAGACCTGGCCCTTAGACAGCAGGCCCAGAGATATACATGTTACACCTAGAAACAAGATGTTGATAACTTAGCACACCCCACGAAGGAATGCATTGGCTAGCAGAGAGTGGTTGCTTGAACTTCATGGGGATGACCCCATTTTCATGTCTACAAACGGTCAAAGGAATTATGGTGAAGTTTACAGTGGTATCAAATGCAAATAAAAAGGGATCCCTGCCCCACAAATTAATATTATCCACATGGTATTGTATTTTTATTTATCTTGTTAATTATTTCCCATTTATATTTAATCTAGTCAGGCCCATTCAAGAATTTTGACACCTCTGGCCTAGAAGATAGAGAAACTACGGAAATCTGGATTCAAGTCCTGTCATACTTTTCACATGACCCTGGGCCAATAATTTAATTTCCCAGCGTTCTAGATTCCAGACAGCTCTCTAAGATTATAAATTATAAAGAAGATGCCAGGGACAGCTAGATGGCGTAGTGGATAGAGCACCGGCCCTGAACTCAGGAGGACCTGAGTTCAAATTCAGCCTTAGATCAAACACTTGACACTTACTAGCTGTGTGACCCTGGGCAAATCATTTAACCCCAATTGCCTTAAAAAAGAAGAAGAAGAAGAAGAAGAAGAAGAAGAAGAAGAAGAAGAAGAAGAAGAAGAAGAAGAAGAAGAAGAAGAAGAAGAAGAAGAAGAAGAAGGAGAAGAAGAAGAAAAAGATGCCAACTCAAATTGGAAAAAGAAGTTTCCTCACTGGGGAATTCCCTTAACCATTGCAATTATAGGCCCAGTCCTCAAGTCCTTACCCCTAGCCCACAGATAGTCATAGTGCATTTGGCGTGACAAGACTCATTAAAACCATTTACACACACACACACACACACACACACACACACACACACACACACACA
>NW_020954564.1:23687265-23722265 GCF_900497805.2 Vombatus ursinus
CACACACACACACACACACACACACACACACACACACACACACACACCAGCAATAAAAAACAAAGCCTATATATCTCCTGTGCCTGGCACAAAAAGATAAGATGAAATGCATCATAATCTCTGAAGAACTCATATTTCAATTCAAGTCAACAAGCATTTATTAAGTGCCTACTGTGTGCTGGACACTGTGCTAGTTCCTGAGCATACAAACACACTACACACACACACATACACACACTCACACTACACACGCACAACACATACACACACACACAAGCACAACAGTCCTACCCTCAAGGGGCTTGCATTAATAGGAAAAGATAATCTAAACACCATTAAGGAAACACAAAGCAATTTTGAGAAGGAGAGAGTAGACTAACAACCTTGGAGATCAGAAAAAAACTTTGGACAGAAAGGGGCATGTGAGCTGCATTTTGGAAGAAGCTGCAGGATCAGGTAATAATACTGATATTTCTATTAGTTAGCATTTCAAGGTTGTCAAAACATTCCTCACAATGATCCTTTGAGATAGCCATTACAAATATTAACATCCCCATCTTATAAATGTAGGGAGTGAGGCTCAGACAACTCATGTGACTTGCTAAGGTCACACAGTTCTTAGTTTCCAGAGTCCAGAGTCAAACCTGAAGACTTTGCTTTGACGTGCAGAGTTCTTTCTGCTGTCCAAAATGGGCATGGTGAAGAGGGCCCTCAAGTATTAACCAGGGGAAGTCCTACTCTGCTCCCTTTCCTTCTCCAAACTTGATGCTAGCTTCACCCAGAAAAGGAAAAAAAAAAACAAAACATTTTTTATTTAGTAAAATGCTCATACTTTTAAGAAAAAAAAGTATGGAAGAATCATAGACTTTTGCTGAAGGTCAATGGGAAAAAATGAGGGGATACTGAGAAGCTGGAAGTCTCCTCACTCAGGGCTCCTTTATTCAGGATAATCACGTGTCAATGTGTAAAGGTGCAGGTTAATAGCTTATTTACACTATCCCCACATTGGTTTGAAGCCAAAGGGCAGCATTCCTCCCCTTTATCTTGGGGAACTGAGTGGTTTTCTTTTATGTTTGTTTGTTTGGGGTTTTGGTTTCTTTGTTCCAAAACTGGTCTTTTGTCTCACCTAAGTGGAATCACTTTGAAAACCAGTGAGGCAGTAATGCAAAATGTAGTCAGAAGGACCAGGGAAACAAGGCTACAACTTTGTCTACAACTTTGGGGAATAGGTAAGAAAGAAAAAGGGAAATTTAACTCAGTGTAAATCTAACAACCAGCTTTGGCCTAGGGATAAAAAGGCACCACCCTCCCTTCATTACAAAGACGAAGGATTATAGGTATGAAATACTGCTTTTGTACCATCAGATAAGGAAGGGTGTGTTGGTTGAACTGCTTTTTTCTCTTTCTTTTAAAATTTCTGTGACAAAGGAAGGCTTAGATGGTCCTGGTGGGACACACCTGTAATCCAGGTGATCTCTGGGAAGTGGCTCTCTTGAGCTCTACAATCCAGTTAAAGTAGGCTATGTTGATCAAATGGGTCTTCACTGTTTGACGTTAATGTGATGAGCCTCCAGAGTGAAAAGGTCCCTAGATCATTGGATTAAACTGGTCAGAAACAGAGTAGGTCAAAGCTCAAAGATTATCTGAGTTTATTTTATCTGAATGGGATGGGACCATGAGAAGGCCCTACACTTCTAAACCAGGGAAGATAGAGGAAACCAGACTTTTAAAATAATATTTTTCAAAATGTTAAACAAAGGTATTAGTTGGAGATGTAAAAGTGGAGGTTAGGGGAGAGGTTTGGGCTGGATAAGTAGCTGAAAATCATCAGTATAGAGATGATCATTGAAGGCTTGGGACATAATGAAATCAACAAGAAAAAGAGTCACTTCAAGGGCTGGATTGCAAAATATTCAGTGTGAGCATTTACACCTTGGAAATCAGCAAGAGCTACAAGTCAGGCCTTAATTTATTGTTGTTGTCAATTGGATTTAAGAAAATGATGGGGAAAATGTTAATAATGCAGATTAAACTTAAAAGTGTATCCAGCATATTTTTTTTTCTGGATAATCTGTTTTTTCGTTGGTTTTTTTGGGTTTTTTTTTTTGGAGAATCCATTGTTAAGTGTATCAGTACACCAATGGGGAGGGGACACCCATGGTTGGTGGGCATGACCTAGATGAAGATCCAGCAAAGGAGATCGAGAAGGAGTGATTAGAGAGACAAGAGAAGAAACAGGAGAGAACAGTGTCACAGAATCTAGAGAGAAAAGAAGTATCAAAGAGAAGGTGACGAATAATACCAAACACAAGGAGGACTGAGACAAGGCTATTAGAGCTGGTGACTATGGAAAGTAACTGGTAACTTGAGAAACAAAAGTTTCACATTGGATGATGGCTTCAGAAGCCAGACTGCAGAGATTTTAGGGGAGAGTCAGAGGAAAGGAGGTGAACCAAGGATTGTAGAGGGCCTTGTTTAGCCGTAAAAGGGAAGAAGGATGTAGGATGCAGAAAATGGAGGAAGGGTCTGCTGTAGATGGGGGACTCTGGGGAGTATAGCAGCCAGTAAACAGCTGTCTGTCTATTGCCCTTTGCTCTTGATACACGACTGTAGATAGGCCCAACCTCCATTTTCCAGTCATATGAGACCTTGGTGATAATCTTTCATGCCTCTTTTAAAGATACATTTTGTTAATATCTTTGTCTTTATATCACAGTCATTTCTATTCTGCCTACTCCTAGCTAATCCCACTTTGTGACAAAACAAAACAATTAAGCAAAAATAACTAGTATAGTGGCAGCATCTGACAGTACATACAATATTCTCTTCTACAGGCAGCTGGATAGTACAATGGATAGGTCTCTGGGAGTCAGGAGGACCTGAGTTCAAATTTGACTTCAGACCCTTAATAGTTTTGTAATCCTGGACAAGTGATTTAACCTTAATTTACCTCAGTTTCCTCAATTGTAAAATGGGGATAATGATAGCACCTCCTTGTAGGGTTTTGTGAGTATCAAATGATAAAAATTGTAAAATTGTAAAAAGCACCTAGCACAGTGCTTGGCACATAGGAGACACCTTCCCCACCTAATAACACCTCTCCCCTTTTTTATGAGAAGAGAAGGTATTTTATATCTCTTTTTCCATACAAGTCATCCTTGATAATATACCACAACTTACTCTTACAAACAATACTACCACCAATCTTTTCATTGTCCATTGGATCACCTACAATTTTAGTTTTTCTGAAATTATCTTATTATAAGGGGCATATGAGATTTAAAAAAAAAAAGGTATGCAAAGTGTTTCTGAGAAACTCTATGCAAGTAAGAAGATTAAAGATTATATAAACCAAGTTCATACCTTCAGTGTGGTCCTAGAGATTGGAAGTCTTCTTGGAGTACTGAGCTGCAACTCACCATTCTTTCTAATCAATGTTCTGGTATACCTCAAGGCTCTGTTCAAGCATCTATGGGAAGCCTTTCCCTCATGCTCCTACTGCCTTTCTCACTCCAAAAATTACTTTGAAATTACTCTGTTTATATTTTGTAATTTATCATACGCATTTTGCTTCCCTCAAAGAATAGAAGTTTCCTGAGGACAGGGAACTGGTTTTGTTTTGGTTTTGTCTCTATGGGTCTCTCTAGGTATCCAGGAATACCTAGGAGGCTCACACATTACATCCTGGGTATTTTTTTAGTTTTTGTTTAGTAATTGATGGAAGAATACCTAGTGGGAGTGATGAGCAGACAACTAGGTCCTGGAGAGAACAGACTGATTTGCCCATCATGTACATGTACTATTGAAGAAATCACCAGTTTGAAAGGGCTTCAGGAAATGGACTAGGGATGCTATGCCAGGCTCAGGAAGGAAAGAAAGGAAGGAAACAAGCATTTATTAAAGTCCCCACACTGTGCCAGGCACTGTGCTAATCCCTTTACAAATATCTCCTCTGATCTTCACAACATCCCAGGAAAGTCCCACTTTATAGATGAGAAAACTGAGGCAGACAGGTTAAACGACTTAGCAAAGTCACCCAGCTAGTGTTGAAACTGGATTGGAACTCATCTCCCTGACTCTTGGCCTGGTATTCTTTGCACTGTGCCACCTAGCTGCACATGGCAGAATGACTCTAGAACCTTGAGTCAGAGGAGGATGAACTGTTAGAATTTCTAATGTATGGAATCCTTGCACTGGTCAGATCCTTATGTTAGTTCACAGTGACCAATAAAAGGCCATTTGGGTAACAATTGCATTGCTACTTTTCTGCTTTCAGACTCCTCTCTCTCATCTCCCATCCCTCTTTAGCATGAACCCTGGTACCCAGTGAGGCAGATCTGTTCAATGTTTCCCAATGCATTCTCATTTTCCAGCCTCTTCTTCCCTCCTCTTTGAGGTGCCCCTCTCTCACTTTTCTACAAATCCCAATCTCATTCATTTTTCAAGACCCAGCCCAAGTTCCACCAGCTCCATGAAAACCCCACAGTCTACTTTTCCCCAGGAGAAAAATGAAGGTAGTGATGTCTTCCTCCTACAGAGACATACTCAGGGAGAATGGGATGGTGCAGCTGAATTATAAAGGAAGTATGGGGAGGATGGCCATAGAAAAGAGAACCTGGAAGCATTCATCCAAGGACAGAGCCATAACTAGGGTGGGGCAACCAAGGTTCTGCCTGAGGGTTCCAGAATTTAAGGGGTGCTGACAGCATTGTACTCCAGGTAAAATAGCTGGATTTAGCCCATATTTAGCAAAAATTTCTAATAAATAGACATATTTAAAATAGAAAAATTTCTCCCTATAAGTAGCAGTTACATGTTCTCCTTGTGAACTCCTCCCCAGCTTCATCCTGACTTGTTCCTTTACCTATTAGTAATCTCCATAACAAGCCCCTTACATTATCCAAGCTTCTTTCCTTCTATAGACCTCATGTTCCTAGGAGCAAGATGTCTTCCTGATGTCTCTCCCTCCTACTCAATTGAATTTATTTTTAAAAAAAAAATATTGGTACCTTTCATTCTACTTAATCTGAACTCCATTTTGTGGGGCCTGTCCCAAGCACCAGGATCGCTAGATGCAGTCCTGTCCAAGGATTCATGGATTCCAGACTCTTGGTGAATATTGTTGTAAAGAAAGGCACAGAATTCTACCCCTTGAAGCTGCTCCCCACATATTGGATTCCTCCTCACATTCCCAAATGACAGGGAATTCTAAAAAGTCAACAATCATGCTTAAGTTCAACTTCGTGAATTTGGTGATCTCTGCTGGTAACGATGTTTCTGTCTCTGAAATGGCTGGATAGGGAGGCAGAGTCCACTTCAGGAGTTAGCCTGTAGCATTCCCCTAGTGATATCAGGGACAGGCTCTCACCGCTTCTCCCCCACCTCCACCTCCACTAGTTCTCAAACCTTCACAGATTTCACCGTCATCCAAAGGGAAGGGCTGTATTCCTTCTGGGAGAATTTTTCTATAATGCACACACGAACCCCATTGTTCTACAATAATTCACAGGTTCCCAAAGCAGGCAATACCTTCCCCTAAGTCGCACCCCACCTTAGTCCAGGGCAGTAGTAGCCTTGGGTACAATTGAGGGTTGTGGAATAAAAATAAGGGTGTGGTGGAAACAAAGAAAGAAGAAACAATGAGAGAATTTTGAAAAAGCGTTGCTGTATGTTTCGTCTGTTGTGCAACAGAGTTAGAGTCATAATGATTACATTATTTTCCAAATAAACACACAAAATGCAAGTTATAACCCCTCAGTGGTCAAGTCCTCTGACAGGTCTTAACAAGCAAGTGTTGGCAGGCAAGCCTATGCATGTTGCTGGGAAGTCCAGTATGTGTCAGCAAAAATATGTGAGTGTAATGAATTGTTTACAATACGATACTATATGGTTACATGACACAATATCTTGCCGTTAAAATTTCAATGCAGGAAAAATATTCATAATAAATTATTCAATTTAAGATGTATTTTTTAATTTATATTTTTTGAAATTATATAAATTTTAAAAAGGATAAAGAAATTAAAGAAAGTAGATTTCCAGGAAGGCTCTAAGTAATTTTTTTTAAAAGGGGGAGGTAGGCCAAATAAGTATGGAAACCTCTGGTCTACATGGATAGAGACCTTTCCACTATCACCCTCCCCCTAAACCAAAAACACGCACCATGAGGCAGATTCTGTTATCATTGTCTCATTTCTAAAGAGTGATCAGTTTAAGACAGAAGGGAGCTCTTATCCTGCTTTTGGCCACCTCTGAGATGGCTGGCCTCTAATCTCAAAGAAGGAGCTAGAAGTCTCATGAGATTTACAGCTGGACTATATCATCTCATCTAGCCCCACAGGGGCTATATACTGGAGGCCCAGAGAAGTTTCATTACTAGCCTGAGGATATACACATAGCAAATTGTAGAACCAAGATTCAAACCAAGTCAGATGATTCCAAAACCAGAACTGTCTTCAACTTGTTCAATCATTTTTCAGTCATGTCCAACTCTTTGTGACCCCATTTGTGTTTTCTTGGGAAAGATATGGGGGTGATTTGCCATTTCCTTCTCTAGCTCATTTTACAGATGAGGAAACTGAGGCAAACAGGGTTAAGTGACTTGTCCAGTGTCCCACAGCTAGTAAGTAATCTGAGATCAGATTTGAACTCAGGAAGACGAGTCTTCCTGATTTCAGGCCTGGTGCTCTATCCACAGTGCCACCTAGTTGCCCTCTAAACAAACTAAACACTAAACAAACAAACAAATAAATGATTGGATAAATGAATGAATGAATAAGTTTTTAAATGAATAAATCATAAAACCATAGGTCTAGAGCTGGGAGGGATGGACTTTAGATGTTAACTATTTAATCTGACCCCCTCATTTTACATATGAGAAAACTGAGGCCTTTCTCAAGTTCACACAGGTAGTATGTGACCTCACTAGGGTTCCAACCCAGGTCACTTGGTTCCAAGTTTAGTAAGAAAGTTTAGGCCTTTTCTCATTGCATCAAGGTGTCTCCATGTTGGATTTATTTTCATCCAATTGTGGATAGAAATTTATCTTATTTCCAACCACAGGCAAATCACTTATCTTCTCTTGACCTCACTTTTCTCCTTTGGACTCCAAAGCCCCTTCCAGATGTGAAGTTTTATGATTCTGAACGTATGCCATACAATGCTTCAGTTCTGATATGCTGTCACGGCCTTTGCCCATATCATTGCTCTCTAACCTCTTAGTGTACACTACTAGCTACACGACCTTGGGAGAAGTCATTTCATTTCTCTATGCCTGTTTTCTCATTTGTCAAATGTCACACTTGCCTCATCTTCCTTACAAGGTCGCTGTAAGAGACAAATGAAAGAATGAATGTAGTGAGGCTATGTAGACATTACAAAACTGTACGGACATAAATGATCATTATGACAGAAAGTATTATTGTCTAGGCCAACTCCTTTTGTATGCTGCCCTTTGATAGTGATTTGTTTTTATACATTCAATTCAATAAACATTTATTAAGTACCTATTGTGTACCAGACACTGTGCTAAGCACTAGGGATACAAAAAGAGGCAAAAAAACCAGTCCCTTCCCTCAAGGAGCTTACAATCCAATGGGGGAAATAGATACAAAGCAAACTATGCGTAGGATAAATTAGAAATAGTTAACAGAGGGAAGGCACTGGAATTAAGAGGGTATGTGCGTGTATTTTGTTTCTCCAACAGGGCTTGAGAGCTATTCGAGGGCAAAGATCCAATTTTATACATAGATGATTGTACAGTGCCTCAAACATAGGAAGTGCTCAGTAAAGACTGATTGATTGATTGATTGATTCTAGGAATAGGGGAAATGAAAAAAGATTTAGGGAGGTATGGCAGCTATCTTCATGTATTCGAGGACCTGCTAGGTAGAAAAGAGATTTGTGATACTGCCCTCTACTGGCTGTCTTTCTTCTCAATCTCTTTTGCTAGGTTTTCCATTCAGATTATACTCCTTAACAGCGTAAGTTTCCCAAAAATCTTCTCCCGGACACTCTTCACTTATCTCTCTGGTGAATTTAGTCCCATGGATTTTATTATCTGAAGTAGACTCACAAATCTACATGTCCAGCCCCAGTCACTTCCCTGAGCTTCAGGCCCATATTTCCAACTGGATGTCCTGAACACATCTTAAACTCAATATGTCCAAAATGTGATTAATTTTATTCACTAATCTCAAGGAAGGAATCGAAAGTCTTGTGAAATTTACAGCTGGACAACATCATCTCATCTAACTCCACAGGGCATTGTACCGGAAGCTCAGAGAAGTTTCATTACTAGTCTGAAGATATACACCCCTCTTCCAGATGTCCCAATTTCTGTCAAAGGCACAGCTATTCTCCAAATCTCCTAGGTTCAAAACTTTAATGCTATCCTCAACTCTTCGCCTTATGCAGTTTTCCCTTCCACATCCAGGAGGTTAGGAATGCGGTGACTCCACAATCTGGAAAATCCAAGTTAAATTTGTTAGCTCTTCCTTTGTACCAGAGAAGAAGTCTGAATTTTCTCTTTCTCTTTTATGGGGTGTTTACAGTACCTTATTGTAAAATTTGGGTTAAGTATTTGATCAGAGGCTCTGTGTCCTCTGCTGGCCTTTGAGTGTCGTCTGTAGCTTCAGCGAAACTCCTAGAAAAATCCCATTTAATTTTTTATGCTGAATCACAATATATCAAAATGTGATATGTTGCAACTGCCATGGGGAAAGTTGCAATGTGGAAAGGATAACTGTATATGGAATCAGATGCCAAGTCTTTCCCATCTTTGCTATACGTCTCATGTTTGATTCCTTGTCTGCTTACATAGCCACTACCTTAGTTCAAGCCCTTTTCACATCTCACCTAGACTATTTCAATGGCCTCCCAGTTGGCCTCCCTGCCTTAAGTCTATTTCCCGCAATATCCTCCCCACCTCTGCCAAAGTAATTTTCCTTAAGCATAGCTCTGGCCATGTAATTTTCCTATTCAAGAACCCCAGCGGTTTACTATTGCCTCTACTATAAAATACAAACTCTTATTTTTGATTTTTAAAGCACTGCACAACCTAGCTCCAGTCTATTTTTCCAGCTTCATTGTCTCTTGCTTGCATCCCTAAACTCTATGGTCCAATCCAGTAATACCTTCTCTGTGTTCTTCACACAAGCAACTCCTCCTGGCTCTTTGCTTTTGCAATGATCATCTTCCATGCTGGGAATACACTTCTTCCTCACCTCCACCTTACATAAAATCTCCTTCAAGAGATGTCAAATTATGAAACCTTTCCTGATCTCTTTCCCCAAATACTAGTACCCTCTGTCCCTAACTACCTTGAGTTTATATCATATTTATTCTGATTAATTTATGCTGTATGTGCACCTATACCACATACCTATATATGCATATGTACATATACATACATATATACATATACACACATATATACATATACACAGTTCACATGTTTTCTTACCTTACCTTGTTTTCTTCCTCAACAGAATGGAAGCCCTGGAGAATAGGAGTTTACTCATTCTTTTTATTTGTATCTCCAGGGCCTCACATATGACCTAGCACACGATAGGCACTTAAATAATTTTTGTTAATTGACTTGTTCTGCTTCAAACCAGAAAGCAGAATTAGAAATGGTGGTTGGGAGTTGTAAAGAGATAAATGGAAGCTAAATGTAACAAACAAATAAACAAAATCCTTAACAATTAGATGTATCCAGAAAAAAAGGAAAGGGTTGCTTTGGATGGTAGTGGGTTGTTCTCTGGAGGTCTTCAAGCAAGGGCTGAATGACTGTTTGTTGGGTAGCAGGTAGAGGGAATTCTTTTCCAGGCATGGGTCAGATTAGATAGCCTCTGAGCTTCCTTCTCACTGAGATGCTGCAATTCTTTGTTTGAGGTGCAGAAGGGTTATCAGGGAATCAAACCAAAATCACAGAGTGTTGCACTTCTGAAAAGTTGGAATGTCCTAGCTAAGTATTATCTCCCAAATTCAGTTCTAGTGGTGAACTGAACCCATGGCTCTTTGTTCAGTGAAATGTATTTTGTATTGATTGTGCTGAGCTTCCTGCTGGCCTGTGAAAACTGGACTTAATTGAAGTGGAGATTTTGTAGGGACAGGGAAGGAGGAGTTCATATTTTTTTAGGGTACAATATGCTCTGGACATTTTTTCTACCAGGAGATGTTTATGCCTGCTACAAGTGGGTTGCCAAATATTTGACGTAACTGGCATAATGGAAAGCAATAGAGACGTAACATTACTGTCTCCATATAGCATCTCTGGAGGTGGTTTTAAATCGTTGCAATCCCCTTTTTCTATGTAACTGGAGATACTTCGATAGGCAAACAATGGCATGCATTCCTCTCCCAGACCAAAAGCCGAGGAGTCAGTCTATAGAAAATAAATTAGTGATGCCTCATTCTCCATGAGAAAGGCTCAGGGAGAGTTATAATTTTATTTTATTTTTTTCCAGTTTACAGAATAACATAAATCAAAAGAAGCAATAGTCTACCTTGTGTTTTGACTACTTCGACCCTCTTCAACCTCTGCCAATTTTTATCTCATTTTTGTTTAACTTTGTACATCAGAGTTTAATTTGAAATCTGGTCCAGAAGACAGTGATGTATAGCTTACATCAAGTATAGCTTAAATTACCCTATCCCCAGGGGTTTGAGGCTGAGGGGAGGGTCCCATTTCTACAGAAGGGCGGGGAAGAGAAATGGGAGCAACTTGCCCCCTGAATCTGGCTACCCTGGGCTGCAGAAGCATTCATGCCTCTCTGAACCTCAGCCACTGATTTTCCAAAAGTTTATGATCCCTCTGAGCTGGTGACAAAGTTTCCCCTTTGATACTTAGAATGTCTGTTTTCTAGGGACGTTCCTTCAAGGTACTGAAATCTTGGGTAACACCCTATTAGCAACCAGAAAAACATTTTTTTTTTTACACAGATGAGCCTGGTGTGGTGGTGTGGGCCTGTAGTCCCAATTACTGGGGAAGCTGAGGCCAGTGCAGCCCTTGAGATTGGGAGTTCTGAGCTGCAAGAAGGCTTATGATTATGATAAGTCTGCACTAAGTGTGGCACCAATATGCTGAGCCCCCGGAGGGGTGGCACTACATGGCCCAAGGAGAGATGAACTGGTCCAGGTCAGAACCAGAGCAAATCAAAGCTCATGTGCCATCAGCAGTGGAATCTAGCTCCTGAAGGTTCTTTACAACTTTAAATGGAAGCAGCGGGGCTAAGGTGAGAAAAATTAGGGTCATATGTCATAGTGAATGAAAGACTTGCCTTGGGATTAAAGAATAATAATAATAGCTAACATTTATATAGCACCTACTATGTGCCAGGCACTGTGCTAAGTAAGCACTTTACAATTATTATCTCATTTGATCCTCACAACAGCTGTGGGAGGTAGGTGCTGTTATTATCCTCATTTTATAGATGTGGAAACTGAGGCAAACAGAGGTTAAGTGACTTGTCCAGGGTCACACAACTAGCAAGAGGCTGAGGTTGGATTTTAATCCAGGTCTTCCAGACTCCAGGCCTGGCACTCTATTTACTGCGCCATCTAGCTGCCCTAAGAAGACCTGGGTTCAGATAATGCCTTTGATAGTATTTTCTTGGTGATTTTACCTTTCTGTGCCTCAGGCAGCTCTCTTATAATACACATTCCTGATCTGTGCAGGTGAAAGGAGTTTCCATACTAGGAAGTTCTCCATACCAAATCCAGACTTTTTAAAAAATGTAGGATAATTAGTAGAATAATTGCAAAAGTCTGCATTGGGAGAATGTTTCATTGGTGCTGTTTCTCACTTAGAGTCCATATGAGCCAAGTATACTCATATGATGCTCTCCAGAAATTGTAGTCCCGTGGTACCCTTGTTTCCATCACAGGAAAATCCTGATGCCCAGAAGCTAGAAGAAACACAAACCTTCAGTCTTCTGGGTGGTGTTTTCAAGAGCAGAGCAAAGACCATATGGGCTCATCACCTGTGTCTGGCAGAGGGATGTTTCCAATGTGGACTGCCTCATGCCCTGCTGACCCTCCAAGGGCTGTGGTGACCCCTGCAGTGCCTGGGAGTCTATTGCCAATGACTCTCAGGGGACCAGTGAACCAGCTGCACAGGGCAGAAATGATTAACCCTTCAGGGCTGGGCCAAAGCTTTCTTTGCATGAGGGATTTCCTGCTTTGTCAATTGTTGCTTTCAGCAGCTGCTCCCACGATTCTGTCCCTTCAGTGGCCAGACTACCAACCCACAAGCCGGTAATATGGGGGAGGAATGTGCAATACCTAGAAAGTATTCTGTATGAGAGTCATTTGGTTATTTAGATGGAGTACACAGTGAACACCTTATGCCTTTACCTGAACATTAAGAAATACTGGCTGTGTCAGATGGGCAATATCCAAAATAATATTGCATTAAATTTCTGTTAAGCTATGAGCTAAAATATATTCTTCCTTCTGACTGTGAGATGGGAAGATACGGCCCTCATTGCATGTGGTGCAAATAGGTACTTGAGTATTTTTCCAGAGGATAAACATTTAAATTAGGATCTTCAGTCACTCTAAGAGACACCAACTTGTTTCTGTTACTGACTGAATCAGCCCCTGTCACAGAGCAATGTTTTAAAGGAAGCAGCTGGTAGACTTTGCTTCATTTCTTGTCAGGAAAGAACTGATGCTTTGTATAGGTTGAGGTTTCATAAGGTCTCAGTCTGGAAGGTGCTTCAGAGGTCATCCTGTCTAACATCCTCCATCTACAGATGGTACCCTAGATGATGTAGTGGAAAGAGAGTAATGGCCTTGGAGTCATGAATGACTGCTCTGTGATCCTCATTCAACCTCAGTTTCTTCATCTATAAAATGGAGATAATAATAGCACCTACCTCCCAAGGTTTTTGTGAGGATCACATGAGCTAATATATGTAAAACATTCTGAAACGTTAAAATTCTATTTAAATGTTAGCTGTTATTATGGAATAGGAAACTGGGGCTCGAGAATGAAAAGTCAGCTAGTTGTGACTAGAATTCTTGTCTCCCAAATCCCAGGCCAGGGTTCTTTGTGATGTTGCATGTTGCCATGATATCACATACCATAGACCATATGGGAACTGATGAAATGGTCTTAAATGGATCTTTAGAAATGGAAGGTTTCAACAGATGGCAATATTAGCAATTTTCTGAGAATGTAAGGTTCAAGCTAAGGTGGAAGTCAGAACCCCTCCCACTTTTAGTCTCCATAGAATAATCGTGATAGGAATAATGGAGGCTGTATTTGTACAAATAGAGGTGTTAGCGACTCCCCCCTCATTCTTCCTCCACCCCCACATACACTGGCCTGATGCTTGATCTCTCTCTCCTTTCATCCCTACCTGGCTAAAATTTGGGTTGCCTACCATGAAGGTAAAAGTTACTATCTATCTACTCAAGGTTCTTGTTAAAATACAGGAGATTTCTCCAGCTGGCAGAGCCATTAAAGACAGAGAATCAAGAAATGTAGGGTTGGAAGGGACCTCAGCCCTCATCAAGTCAAACCCATACCTGAAAAAGAAGGCATGAGAGACTGATAAATGGTCAACTGGCTCAAGCTTGAAGACCTAGGAATGAGAAGGAATCTACAACTTGCAAGTCAGTCCACTCCACTTTTATATAACTCTAATTGTTTGCTTTAGATGAAACCTAAACTCATCTCTTTTTGTTGTTGTTTTGGTAATTGGGGTTAAGTGACATGCCCAGGGTCACACAGGTAGTAAGTGTCAAGTGTCTGAGATCAAATTTGAACTCAGGGCCTCCTGACTCCAAGGCCAGAGCTCTATCCACTGAGCCACCTAGCTGCCCCAACTCATCTCGGTTCAAGAGGTCTAACCAAGTCCCTTCCCTGCTCTAGAAGTTCCAGGTGCTCCCAATTGTCAAACTGATCAAATACAAATGCTTCTGCTTAAGATGTAAACCCCTTAACAAGCTTACCTTTCTAGACATACTATAAAGCAGTGGTCTCAAACTCTAATAGAAATGTCCCTGCAGGCCACACATTGATTTTGAAAGTCACAAATTAGCATTATCTGTGTAATGTTGTATTTTTATTTATTTTGTTAAACATTTCCCAATTATATTTTAATGTGGTTCTGGTCCATTTGGGGGTTTTTCAGACTTCTAGGTTGATATCTTGGCTTTAGATTATCCCCTCTCACAAAGTCTGTGGCTTAGCCAAACTGGCCTACTTGTTATTCCTTGCACACTTTAAACCCCTCATCTTTGCACTATACTTTGGTGTGTATTCCAGCCTTTGCACCAGATGCTTGGAAACCATTCCCTCCTCCTGTCCAGCTCTAACAATCCCTAGCTTCCTGCAAAGCTCAGCTCAAGTACCCCTTCCTACAGCCCGTATGCCTTTCCTTACCTCCTCCTCTAATTTGCTGGTGCCTCCCTACCACTCTCCCCAAATTACTTTGTATCATATTATACATAGCTGAACCTACTACTATACATAGGGGCAGCTAGGTGGTGCAATGGATAGAGTGCCTGGCCTGAATTCATGACAACTGTCTTCATGAATTTAAATCTAATTAGCTGTGTGACCCTGGGCTAGTCATTTAACCCTCTTTGCCTCAGTTCATTATCTGTAAAATGAGCTGGAGAAGGAAATAGCAAACCACCCCAGGATCTTTGCCAAGAAAACCCCACATGGGGTCATGAAGAGTTAGACACAACTGAACAACTACTATATGTGTTGTTTCTCCCAATAGAATATAAGCTTTGTGAGGGTAAGAACTGTTTCATTTTTTTTCTTTGTATTTCTAGTGCCTAACACAGTACTGAGCATATAGTAAGCACTTAATAAATGTTTCCTGATTAATTGCTTCTGGTTCTGCTCAGTGGGGTCAAACAGAAAATAATATACTTCACCCAGAATGTCAGGCCCAGAAGAAGCCATAGAGAAAAGAATGTCAGAGCAGGCAGGGCACTCAGAAAAAGGAATATCAGAGTAGGAAAGCAGTAAGAATATGGAATTTCAGGACAAGATTTGGTCCAAAAAATGGTAGACGGTCAGAGTTGGGAGAGCTCTTAGAACATGGGTGATCAGAGCACAGATGGTTCTGAGAACACACAGTATCACTGCTGAGAATGAGTTTTATTTCTGTGCTCAGAGTTGCACCTACGTGTAACATATAGGTGCAGGTAAACATATACAACATTAAAAAAAGTTTATTTAGGGGATGAGAGGCAACCTATATTGCACTATAATTGACACCAGTATAACAGTGATCCTCTGAATTAAAATTCATGTTCAGTATCCCTCAGTCAGCTTACCCAATCTGGTTCCAAGACAGAAACAAAGAGAGAGATAAAGAGGGAGAGAGAGAGGGAGAGAGACAGAGAGAGAGAGAGAAAAGAGAAAAGGAAAGGAGAGGAGGAGAAAGAATAACTGAAAACACAATAATTGCATACTGTGTTTGGAAGAATTAAAGCTGTAGTAGATATCACTATTATTGTTAATGAAGTCATTATTATAAACAAACAAATAAAGAAATGAAGTACACAGAATTTAAAAAAAAAAGAAAATGTTGTACCTTAATCTCTCTTCCCTGTGACAATCCTACAAATACTTGAAGATAGCTATCAAGAACCCCACAATCTTCTCTCCTCCATGCTAAAACCCCTCAGTTCCTTTAATGAATCTTCACAGGGCACAGACACAAGGCATTAGCCATTTTGCTTTCTTCTAGATGGTCTCCAACTTGTCAATGTCCTTCCTATAATGTGGCACCTGGGATCGAACACAGTATTCCACATGAAGTTTGACCAGGAAAAAGTACAAAGGGACTCTTGCCTCTTTCATCCTGAAAACTCTAGCTCTCTTTGGATTATTTACTACAACTGCTCCCTCAAACCGACTTTTTAGTCTCCTAGAAACTCCAGATTGTTTTCAGACAAATTCTGTCTAAGTATTCCTTACCTTGTGTTTCTGAAGTAGATTTTTGGAATCCAAGATTAAAACTTTACCTATATCCTAATTGAATCTCAACCAATTGGATTCAGCTCAGTGTTCTAGCTTGTCAAGATAGATCTTGACTGTCGTCCAGTGTATTAGCTAACCTCAGCTTTACATCATCTACAAATCAACAGCACAAGGCCAAGCGTGGATCCCTGTGGCACACATTGGAGACCTCCCAAGATGACATAGAATCATTATTGACTCCTCCAGTCATTCATCCAATTCAGAATCCATCTAATTGCTCATATCTTTCCATCTTTTCTGCAAGAAAAGCTTGGGATGCCCCATCTCTTTAATAAGTTGGTCTAGAATTTCTCAAAAAACTAAGTCAAGCTCAGAGGCCTAAAGTCTGCAAATGCTATTCTCTTCCTTTTTTGGAAAACTGGGACATCTGTTATTTTCTTCTTCTCTGATGCCACTCTCATTCTCCGTCTTTGTAACTCAGTAGTCATATTCTCAAGTTATTTTACTATCCCCTTCAACATATAGTTCATGTGGGCCAAGAAATGTTAATTCATCAAGGGTACACAGGTGCCTTCATACTCTTTCCTTGGGTATATTAAGAACATTTAATCCAGTGTATTCTATATATGGAGAAATTGAAGCCCAGAATGAGAAAATGACTTGTTTTATAGCTAATCATTGGTAAACCTGAGAGTATAACCCAGATTTCCTAACTCCTAGTCCAGTGCTATTTCTACTATAACTTTCCATCTCTCTAATTTACATATATTACCTGGATATAGTCCTCCAACCCTCTTTCTAAAAAGAACACAAAGAGATAGGTTAACTTTTCAGATTAGCCAGTTGACACTTTAAAATGGGTGGGGGAGAGGTAGGGATGGAGGTCAAACAGCATGAAGGGGAGAGCAGGCTAAGTGCACTACTGCCCTAGGGTGAGCAACCAAGGTGTTAGAGACATTGGAAATGAAGTCAAGAGACATGGAAGGAGGAGGACACTGTCTGAAAGGAAAATTTGCTGACTCCACAATTTTGCTGGGGATCGGTATAGTTCAGGAGAGAGAAGATTCTGATAGCTCCATATATTGTTTATGCCACTGCCCAGTGTGAGTAAAGTATAAGGAGCAGAAGAGCTTGGATGTCCCTGGTATCCTCCATACACCCCAAGTGTATGAGATCCCCCAGTGAGAGATGTGAACAGCTTGAGTATAAACATGAGGGCAATGAGGAATGGAGAGATAGAGCATGGGGGTGGCTAGAGGAGAAAGAAGAGAATTGGGAATGGGGGAGAAAAAGGTGATGGGTAAGGGGCAAGGAAGAGACATGGAGGAAGAAAACATAGGGAAGGAGAAGAGCAGTTGTAGTGAGGAGGAGAATGGGGGATAGAGAAGAGGCAGAGATGGACATGGAAGAATGAAAAAATATAAAGAAGTAGATTCAAAGAAAGCCCAACATGTTGGCCAGCTTGTAAGAGCCTCTGTTTTGAAGAGTTGGCTAGAGCTATGTAAGCAGGCAAAGCATATCAGAGAATTTCCCTGCCAGCTACCACCATCCAGGAGTGGCTATTTTCGAAATATATTGTGGGAGAAATTTACATTGGGGGCGGCAAGAAATGTTGCTCTTTCTTTGGAAAGAAAAATTGTGTCAGGGTGAAAATGATGATTGAGTTAGCTAAGAATAATTAACATAGGTGGTACACTGAGAAAAGAGAATGTGCTTTCCTTGACAGCTCTTTGTGACAGGATTAAGCAAGGGGGAGGGGGAAGGGATGGATAGACTCTCCCCAGTTAAAGTGAAGATGCTACTGGCCATATTCTCCTGTCACAAGGAATATTATCAAATGCCGTTTCTTGGTGAGCACGGCTGCTCAGATTCAGGCCTCAGTCTCTTGGAATTTACTATGTTGTTTTATGTGGTACTTTCTGACCTCCTATCCTGAAACTGACCAATTTAAATATTATGTACATGTAACAGAAAATGGGCTGTTTATGACTTCTAGTCACTTTATGGCATGATATAGATGAAAAAAAAACCCACTGGACTTGGAGCCAAGAGACCTGGGGTTGGCATCCCAGCTCTGCTGTACTACATAGAGCAAACCACTTACCTTAGCCTCAGTTTCTTCATCAGTCCAGTGGGGAAAATACTACTTTACGTTATCAACCTCTCATAGCTATTGTGAAAATAAGATGAGATAATTTGTGTAAAATGCCTTGTGACTATAAAGTTTTATATAAATGTAAGAGAAGACTTGCTAGTGATCCTTTGTGTGTGAGGCTGCTTTAAGGAAAAGAGCTGGGTTGTACAGATTTCTCTTTTTTATGCTAATAAGAGAATACGTATGTGAAAGGACTTTGAAAACTATATTGATACACATGAGTTGTCATTATTATTATTTATGGGTTGCATGGAGAATATCATTGGGAAGTAGATAGGTAAAGTATGTATTTATGCAGTTATAATGTGCCAGACACTATGCTAAGTGCTGGGGATACAAATACAAGTTTGTATTTGCACACACAAAAAAGTTCCTATTCTTAAGGTACTTACCTACTAAGAATGGAGGGCAATACATAGAGGGGAGCTGGAAAGGGGGTTGGGGAAATAGCACTGCTGGAGAGGAGATGAAGTCTGGAGAGTGAGGAGTGGAGCTGAGGACAGAGTAAGCATGGCCTGGGCACGGAATGAAATGGAGGTCCAGGCTAGGGAATTATCAGTCAGAAGAGAGGGCTTCAGGGTACATATGGATGTAACACATCCTACCTGGCCCCTACTACCTGAGGGCAGGTAGGTTAGAGCTCACCCTTCCCTTAAGGTTCTCCAGTTCCTTTAAGGATATTGGAGGTTGTTTAGGCTCTCTGCAAATGGCTCCAGCCCTCACTGATGGTGTCCCCCCAAGTATAGGGGGGACCTCTGCACCCCGGTTCCATTAGCTACTAAAAGATTAGTTTTTACACAGAAATATTTACTTCAGAAGATATAATCACAAATATACAAATTTACTCCTCCAACACAGGGAAGGCATCATTTCCCTTCTCCCCCTCCTGCCACCCTTGAAGGAGAAGAAGGAGATTAAGTCCATAGCTTAGCTCCGTTACTGTAGAGCACATTCTAAGTTCCAAGTCCACCTCAGGTTTGAGTAGCAGGTATCCTGGCTTCTCAGACCTCCATGCCAGCTTGGCTTGCTGCACCATTCTGCCTGCAATCCTAGGTCCAAGGTCATCACAGTTAAAATTTCTGGTCCCTTGTGAATCATCTCTAGTACCTAAAACTGAAGAAGACAACATTGAATAGAAACAAACACCCCTAGGCCCATTTCTCAGGGCCAGCATAAAAGACAGGGAGTAAGGAAAAGCAAATCTTTCTCCTCGCAGTGGTTCAGTTCATTGTGCCCATGTTGTGCGTGGACTGGGATCACCCTTGGGATGCAGCAGATAAGAGTCACAGAAAAGAGAGCATGGCAGAAAAAGAGCAGCCAAGAGAAAGAGAGAGAGAGACAGAGACAGACAGACAGACAGACAGAGAGATAGAGACAGAGAGACACATAGAGAGAGAGCACAACAGAAAACAAACAAACGAACAAACAAACAAAAACCCCAAACCTAACCAACCTACTGATCAACCAATCAAAAACTAATTGGCTCAGTCTCACCAGTTTTAAAGATGCAGGTAGCCAAAGGAGGCAAGGATGAAGGCTTCTATGTTACCCAAATTGGGTATGGTCAGACCAACCCAAGTTACATATAGAAATTTGGAGAGATTCTGTCTTTTTTCACTGGACTAGGTTCAAGGAAGTAAAAGTGAAACTGGAAATGGCTCAAAGAATCTGACTGAGAAGAGTCATAATTAAGTATCCCATCCACATGGCCTTATTTATGTTCCATGGCGCTTCATGTAGTTTGTGCTTCAAGCAGAGTGGTAGGTAAGTAGGTTCTAATGATTTAGTAGCGAAATTTAATAATTTAGGTAGGATCTACTGATCTTGATATCAGCTAGGTGAGGGAATGAGGAGCAGATATGGATAGAATGGAATGAAATAGAATGCATTTATTAAACTCCCACAATGTGCAAAGTGCTGTGCAGGTTGTTGGGGATAAAAAGACAAAATTAAGACATTCTCTGACTTCAAATAGATTACTTTATAATAGGGGAACAACACATATAAAGAAGAGTGATGGCCAGGGCATGAAATTTTTGTCTCTGGGTAGGTCACAGGAATAACAAATAGTCAGGGTAGATCATTGGTGTGCCATTTCTAGAAGCAATGATAAGTGTTGACTTGATTACTGTTTCTATAACAAGAAGTAGAAAGAGAATAGAGTCATGGTATCAGGGAGGATTTCAAAATATCCAGGATGAACACATGCAAAATACAGTTTAGGGCCATCTAGTTGGTGAGGCTATTTGCTCATCTGTAATATAGGGATAATAATATTTATAGTCACTCCCCCAACAGGGCTATTATAAGCATAATATAATGTTTTCCAGTACTTCATAAACCAAAAAGAAGCATAGATATGTCAGCTGTTATTATTACTTTCAAAGAGGTGGCATAGATTAGTGGCTAGAGGGCTGGCCTTGAATTCAGAAAGACTTGGGTTCAAGTCTTGCTTTTGATAAATCTAGCTCAATGAATATGGATATGTTATGTAACTGGTCAGTGCCTACAGGAAACTCAGATTACAGCTTCTAGGAACTCAAGATGCAGACCACAGACTATAGGAATTGCAGATCTACATCATTGGAGAGTTTCCATAGCAAGACTCACCCATACAAATTAATGTATAGGTAGGTCCAACCCAAAATCTTCCTCATCATCTTTCTCTTTCTCCCTTTCTTTCATCATCATCATCATCATCATTATATCATCATCATCAACATCATCACCACCTTTTTCATCTTCTCCTCCTCCTTTTTCCTTTTCCTCCCTTTTCATCTCCTCTTCCTTCTTTTTTTGAGTAAGGTAATGAGCACTGGACTCAGAGTCAAAAAAATTGGGTTCAAACCCAGATTCTGACATGTCTTGACTATCTGACTGTGGGCAAAACACTTTCCTCTCTGAACCGGTTTCCTACTTGTGAAAAAAGAATGATAATAATTCCACTACCTACTTCATGGAGTTTTTATGAGAAAAGAGCCTTGTCATTCTGATGTTCTATATGAATATGTTATTATTATTATCAGCAGTAGTGGTAGTATGTTTATTGTCTAAGGGAGGGACTTCAACAGTTCCTTCTAGTCTTGCCTGGGAATGGAGGGTAATTACCTTATTCGTCTATCTTGTCAGTCAAAATCAAGACAGGTAAAAAAATGGACGTGGCCCTTTGTGGAAGTAGAAGATGGATGGGAAAGTAAGTGAATTCTTTTTCTGGGAATGGAAAGTCTGTCTCCAGCATTTCCAAGGAATATAAAAAATATCCAAGGCCTACTCTGTCCTAGTGTAGAACCTCAAAGTAGGAGAAAAACCCTTGTAAATGTCACACTAAGTCAAATGCTCCCTTCAACACGTTGGTTCATTCACTCCCTATTTCAAAGGCTGGCTCTCACTCCTATGGCCAGACATGGATTTTACTTCTAAAACGGTTCCTCCATGCCTTGCTTCTGGCAGAACAATTTATTCCATTTCTTCCAATTAACAAGTTCCCTCACCACATCGAGATGCCTGTGTAGCCCAGCCTCTTGAAAGGACACGCATCTCCAAGAAGCATAGTCCCTGTGAGCTGTGAGCTCCCTGGCATGGTATAACTCACACTTCCCATGCCTTCACTGCGGGATCCAGTCCTCATGAAGGCAAGCTTCCCAGCCCGGGCTGTGTAAAAACTGCAGATACTGGCATTAAGCTGGCAAAGTGGCTTCAATTAACTCCCCACACACATGTCCCCAGCTGCGGGGATAGAGGACGGCGATCAAATACAGCAAGCATATCCCCACTCCTTGCCTCAACCACACTTTACTGCAGGCTCTGCACATTAAAGAAAAGGGGTTGGTTATTCACGTAGAGAGAAGGGAGGAGAAGGAGAAACAGCATAAGATGAAATGCATTTTGAAAATCATTTGTTTATTTAAATATTATGCTTCTGAAAATACCAGAATGCAAGACATGGACATTAGTTACAAGGATAGAGAGGGAAGTGAACAAAACAAAACAAAGCACACACATACAACAGTAGTAGCAGCAGTAGCAGCTACAACAACAACAACAAACTAAGAAAATAATACAGACCATCTTAAAAAAAATTGCATCTCTAAAATATGTGTATCTCACCCTCAGAATTAGATTTTTTTTTAAAGGCTCCTTGAAAGCACCTTCTTCTGGCCTCTTTCTCTATAAAGCAGCCTCTCTTTTAACTCCCTTTAGGGAACTTCTTATAAATGAGGATCTGTATCTCTAGGGATTTCTCTAGTTAGAAAAGTGTTTTATTAAAAAGTATATGTTTGCAACAGAATGCTGAGCAATATAATTAGCTGGTTGCTTTGGTTTTATTTTAAGAGACTGTATAGCCAAATTCTAATTAAACATATTCTCAGGATGTTTGAAATGGGACAGAGCTACTGAAATGGGTAGTGAAATGAAAGCAGTGAAGGCACCAGAAGTGGGAGCCAACTAGTCAGCTCTAGGGGCACAGCCCGCTTTGAATCACTCTGATTCATTTCTGTTCTTGGCTCTATTCCCCCACTTTAGAGAGGTGCGTGTTTGGTGGAGAATCGTTTGACATCCTAAGAGTCCCCTCATTAGGGTAGCTGATTGAATTCTTACCCTGGAGCAAAGAAGTATAGCAAGAACACTGACCGCTATTCTAGTCTCCCCAACATAAACCCATAGGGTGACTTTGGACAAGGCCCATCCTCTCTCTGGAGTTCTTTTCCTCCATATGTCAAATAAGGGGGTTGGATGAAGGGATCTCTGGTTGCCATCTCTGATTTGGTGAATCCAAATTGCCTTTTGTCTAGGAAGAAGCTTAAAGAATGACTGCACTTCAAGTCAAGAAACTGAAACTATGGGATTTTAGTAACAGGAACTGTCCCCTATGCCCTCTTGATGCCTGACCCCTTCCAGAAATTTTCACTCATTTGACTAGTTGATCATGTGTTCCTTACAAGTTGAAAGGCAGAAAATGACAGATTATACCTGGTTCTAACAGTCCTAACTAACTGTTCCTGTTACCCCAGCAAGCTGCCCAGGCTCCTGTATCTGACTAAAAATGGCATTTCTCACTTGATTTACAGGTCTGGCTACATAACCCCAAAATAACACTGTTATTTCTCCTACTCCATATTTAATCCTGGCTTACTTCCAATATGATTTGAGGTACAGCTTATATACAATAACATCTCACTTATCCAGAAGTTCCTTACCTGACAGCCTTCCCTGTCCAGAACTCAGTTGAGAAGCAGGAAAAGAATAAAGAAAATAGATGTCACAGTCCAATGAAGCGCCTGCATGTTACACATAGGCCTTACTCAGAGTGTATTTACTCCTACTTAAGTCACAATTCTATCCAGCCTGTTTACCTGGTCTCTTAGTCTCTAGCCAAATTTGAAACAACATATGGGTTGGAGGAGGGAAAGACTTTATATAGGCAGGCTTACTGACTGCCAAGGAGGTAATAGCCAAGACATAGCAGTAAAGGACGTGGAGACAGAATAACAAAGCTTCTAAGGCTGGGGTTATCATTTTACAAAGGACCTGCCAACCTCTCACTTCTCCTAACTTGAGGACTTCAGATTGTTATAGCACAGAATAGGAATGGATGTCCTTAACGAGGATCCTGAGTCATCCAGAAGAGGTTCAGTTATGTTGAGGAGCCTCTGTTTAAGAAGGCAGGAGAATGTGTCAGAGAGTTTGGAGAGATTTTCTTTCACTTGGGGAAGTCTAGAATTCTAACATGCCCATAAAATGGTTAAAATCATAATAAAATAAACTTGTGCTGCTTAAATTGGTAAAGTTTAGTTATCTCAAATAATTGCTTCTGTTGGAGCAGCTGATCTTAGTGAATATCTGAGGAATATCCACAACATAGATTATATGTGTGTATATGCACATGTATACATACATGTCAATGTATGTATACATCTACATACAAATATACATGCATATACATACATACACATACACACATACCCCCTTAAAGAGCCTAGACTTTGAATGGGACTTGCCCTCAGAGCTGCACAATTATGGAACAGCAGCATCCTCTGAACAAAATGACCTTTTCATCAAGATACAAAACATTAAAGGTTAAAGAGTGTTTGAAAGGAAGTTAATACTTTTAAAACTTTAGAAAAATCGCCATTCTTTCAGGGACCTGACCAAAAATGATAGGAGGCTCTGCCAGATGACATTTAGGTATATACATGGGTAATTGTAAATGACTCACAGTCAAGGGGTGTGAAATATTTACACTGTCTGTTTTAATTCAAAAATTGTGAATGAGCTTCCTTTGGAGAGGCAATAGAGATTTGATGGGCATAGATATCTAAAGAAAGGCCTTTCTGCCCAGAGGTGGTTTAATTGCAATTTTGAAGTCACATTTCTTTCCTCTCTCGTGTATATAAATGACACTAGAACAGAGAGTGAATCGATGAGTGTCAGATTTTCTAAGCTTCCACTTTACATCTGACCTGGATGGTGCAAACTCCAGTCACTACTAACAGGGAAAACAGAACTATCAGCCTTGCTTTATCACTATCCTCCTTCCCTAACGAGCTCTGGGGAAACACTTCATGAAGCTGGTCTCCAAAGGTCTGCAAAGGCTCAACCTGCAGCGGAAAGTTCAGGGACCAATCCACTGTGTTCCCTTTACTTGAGGCCCTCCCCCAACCAACTCTCTCATCTCTCCCTGCTGACACCATGGGTATTTCCTGCCTTCTGAACCTTGAAGGTGCTCAAGTTTCCACATTAACTGCAAGCACCAATCTTTGTGCTCAGGTGGAGCTAATGCTACTGAGCTTTTTCTTGAAAGAACGAAAGGTGTGTGTGCACACAACACACACACACACACACACACACATTACACAATGCACAAACAGCCCTATCCAGGAGCTTGTAGTAAATTAGTCCAGTCTATACAGAGACTATATGGGGTCTCCTTATTAAACACAGGCATAAACTTAAATATCATTTCATGGTTAGGACAATGTTCTGTCTTTATCTATTTATCTGTCTATTATCTGTTTGTCTGTCTGTTACCTATCTCGATATTTCTCCATTACCTATCCATACATTTTTCTATCAATCCATTAGCTATCATCTTTCTGTCTATTTCTATGTTGGGAGAGAGGAATTAGAGGCAGGGCAGGAGAAGAATGGTTTGGGCTCCTTTGCTGTTTTAAGATTTTCTTTATTTTCCTTCATTGGATTTGTTAGATAGGGACTATCTTGACAAGACAGATGTTAGGGGAAAGAATCCTTACTGAAGTCCACCAAAGCCTTAGTATAGTCTTGTTGGACCATTGCTTCTCCTAGCTGAACATAGCCAGGACTTTAGGTGGGGATGGGCTTTGAATGAGAGGAGGCAAGCAAGATGGAGAGATGATTGTGGGTTGGGTGCACCCATAGTCCCTTTGTAATCACCTGATCTTCTAGTCCTTCTTCTTTGAATAACTTTGCCTCTACTTTCAACTACCAGGGCCATAACCCACACAAACTTTGATCACCACCATGTCCAGAGAGTGGCCTATGTTTGCTTTTGACAGATTTCTGGGACAGAAACCTACTCCTACATACAGTGGCTACTTAAGGGTCCAATGTTCTAGTTCTTATGGGAGGAGCTACATTTGAGCCAGAGTCTTGTTCTGTTGCTGTCTGTTGTCCATTGAACTCTAGAACCTGCCTCTGAGTCTCTGTTTAGAACTCATGTATCCAGTATGTCGATACTTTTTTACTTCATAGAAACAAACTTAAATATTGAAAAAAAAATCATTGTCAAAATCAAATCCCTTTCTATTTTATGAGCCTATGATCTATTGGTCATTTAAAGTCTTCCTCCTGAAGTCTACACATAGAGTTCCCTGCATGCTGGCAAGCTAATTGACACGAAGCTTCTCAATTAATTAATTAAATGCCACTCATTACTGGCCGGCTACACTATGTGTCTAGTCATGTGCTAGGTGTTGTAGGGGAGAAGAGAAGAAAAGACACAGCTTTCTGCCCTGAAGGTACTTCTGGTCTTTCTGAGATGAGAAGACTTATGGATATGAAGCAGTCAGAGTGACACTAGGAAGATGTAGCTATTACTACAGGGACCAGTGGGAAGGAAGTTCTAAATTTGGAATCTTTTAAAAAACCTGAATTAGAATTCTTAGTCTGTTATTTACTTAACAATGTGTTTTTGGGCAGGTCACTTCCTCTCTTGCTTGTAAATTAAAGGGGTTGGACCTCTAAGACCCTTTCCACTTCTGGGAAGGGAGAGGTCTGGAGTCAGTAGTACAAGATTTGCAAAAGTTCCCCTTTCCTTCAGTGAATGGACAGTTTTGGCTTCCCTTCGCTAGAATGAGGGGACACCTAGGACCTTTTGGCTCCTTATCTTCCATAACAGCAAATTCAACCTCTAGACATTGTCTAGGCCCACCTCCCATCTCTACTCATAAGCTTTTCTAGGAGAAATAATGCTGTTCCCTATGTGAGTGGAAAGAAGAGAATATTGATATATATATCAAGCCTTTTTAAGGATTTAATTATCACTTTAAGAAGAGAAGGAAAGTTAACCTCCTTAATATATTTTTATTTTAAAGTAGCTTTGTACAGGGCAAAGTGCAGGGATCTTGCTGGTGGCTTAGCTTATCTTTTCTTGGCTCCATCCTAAACTAGGCTTTGGCCTCTCTTTAGTCTGTGAATTGGGACCTGACAGGAAGTAATTATGTCCCAGGAAAACCTAGTTGGATTGGGAGAATTTGAGAGAAACTTAGCCTTATATAGTGGAAAGTCTTGGAGTAAGAGGCCCTGGTTTCGAATGTCTGCCCTACATACCTGTGGGTTCACAGCAAAGTCATTCAGAGCCTCAATTTCCCAATTTGTAGAATGGGAATAATAACAGTATATACCTCACAGGATCATTGTAAAGATTAAATAAGATAATAGACGTAAAGCACTTTAAAACCTTAACATACTACATAAATGTTAGTCAGCAACAATGATGATTATGATGATGACACTGTCATTCTCCTCTCTGGATTATAATTTCATTCAACTAAACATTTACTAAGTTCTTACAAAGTTTAAAATACAAACGTAACACTTCCTGCCTTTATGGAGCTTAAACTCTATTGGGGTGCTGGTGCATAAATAATCTGTAAATAAGGTAATTTGAGAAAACATTAACAATTTTAGGAGGGAGGGTCAAAGAAGACTGAGGAGTTGATGGCGTTTGACCTGAGCCAAGATCCAGAGAGAGACTGGTCTCCAAGAATGGAACACAGTCTGTGTAGATATAGAGTGGGAGATGCCAGTCCTGGAAACAGCTAGTAGTTTATTTTGGTTGTAATGCGAAGTTCAAAAAGAAGGTAACAAAGGTTTTAAATTCTGGGTCCTGGAAATTGCATTTCATCCTGCAAGCAATGGAGAAGCAGTAAAGGGTTTTGAGCAGAACAGTGGAGTGGTCAGAACTGTCTAAGGTGGTTCAGTTCCTTTCTAGTTCTACATTACATGGATCCAGTTGTCTAAAGCAGGAAAGTTAGCCCCAGCTCCATTTCTGTCTTTGTCCTCCTCTCCTTACCAGTTTTCTCCTTTCATCAACCTTTTCCCCACCCAATCTAGGCCTAAAAAACACACAAACCCCAAACCAAAAAAAAAAAAAAAATTAGGAAACAAGTTTCTCTGACCCTTTGCCTCAATAATGGGAAGTGGTCCACGATTTCAAAAGAAGCTGTGTCCTGGACTAACCCTGGGTACCCTTGTCAATCAGGGTAGTGTGAGGGCACTTTTGGAAACAATTGTCCCTTCTTGCTAACCTCTAATGCATATGGATGTGTGTGTGTGTGTGTGTGTGTGTGTGCGTGCTCTTGTGTAGTTCTCCTGCATCTCTGTGCTCACCTGGGCACATGTCGAGATGGAGCTGTGTTTCTGAACACACGGTTTCTCCATTTGCCTTCTTCTCCCGAGGTCAAAGTCTTTATTCTGTGGGTGCTATCCAGAGACTTCTGGATATCCTCCAGCTTGACTGACTATACCAAAAAATTTGAGCCCTCTTCATGTTCCCTCCCTAACAACACTCGGATTTTCATAATTGAGGTTACGGTACCTGAGTTCAGAAATCTAGGGAATGATGAATGGAGTCCCAAGAACTGAGGGGCATAGGCTTGTAGTCCAGTCTAGGGTCCCAGTACCTTTCACAAAGGAACACCTCCAAGACTCAGGCAGCACCACTATGTAGGCTCCTACCACTTGGACTAGATCAAAGCCCTTTCCATGTGAAGATATGAAGCCCAAGTCTGCAGTTTCCTAGCTAGTACAGAAAAAGAAGGCAATGAAGTGTTGAGGGATATCATGAAAGACCCAGAAAGAAGGCAAGTAAGATACAATAAAAAATAATTAAAAAAAAAAACTGGTAGTAACAAGGTGATAACCCCAGGTTAACTGATAGACGGTCACTCCAGCTTTAGAGAGCAGCCTTGAGCTGTGTGCTCCCCCTTCTTTGGCAGGAGTAGGGGAGGACACTGGGGATCCTTCTCTCTATCCCATCTCCTTGGCCTCATTTGAATATTTCATTGGCTACCTCCAGAGCGATCCATTTATCATGCAAATAGCCATGCCCTCTGCACAGGAGAAGGGGGCTCATCTAGCTTTGCAAACCTGGGCCTGATTGGTAGTAGAGACAGCAGCATTTGTAATATTTTCTTTGAGCAACAAAGCCATTTACCAATGCCATCACCTAAACTCCCAACACTGAGTCACTAACTACTTAGAGGATTTTATTGGCAGCTTTGAATTTTCTTATTTCTATTTTATTTTGAGCCAAGTGGCGACTTCTTTGTTCCTCCTCTTCATTCTCCCACCTTCCCATCTATTTCATGTCCTACCATCTTACTCATCTCATTCTCTTTTGTAGCCCAGGTGGGATTCCTGGGCTATGTACTAGGGGAAAAGAGGATTGAGGGCTTTGGCTTCTTAGTGAGCTTTAATTAAACATAAAGAAATAAACTGGGAGGGGAGTAGGAGGAACAGAATAAAACAAAACAAAACAAAAGGAAGGGGAGGAAGAACATGGAAGAAAGTGAAAAAAGTCAAGAAAAAGCAGAAGAATAAATAAGTGAGAAATCATAGACAGAAAAGGACGTGAGGGGAGGAATGGACAAAACAGAAGAGAGAACAAGAAGAATGAAGAGACAAAAACATTAGGAAAGAAATTTTAAGAGAATGAGAGTTAGTTCATGTCTACACTGCAAATCTAGGGGTCACTTAAGTCTGGAGTCTGACTCATTCCTTTGGGAATTCTTGGAAAACCAGTGGTGCAAGGAAACCCTTTGGAGTGGGACTTCCTAGAGCCGAGACCACAGAGCTGGATAGCAAACCCGACCCTGCAGCTATCAGCAGGACTCCAGACCACTCCCTAGGTTATCTCAAGGCCCAAGGGAGAAGGGGTTTGCTAAGAGTTAAGGAACCAAGCTGGTACTGGAATTCCAGGAGAGAGAGAAATGTAGTAGTAGCTGCAAGCCCAATCCTCTTCTCTCCCCTCCCCCCACCGCCTAGGGTCTGAGGTCGCAGTTGCCTCAGGTTCCAATGCAATAGCTTTGCCTTAGGGCTCAGACCAATTGTTTCTTTAGAAAATTTACGTCCCGAGGTGAGAAAGGACATTGAGCTCTGTAGTTTCCGGAACCCTCAACTACATTAGTGAGTAATTAAAACAATTCCTTGGATGATTGAGTCAGATGCTGGAATTATGTATGCATGTATGTTATCTTTGTATGTATGGATAATTGTGCCAGAGTTCTGCCTAAGCTTAGTGCATACATGCTCCAGGCAGGCTGAAATATGGAGATAAATAATGTATCCATATTATGTATTATATATACACATATAATAAAAAACCGTCTCATTAACTTTTTCTCAATAAAACCCCACACAAAGGAGAGGACTTATTTCAGAAGGGAAGCATTGTAGGTGAGCTGTGTTTATGAAGGCCTAATGCTGAGAGAGAAAATCTGTCCCAGGAAGGAAGCAAAAAAAAAAAAAAAATGTTTTTTGAGAAGGGGGTCGAAGAAAAGATTTTTTGTTTGCGGTTGGCTTAAATCCCTCTGGGTTTTGCAATTAATCCTATTTGTGAGTCACAGAATCATAGCGCATTGGAGTTGTAAGGTATCAATTAGTACGATCCTCTAATTTTGCAGATAGGGAAACTGAAACCCAAAGAGGGAAAAAGACTTTTCACAAGGGTAATAACAGACTCAGACTCAGGTCTTCTTGCCTTTAGATTTTGCTCTCCTTCTACCAAAAATACGAATGAAATCCTTTTGATTAGAGAACAGAAATGGAGGACCGTGGGGAAATAGAGAACCTACACTCATTACACTCATTCTCCCGGGTTCGCAGCCGGTGGGGTATTTCGGGGATAGGGAAAATCTCTGGGGTTCGGAACGCTCTTCCGAGCTCCCTAGCTTCCTTTCCTTAAGTCCGCACTGCAGAGAACCCCAGGCTCCAGGAGCTGTGCCTCGGACAGCAGCACAGGGATAGAGGACAGGTTTCTGCTTCTTGGGCTTGAGTTCCATCCTTTGGGGACTCCAATCCAACGGAGAAAGCGCTGGTCCTTTCTGGATATGGGGCAGTCTAGGGATCTGCACAGAGTCGGAAAAAGTAGATTCCTGCAGCGGAACATTACCCACCCTAGGGCTGGGGAAGCTTTATGGGCTACAGAAAAGTTGTTTTCACTCACACGCGTTCGTGTGCTAGTTTTCTCTTTTGGACTTTACAAAAGCATAGATTGACAGTGCCGGAAGGGACCTTGGAGATCATTCAGTCCCATCCCTTTATTCGGCAGAAAAGGAAACTGAGACTCATAGAGGGGAAGTGACTTGCCCAAGGTCACACAGCTAGTAAGCGGTAAAACCATTTTTAAAGAATTACAAATCCTTATAAATACACACACAATCATACACAGGTGAACACACTCGAGTGTTATTGAAAAGACAGAGTTGTCAGTGGTGCTCCATCCCTTCTTCCCCAAGCCCCACCCTATACCAAAAGCTAGGTTTTGGAAGGAAAGAGGCCTGCCCGGAAGCGGGGTTGGCCTCCCAGAAACCCTTCCCTTTTCTCCCTCCCTCTTCTAACAGATACCCGACCCGGTCTTCCGAGGATCCTGAAGGTTCTGCAGAAGTGGCGTTAATATATGACTCTGGTTTTCTAAGGTTTATTTCACGTCAAAACTGTAAAAGTCCTTTGGAGAATTTACAGACAAAACATCTGGTTCGTTAAAACAAAGCTACTGGAATAAGAAAAACAAACTCCGCTGCTGTGTAAATGCACTTACCCAAACAATTTACTTTCGGGCTAGATCTGAGCCCAAAGCGGGGAAAACTTTTCGTCTATCTTTCAAAACTATCTATCTTCTGGACTTGGGAGGGCTGCGGCTTGGGAGCCGGAGTAGCCGGGATCGGATAACCCCACAGTGAAGTGAGTGGCGCCGCTGGGAGTGTCGGTGCTCCCTCAGTACCCACTTCCCAACACTTCCCCAGGGGCAGTAGCGTCCTGCCCGGGTGGTTCTCCGCGCTCCTTTTTCGCAGGACTGGCCCCCTGAGCCCGGGAGGAAGGAGCCCTAGCTTCCAGAGGCCCGTGCTTCCTTGGGCATGACTTACTTTTACTCTGGCTAGGCTGACTTGTCCTGTGAGAAACTGATCGTGGGTCCTAGTTTCTTCCCCTCAACCTTCTGCTCAGGCAGCCTCCCGCATCTCGGCCCCGCCAGTTCCACTCTTTTGCTTCGGCTCCTGGACTCCCAAAGTTTGGAAAGTGGAGGTGGCCTGGCCCTAACAAACCCGGGCCCCAACTGCTCGTCCCTGGCAGCTAAGTGGTGAGCTCCGGAGAGACGAGGCGGGGCGGGGCAAGGGCCGAGGGGCTGGGGAACTGGGCCCCGAATAAGGTTGGTTGTTGTAGGGAAAGGAAAGCAAACACTTTTCTAGGTTTCTGAGTGCTATCCCTAGCCACGCCTAGTGTGCCTAGCCTCCAAGGGGAAGATGCACCAGGGTCCGCCCGTCCGCCCCTCATTTCGGCAGCTAAGTCGCAAGATAGAGAGCCGAACCGCTCCCCTTGGTTCGACCGCCAGTAAGGCTTCTGCCCTTTCACCACCAACCTTGCACGCTTTTCTTTTCAACCTTATCTTTGAACAGGGAATCCAGGCTGTTCTTGGTCCTCCCCCCTCAAGTATCCCAGGCTGGAGAGAGGTTAAGGACAGGGAACCGGTGCCCGACAGTGGCCTCCTTTCCTCCTCGTCCACCTGCCCTTCCCAAGACTGGGGGCAATGGTTCCCAAGTGCAGTGATAGCATTACGCTCCGAGGCTCCAGCATGTAGGGAGGGCAAAGTCAGATTGTGTCAGGCTCCTGGAGTGCAGAAGGCCGCCAGAGCTTGCTGACCCAGCTCAAGGTGTCAGGAAACTGGCTGGCTCTTCAGGGGTGAGTTGTGGTACCTTCAGCCCTACTCCTGGGCCCCAGACTATGAGGCTCAACCCCGTTGGCTTCATATTGGATGTCGAGGGCACTTATGCAAAGTATTAATGACAACAATGCTAAAGAAAAACAGGTCCTACCCAGATGTCACCAAACCCTGTGCACCCCAGATCCCGCTCTACAGAGAAGCTTGCTACAGCACTGCCCTTAAACTAGCCTTTAGGAAACAGAAGCTGCAACCATAATGTGTTACTTGGTAGGAATGTCAATGGGAATAGTTTGCCATACTGACAGCCTATCTTGGTCAAATCTAGGTCCCCCATCATTTCAGGGGAGGTTCTGTTGATTTAAAGTCCTCACCCAAACTCTCCACTCTCCTTTGTAAACTTCCACAGTGGGTGAAAATGGCTTTAGTGACAAGACGAAACGTTTCTTGAAGAGCTTAAAAGACTGGGTTGCTCGAAGCTTTGGAAGCTAAGGTTCTGAGGTTCCACAAGAATAAGAAAGCCCAGGGGTTGAGTGTCGGCTTCGGGGAGGGACGCTGCCTAACTATAGAGGTTCTCTTGTAAATAATTGTCCAGTTGCAAGCTGCAAAGAGAGAGCGAGCTCAGGACTTTTTTGCTGTTCTGAGGATTGGCGGTGGCTACTTTTGTAGCCATCGATTTTATACACTGTGCTTGTAAATGTTGCACTTACTAGAAGTACAGACTGGCTCCCTGCTACGTAGCTTTGCAGCGCACTGTTTGTTACCGTCACTAATACACTACAATGGACTTTACAGACGTTGTCTTGCTAGTCTGTCCTCTCCTAGCACTGTAGTGCCTGGCTTTCCTTTGAACTGGATCTTAAAAGAAAACCCCCGCAAAGCTAGGATACTTAGGGACTTGTCACTATGCCCCATTACTGCAATTAAGTTACTAGTCTCAGGGAAGGCAGAAAGCCCATTGTTGCATTTTTCAGAAAGTTGAAACTTTTTACATTAGAGTAACAGGATTGCAAGGCAGCGCATTAGCGCGATTCTAAGGTACATCCTGTCTGTAATAGCTGGCTCACTTCCCTGATCTTAAAACACTTGGCTGTTACACCTGATTTTTAAAGCCCCCACCATAACTTTGCATTTTCTTACTCGTTTCTCAGTAGCATAAGCCTGAGGTCCTATTGCAATCTGCTGTCATCTTCCTTTCAAGCCCTTGGATGCATTTTAGGATGAATGAAAGCAGCTCTTGTTCTCTAGTAAAACGTGTATCTCTAAACTAATCACTGCAGAGATACAGCTAGCATTTGTGGTCCACTCTGATAGGAAATATGTACACTGTCCCTTGGACAGATATTTACAGTTGGGAGAAAGTAAGATAAACTGAGCTGTTCTAAAACCGAAAAGTTGTAGCACTTGATGTCCTTTCATTTGGTAACAAGCAGGGAATTTGCCCTGACCTTCCTGCACTGAATCCCCAGCCTCTTGGACTATCTATCTAAACAAAGCAAGAGGCTAGTGCTCCTGCAACGAACCGTATTACATTTTACTCAGTGATCAGTAACAGAAGTGACGCCAATGAAGAAAAAGGATGAGAGAAATAAGGGAAAAGAAAGGAGGAAAGAAGGAAGGAAAGGGAAAAGGAAGGGGACAGAAAGAAGGAAGCGTAGAATGAAGGATGGAAGGAAAGTAGAGAGGAAACCCTCACAATGTGATTCTCTCACTTAGCCTTATACTTGCCGCTGGCTCTTCCACTTTCTGCTCGATGCTAATAGAAAACTCACAATATTTTCTGGCTTCTTGGCGATAAGGATCTGCCCTTCCTCCTTCTAAAAATATTATGTAAATTGCCAACATTAGTTTACACACCTTCTTACTTCTAGCATTCTGTTAGAGCTCAGGATATACAGTTCCTACTGTAAGTCATCCTAGGCAGAATCTTCTGTTGGGAGTTAAAGAAGAAGCCCAAGGTCTTTTTTATTTTAAGTCAATTTCCCCTTTCCCTTTTTAATCGACCTTGCAGAAGCAGGAAAACATTGGAAAGTTTTAGCTTTGGATTTCCAGAATAATTTTGCCAAGTGTCCTCCACCACACACAGGACTTCCCTCACCTTGGCTTAACGCATCAAAACTGCAGGCTACAAACTACTGCATATCCTGTATGCATTTTAAGTGATGCACATTTGGGTGCTGTCTCCATCCGACCCATGCACCACCACCACCACCAAGCACAAACCCTGTCCATAGAAATAGACAGAAGGAAACCCGAGTGCTTATCCATCTCGCTGCAGTTGAGCACTCATTTCTCCTTCCATCTCTGCTGTTAGTCTCACGAGAAAACTATTCGGGTTCCTACAATTTAACGGGGGAGGGGAAGTAAGAAAAAGAGGCATGGTTCAGTTCTGTGTCAAAGGCAAAGGCTGGACGCTTTTCTGAAGGTGGCTAACATTTGTAAATAGTGGGTTTGCATTCCTTGCTCTTTCCTAT
>NW_020954564.1:23723820-23738820 GCF_900497805.2 Vombatus ursinus
ACACACACACACACACACACACACACACACACAGAGTCAACATTTATTAAGTTCCTACTATGTACCAGAATCTGTGTTAGTACTGGCGATACATAAGGAGCTCACAGTCTAATGAGGGAGACAATAAGCAAATATGTACAAATAAGCTATCACCAGGGTAAAGAAGAAATAATTAAAAGAGGAGTCACTAAAATTAAGAAGGTTTAGGAAAGGTTTCCTCTAGAAGATGGGATTTTAGTTTAGTGTATACACACACACACACACACACTCTCTCTCTCTCTCTCTCTCTCTCTCTCTTCCCCTTTAGCTGGATGATTGGCTCTGAGAGATACTTCAGCTGGAGAAAAATGAAATCTGTTCCTTGTGATATAATAAGGCAATCTGTAACTGAGAGGGAGAAAGCATAGGGTAACAGAAAGACCTTGGATTCAGAAGACCTTGGTTTAGGTGCCAAACTTAATTACCTTGGACAAGTCACTTCCTTCCTCGGACCTCAGTTTCCTAGTATGTAAAATGATTCTCTTATTAGATCTAAGATCTAGTTCCTTGATTCTATAAAATGTTTAGATGAATCACAAAACTTGTCTTTTCTTTTTTATTACCAGTTATGGGAATATCACAAACATGCATGCACATATTAGCTGGTGAGTCTTTTTCCTTCCCAAAATGGTGTCCCATTAGGAGATTTATAGGCATCATAGAGAGGACGTGATTTTTTTGCTTGTTGATCTACCCTTATTTGACCATTTCCAGGTATCACCGCTATACATACATAAAAAGACTGAAAAGACCATTTTTACCTAGATCTGATTCGAAATCAATGTCATTTTACATATAAAATATATTTAAACTATCATTTAAAGAAAAAAATACTCATCAGAACAAGTCATTTTGAGTTTTATGTGTAGAACAAAATACCATTTTTTATAATTGTATTTTTATTTTTCAACTGAGTATGGTAGGCAAAAGTTGTATCTCTTCTGATGGAGTTTATAGCAGCTTTTTTCTTAATTATTCTTGATGTTTTGCCCATTATACCATTAGCTTCTTCAGAAGACAGAGATAAATAGCTAGTATCCACCAGAACAAAGTGTGAACTGAATGCATTTAATTATTGATATCTCAGTAACTAAAGGTTCTAAAATGATGTTGTCAAATTCCTTAGTGATCTGACAGCATATACATTGGCTTTCTTTGGCAATTGGATGCTTCATTCAGAGGAAACATTACCAAAGTCATCTGTAAAGCATGTAAGAAAATAATCTGTTTTCCATATTTTTTCCCAACATGGTACACTGAATTCCACTCCTTAAATCTTAAGATTAAAAAAAAAAATTTACATAGGCTTGAAATTACAATCAACCCAAGAGTCAACCAAAAAGCATTTATTAAGCATCTACTATGTGCTTAGGGATATAATCTTCAACCAGATGTAGACTACCTGTATTAGTCACCATCTGTATCATATGTCATGTGTTTAAGTGAGGTGGGCATATACATCCAGTATGTAGTGTGTTTGTACGTAATCTAATTGAAGTGGATTGTTTTCACAGGATTACCCTCGCTCATTCAGTCTTTTGCTGTTGTTTATTTTTCCTAGTCTTATATCCCTGTATACTTGTGAAATTAACATGGCAAGATACTTTAAAATGAAGACTTCCTTTTCGTTTGCTCGTTTAGAAAGTCTTTTGAGTAACAGAAAAAAAGAGGGGGGTGGAGTTTAGATTTTCTTTTGGTCAAACTGAGGCTAGCCACCACATTTTTCTTCCTTCTGCGATTTGATTTTGCCATTTCTAAAATAGAGATTGTAGCATAATCAGGGCTTAAAATATTGAACAGAAAGAACCCTGTATCTATTTAGCAACCACGAGAGCATAACTCAGAGGTTCAGAATTGAAAACACGAGGTTACAGTCTTATAAAATGACAAAGTTACATGGGCACAACCGAAAGCAAAATATGCAGCTTTTAGAAAAATGATCTGCCTGAAGTACTGTTTACTCTTAAAATGTTTAATTAAATGATATTATTTTATCCTATTTTTCATTCTTACAAGAGAGCCCTAGTTCTGGCTGCTTATTGACAGCATTAGATTGAATACTGTAGATAGATGGTAAAGGTTTCTATTCATATTATAGACTTGACAATTTCCTCTAGAAATCTTGTAAGTTGTACCAGCCCAAGCATTTGGTTGGACATTTTCCTAATTGTTTTCTCCGGCCCCCCCCCCCCCCCGCTGTATAAACTATTCCAAATTATGCAAGGTTTCCATTTGTAATGTGTGCTACCTTTGATTATAGGAAGATATTTCTTTGTAGTTGCACAAATGTTTACAATAAAGAAGGCCGTAGCATGGACACCCCTAATGTACAGATCTCATTACAGAAAGTAGCTGTCTTTACTTAATCTGGACCATGTGCTTAGGCTTCCCTAACACCACAACAAATATGCTGCATTTTGCAAACTGTTTATTTGAAAGTGAAATAATGAGCCTGTTTAAGAATGCTTGGTTTCCCTTAGCACTGATTTCTCTCTCTGTCCACACCCACCTCTTTAACCCCATTTCAGATATTATCTTAGGAGGAAGTTGCTTAGACTGGTCACTTGATATAATGTATAAGGAAGGCATGGAGTAACTAAACCATTTATTACTGAGAATGTACAAAAAAACTTGTTTGTATGTGTGTGTGTATTGCACTGTATGTTGATGCATGATATGAATTGTTGTACGTGTCAGATAGAGAAACATTACTTGCAGGATTTCATTTATTTTTCCATTATGAAATTAAATGTATTTTAAAGCAAGGAATGTAACACAAATAATGGAAGGAGAGCATTTAGTGTATTTCTCGCCTTGATTGGAAAGAGCCCTGGGCAGTTTTCCATATACCTAAGAAGGATTCTGGCTGTAAGAGAATATTCATGTGAAATTGGGATCTGTCCACCAAGATCAAATTGCTGCCCCATTGGTTTCTTTCACTCCTGAGAGCAGAGGCCTTTGGTTCTTAGAACAGAGAACATATAATGTTAAGAGTAGGAAGGGAACTTAGAGGTCTAGTCCAACTCTAACTTGACAGAGGAGGTAACTGTGGTTCAGAGAGGAAGAAGGATATTTCTGAGGTGGTATAGTAAGCCGAAAAACTAGAATAGAATTGAAGGGTCCTGATTCCCAGGCTAGCGCTCTTTTGTGATGAGAGGCCAGTATGGTGGAGAAGCTTGCTTGGAGTGTTAACTTGTAGTCAGGAAGACCTGGATTCAAATCCTGCCCCTTACACTTATTAGCCGACCCTTGGCAAGTTATATAAGTTTCTATTTCTCATTTGTAATGGTCAAAGCACCTATCATCTAGGGTTTTCATGGAGTAGCAAATAAAATAACATGTGAAGTGCTATATCAATGAGGTATTATTAGTATTTTGATGATGTTTGGTAATTTAAATCTACCTTTTGAGTTGAAGTGCAATGGTTCTTGCAACATGTTGGGATTTAAAAGGGGGTTCATGAAATGAAGTGGAAGGATGACTACAGCAGAAACTCATATTCAGGCCTGGCCAGGGTGGCTGCATCCAGGCTTCGGCATGCGGCATCCCAGACAGTGACTGTGATAATATTGAAAATATCCTTTTGGGCTTTAGCTAAATAATATTTAAGGATTTTGAAGCAGTTACTTAATTGTGTTTTTTATGTAATTGATGGTATCTCAGTAATGTATTGGGACACCACATCAGCATTTTCCTAACTGTTCCTCAGAGAAAAATATTCTCACATAAATATGGTTTCTTCACTTTTCCACTCATGGATTTGTTTAAAAAAAAATGCCTTGCTAACGAAGAATTGCTCTGCATCATCTGAGCTTGTCCCCGTCTAAAGTTTTCTTCCTCCATGCTTCCCTAAACGGTCCTTATGTTGTATGCCCCTGTTGCCCAATGCCCGTGCTGTGCACTCTCCCAGATTTCTGAAATAATCTCAGTGTAACAGGCTGCCGTGGAAGCAACATTGTTTGCAGGGTTTTTTTCAGGTTGACTTCTGTGTCGTTTAGCTTTTCACATAACCTGGGCAGATTCACGTAGACCATTCCCATTATGTTTCTGGCATTTCAGACACGTTATGGCAAATGGCAAATTCCTCTTCTCCCACTGACATTCTGTTATCAAAGTCAAATCACTTAGCTTTCCCATCACGTGGATGGTGTAAGGAGACCTTTGCTAGTTGTGGTTTTGAGGATGGTTGAAGAGCTGTCCTAGGGAGTTGAATGGTAGAACTTGGGATCATAGATACAGAAATACAAGGAAACTTAGAGACCACACTGACACCTTCATTTTACACAGGAGAAAAATGAGGCCTAAAGAGGTCAAATGAATTCCCCAAGGTCTCACAGATAGCAAGGACCATTTCAGAGATTTTCAGAAGTGTCTTAAATTTGTGTCAAAAAGTATCTATGAGGGGGCAGCTAGGTGGCGCAGCGGATAGAGCACTGGCCCTTAAGTCAGGAGGACCTGAGTTCAAATCTGCCCTCAAACCCAGCATTTGACACGTACTATCTGTGTGACCTTGGGCAAGTCACTTAACCCCAATTGCCTCACTTAAAAAAAAAATCTGTGATTTTTGAAACATTGACAAGATTAATATTAATATATGTTAACAATGACTTAGTTTTCAAAGACCTTTAAGTCCATTTGTTTGCCCCCCACTCCCACCCTGGTAGTTCGTAAATCAGCTGAAAAATTCATTTTGAGCTGAATCTTGGTGCCGAATATTTTTCCCTGGAAAATTATGGCACTCATAAAAATTCATGCTAAAAACAAAAATAGATAAACGCACACACAAAACCCCAATTCTCTTTTAAAAAATAAAAAAAAAACTCATTCATTTTAAAAGGCTTTGTTTTACAGCTTTGATTTGACAGTCTGTCAATCAGTTATTTCACATCTATCCCCTCTCCTCCCTATAGTTTGACATTAGAAGATAGGCTGCTGGTATGGGTTGTTTTTTTTGTTTCTGTTTTTTGCGTGTGTGATTTTTCTAGTGGATTTTTTTTTTTTTTTGCTAACTTTAGTGCCTGGCTTGTGTAAATTGATATAAATTCAGATTCATTCAATCAGTGCCAAGTTGTGTGTTTCAGAGACATTTCTTGCTATGGGGATTTGGCCATGAACCCAGCCCTGCTTTTTGACTTCCTTAGGCCTACCCTGGTAACTGGATAAGAATAAATCTACTGTTCAAAGCATAATCTGTAAGGCTAGTCTTACAATACGTCACTGGCTTTTGTTTTATATTTTAAAAATTTAAGTAATTTTTATCCTGACCTGTATCTAAGAACTTCAGACTAAAATTTAGCTGAGGGCCTAATTCATGGCATTATTTAATAGCTTTTGGTATCTGGAAAAAATGAAATTAACGAAGCACATTCCTGAGTAGTAATCAAGAATATGTATTTTTCAAAGCAAGGACCACAGCTGGATACACATATGTATAAAAGAAATATTCTTGCTGGTCCTACCTTTGGGTATTTTAGCAATTGGATTTTGGCTATTATCACAGAATCACTGTAACTGCTGTGATCAACTCTTTATGACTCTGGGTAATGTGGATGGATTGGACTTTCCATGATCTGGCTTGTCTTTTGAGTGTGGACATGACATCCATCCCCAAATGTATATGTGGGTTTAAAAAAAAAAAACCAAACACCCAGATCTTCCTGAATGAAAGGGCAGGAATATAGGAGTCAAAGAAATAAGAATTCCTGAAATGGAGTCGGAGGGTCGTAAAGATTGTGAGATGCTTGAATTGAGTATAAGATTTAAAAAAATGTGCCTTTTGGAAAGTAGGATATCGTAGTGAAAGAAGTGAGATCTCCTGAAATGGAGTTTGGGTTATCTAGGATTTTACAAGGCATGTTCTAGGGGTAAGAGCTAGGTTATAATGGGGCCAGAGTTTAGGCACTTAATGGCTGCTTGTTGATTGCTTCAAGAAAATGTTTATTTGGAAGTGAAATAATGGTCCTACATAAGAATTCTAGGTCTCCCTTTATACTACAACCCCCTTTTACCACTCACCACTTTTACTATCCATCTTTTTTATTGTCTGTGTGATTCAGTCACCTTATCTCTCAGTGTTCCAGGTAACTCTTTAAGACAAGTTGACCTGGATGGGTAAGAGGGAGTTTTATTACCTGGGAGTTCCTTATACCAGTGACATCAGAAGTCCATTCCCTACCCCTAGTCCTATAAAGAGCTTAATGTGTGCTTAGCACCCCATTCTGGCCTTATTGAGTTGTTTTCACTGTTATTATACCAACATGTCCTAATTTGATGACCTCTTGGTGTTTCATAAACCTAGATGGGTAACTAATGGATTCATTGTGTCCTGAAATATTACATAAAATTGTTTTTATGAAAAAACCCAGTCTCATTCACTCCCATTAGCAGAAGCCTGTTATTTAAAAATAGGACTTTTTAATTTTTAAATCCTCCAAAATTGTTTAGAAAATTCTATGCTGGCATCCAAGCAAGAAAGGCTCACTGTTGTCACCTTTTAACATAGTGGAAATCTTAGTAAAAGGGAAGGTCAGGTGACTTGTTCAGAATGAAGGTAGGGGTGGAGTGGGAGGAATCCAGATCTCTGATTCTTGACAACCTTGTAAGCCTGAAGGTGCTATGCAAATCTGAATGATTGATTGATGATGATGATGATGATGATGATGATGTTCCTGTTCTGAATCTATAATCTTATGATGGTTATAGCATTATGGTGGTCATCATCCTTTTCTCTTTGCTGTTATTTGGCAGCCCCAAAGGAAGTTATAATTACCATTGTGTCTTTGAATTAAATAGGAGGATCTATTTAAAACAAGCCCAATATAGGAATGCAGGGCCATAAATGTTTTGTTTTTTTTTTAAATGGGCTACCTCATAAATTATGGTGTTTATAAAGAAGCCAGCAATGGCCTGTGGCCTTTTTTTGACCTATGTCTAAATTGTTGAGATATTACAGGAGGTTCTTGAGGTTTGGTGTTGGGTAGTGGGTAAGTGATGGGATGCTGGAGTTCAGAGAAGGAAACTTAGGGCAACTTAATGTTCTGAGCTAATTTAGCCATTCAAAACAACAAAGTTCCCACCTGGCAGAATGTAATCTTTTCTGTGCTTTGATTTCTTCTACATGTGTCTACACTCAATTATGAACCAAGGCAAATGTTAGGATGGAATAATAAACTAAATAACAGTTTATTTAACAAATAGTTTATTAACAAATAAACTGAATAACAGTTTATTTGGGCTGTGTCTTTTGTCCACTCCCATGCATGGTGGTGATGGTGGTGGTGGTAGTGGGTAGTAGGATTTAAAATGATAACCTGGCTTACTCCCCGTGCTTCAGGTTTGGATCATAAGCTCTAGCATTAGATATCATCTGATGTAAACTCATCGTTTTATAGAGGAGGAAATCAAGGACTAGAGAGGGAAAGGAACTGGCCCAAGGTCACATTTCCAGTAAGTGGCAACTCCACATTTTGAATAATGAATCTATTGGACTCTTTCCCCTCCTTTACCTAGCTTTGGCTTTCATGAATAAACATACTTACCTTGAACCCACTTTAGAAATTCTGCGCTTTTCAGACAGGGCCATTGATTTTGTAGACTCCTGTAGACACAATGGTACAGTGGGGCAAGAAGTCCTAAGAGAGACTTCATAGGGGCTGCCAACCTTTGGAGCTCTCTTAGTGTGTCCTCTTGGCTTGGGACTCTTCTCACAGTTTTCTGCACGCTAACGTCTTACTGTCATTATTGGGGTTTCTATGCTTTCATAAATACAGCCATTGACTCCATATTAACCTTATTAAAAGATAACCAAGATTATACTTACTAGAGTCATAGCATTAAAAAAAACTTATAAAAATATCTTTTTTTGGAATTTTAATGGTGTGTGGGTTCAATGATAGAGTGAACTCTTCTAGGGGAAAAAAGAAAGAGCCTAGTTGGTTAGTAGTTAAGAGTTCTGGGATAGGTATCAGTATATTCCAGGGTTCTGGGCCTGCCGGTATCATTTTTGGCATTGTTGGTGCCTGTTTCCCTCTCTCTATAATGAGACACTATTTTATTTTTTCCCACCCAGATTTTTAGGATTGCCATAAGGTTTAATGAGATTTCTTTTAAAAGATAAACAAGTATACAGAATTTATGCTCTTAGAAATAAAGATTCAGTCTCTGATGTATTTTTTATTTGTTCTTCATTGCTGTCAACCCTGGTACTCCGAACTCCTTAAATACATTTTTATCTAATGCATGTTTTTAAAAGTATCTGAAGGTGCTATGACACTTGCTAGGCTATGATTTTAAGAAGTCTAATCTGAAACTCAACTGTTTGCCCAGAGGGGTAGGAATCACTGGATCTTATGGCTAGGCAGGATATAGTTCCTTCCTATCATCAGAATCCATACCTCTCATGACTATCCCAGTCAATCCCTCTAGAAAAGGAAAGCCTAATAGTGGCCCTTTTCCTCATTCATTCCAGAGTTTTAACTCTTCAATGCCCAGCAACTCTTAACTAGAAATTCCTCCTTAAAAAAACCAAACTCATATTTATATACTACAGTAAGGTTTTCAAAGTGCTTTTCTTACAACAAACCTTGTGAAGTAGATATCACGAGTATTCTTGTCTTCATTTTCCTGAGGAAGAAAGTATGTCCCAGAGGAGTGAGGTGCCCAAGATCACACAGTTGAAAAGCTAGGATTCAAACCCAAGACACTCTGGGATATTTCCACTATATGAAATTATACTTACAGAGAAACTTTGACCAAGGGCTGTTACTTGAATCGATTTCCTCGTAGTCTGGTAACCTGGGGAGTAAGGGGACACTGTTTTGCCTTCTGGGTGAACTGAAACTAAAAAAGAAAGAGAATGCTAGGTTTGTTGTCAGAGGAACTGAGGTTAAAATTTGATCTGGTACTTACCTGTGTGTCTTTAGGCACTCAATAACTCTTAGCCTCAAGTTCTGCATTTGTATATTGAGGGGATTGTACTCAATGATTGAGAAGCTAGGATGTTTAGTCTCAAAGGTTTCTTCTAACTCTCGATCTATGATTGATCTTAAGTTGCTTTCAGCTCTAAATTTCTGATCTTGCTTGTAATAATTCTGAGTAACATTGGGGGCTCTTGGCTAGTGCCAGACCTGTATCCGTCTCATTAAAAAGACGAGGTGGAGTCAGTTTTGCCACTTAGCTTGAGGAGGCCCAAATGTTCCCTTTTTATCCAAGAGAACAGGCAACCCTTAGAAGATCGGATTCTTCTGCATTCAGCTGCCAAAATGAGAAGAACTCAAGTGATAAGGCCACCCTTGCTGGGCAGCAACTCCAACAGCTGTAAACATATGCCACATAGGGTGTCGGGTTTCAGCAGGCAAACTTTGTGGCAGGCTTGCCTTAACAGCTCTTGTGTGTCTTTCAGCAACTGAAGGTCACTCATTTTCTGCCTCAGAAGCTGATGCATCCTTATTCATGGACCCCCTCAATTGAATAGGAAAATGAAAAGTGCTAACAAAGTGCTTGTAAAAGAGGGGGGTTGATGGATGAAAATATGGCTTTTTCTTACAAATGTATGAAAGTATGAAAGAATAAACAAGAACAAGAATCTTGTTTATTCTTTACCCATTCATGCTCCCTGCTTCAGGTAATATTCACACTGATGTATGGGGTAGGGGGGTGGGGTTTTTAAGTTTCATTAGGGACCATGCTCAGAAACAAAGCTTAGGCGAGGGATATGATGTTATCCTCTGTGAAGAAGCATAGGATTTTTAGAATTAAATTTATTATTTGCTTTCCATGTAGTCTCACTTTTTTAATGAGGGAGTAATTGTATATGTGCATCTGGCTGAAAAGAGTTCTGTTTTTTGTTTTGGGCTTGTTTTTTTTTTTGGTATGTTTGTTTTTTGTTTTGTTTTGTTTTTTTAGTTTAATTCCCAGTGAAACCCTTACATCTTTTATTGGAAACAATGATTTGTTTGCAAACTCCTTAAAGAATGGAAAAACACAAATCATGTTAATATTTCTGGATGGAGCTCTCCTCTATTATGTTTGAAGCTTGTGCATATCACAACTGGTCACTTTCCACCCCTGCTTTTCATAGCCTTTTTGTTCCTGCTTAAGTCATTAGTTGATGTCCTACATTTTTCCAAGGGACTTTCCTCCCTACCCCCCACCCCCTGGAAAAAAATATAAATCGCAAAGTGTGACTTTTTCCAGGGAGCAACCATTTCCCTATTGAATCTCCTCCACTCCCGTCTCTTTCCCCCATTCCCTAGAAAAAGCAACATCCAAGATCTCTAGTTTCCAGGTCACATGATCACCCTACAGTCACTAGGAACTGTACTGAGAGAGAAAGAACTTTGCTATCATATTGAAATGAATTGGAAGCTTTGAGCTCCCACTGGGCTTCCAAGCAGGTGGCATGGCTTGGTTTGGGAAATGTGCATTAGGTGGGGAGGCAGTGTGAGGAAGCTGAGGGTGTGGTAGATAAGCAGAGGAGATGTCATTTTTAATTTTTTAAAAATCTTATTTAATATTGCATTTTTCCTATTACATGTAAAAACAATTTTAACATTTTATTTTCAAATTTTGAGTTCCCAGTTTTTTTCCCTTCCTCCCCCCCATTGAAAAGGCAAGCAATTTGACATAGGTTGTATATGAGGAGTCATGCAAAATACATTTCCATGTAAGTCATTCTGTGAAAGAAAGCACAATCCAAAAAAAAAAAAAAAACAAAACCAAATAAAGAAAGTAAAGAAAAGGTATCTGATATGCATTAAGGCTCTACCACTTCTTTCGCTAGAGATGGACAGCACCTTTCATCATAAGTCCTACAGAATTGTCTTGGATCACTGTATTGCTGAGAATAGCTAAGTTATTCATAGTAGATCATCATTCAGTATTGCTGTTACTGTGTACAATGTTCTCCTGATTCTGCTCATTTCACTTTGCATCAGTTCACATAAGTGTTTCCATGTTTTTTTCTGAGAGCATCCTACTTAGAGTTTCTTAAAGCACAATAGAATCCCATCACAATCATATACAACAACTCATCCAGCCATTTCCCAATTGATGGACATCCCTTCAATTTCCGGTTCTCTGCCGCCACTGAAAGAACTGCTGTAAATATTTTTGTACACATAGGTCCTTTTCCTTTTTGTTTTTTATCTCTTTGGGCTACAGACCTAGTAGTGGTATTGCTTGGGCAAAGGGTATGGATGATTTTATAGCCCTTTAGGCATAATTCAAAATTTCTCTCCAGAATGGTTGAATCAGTATACAACTTCACCAATAGTACATTAGTGTTTTAATTTTCCCACATCCCCTCCAAGATTTGGCATTTTCCTTTTTTGTCATATTAGCCAATCTGACAGGTGTGAGGTTAGTAGCTCAGAGTTGTTTAAATTTGCATTTCTCTCATCAATAGCAATGTAGAGCATTTTTTTTTCATATGACAACATATAGCTTTGATTATTTTATCTGAAAACTGCCTATTCATGTTCATATCCTTTGACCATTTATCAGTTGAGGAATGGCTCTTATAAATTTGACTCAGTTTTCTATATGTTTGAGAAAAGAAGTCTTTATCAGAGAAATTTACTGTAAAAATTTTTTTTTCACAGTGACGATTACCAACTATGTGCTTCTCTCCATCCTATTTCACCCTGTTTATTCTACTCTCTTTCTCCTCTTACCCTGTCCATTCTCAAAAGTGCTTTGCTTCTGATTTTTACCTCCTCTACACTGCCCTCCCTTCTATCCACTCCCCCTGCCCCTTATGCCCTCCCCTTCCTATTTTCCTATATAGTAAGAGAGATTTCTACACCCAGGTGTGTATTTTATTCCCTCTTTGAGCCAATTCCACTGAGAGTAAGGTTCGTGTGCTCACTTCCCCACTTCCCCCATATTTCTCTCCACTGTAAAATCTCTTTTAGGCCTCTTATTTGTCAGATAATTTGTCCCATTCTACCTCTTTCTTTCCCCTTCTCCCAGTGCATTCTTCTTTCTTATCCTTTAATTTTATTTTTTTTTATAATCACATCAACACATTCAACTCACACCTCTGCTTTCTGTCTATTTATACTCCTTCTAACTGCCTTAATAATGAGAAAGTTTTTGGGAGTTATAAATATCATTTTCCCATATAGGAATATAAACAGTTTAACTTTACCAAATCCCTTATAATTACTCTTTCCTGTTTACCTTTTTATGCTTCTTTTACATCTTGTATTTGAAAGTCAAATTTTCTATTCAGCTCTGGTCTTTTCATCAGGAATGCTTGAAAGTCCTCTATTTCATTGAATATCCATTTCCCTCCCTGAAGGATTATACACAGTTTTGCTGGGTAGGTGATTCTTGGTTGTAATCCTAGCTCTTTTGCCCTTTGGAATATCGTATTCCAAGCCCTCTGATCCTTTAATGTAGAAGATGCTAAATCTTGTGTTATCCTGACTGTGGTTCCATGATATTTGAATTGTTTCCTTTTGGCTGCTTGTAGTATTTTCTCCTTGATCTGGGAGGTCTGGAATTTGGGAGTTTTCATTTGGGGATCTCTTTCAGGAGGTGATCAGCGGATTCTTTCAATTTCTATTTTACCCTCTGTTTCTAAAATAGTCAGGGCAATTTTCCTTGATAATTTCTCAAAAGATGATGTCTAGGCTTTTTTTGATCATGACTTAAAGGTAATCCAATAATTCTTAAATTATCTCTCTTGGATCTATTTTCTAAGTCAGTTGTTTTCCAATGAGATGTTTCACATTTTCTTCTATTTTTTCATTCTTTTGATTTTGTCTAATTGGTTCTTGATGTCTCAAAAACTCATTAGCTTCCACTTGCCCAATTCTAACTTTTAAGGAATTATTTTCCCTAGTGAGCTTTTGTACCTCTTTCCCCATTTGACCAGTTCTACTTATTAAGGAGTTCTTACCTTTGGTGAATTTTTTTTATATCTTTTTTCCATTTGGCCAATACTTTTCAAGGCATTCTTCTCTTCATTGGATTTTTGTGCCTCTTTTACCATTTTCCTATTCTGTTTTTTCAAGTATTATTTTCTTCAGTATTTTTTGTGCCTCCTTTACCAAGCTGTTGACTTGTTTTTCTTGATTTTTTTACACAATTTCCATTTCTCTTCCCAATTTTTCCTCTACCTCTCTTAATTGGTTTTTAAGTTCTTGATTTTTGAATTCTTCCATGGCCTGTGACCAATTCATATTTTTCTTTGAGGCTTTGGATGTAGGAATTTTGATTTTGTTGTCTTCTTCTGAATGTGTTTTTTGATCTTCCTTGTCACCACAGTAACTTTCTATGGTCAGAATTTTTTTTTTTATGTTGTTTGGTCTTTTCCCAGCCTATTCCTTGACTTTTAACTCTAAGCTAAAGTGGGACTCTACTTCCCAAGTGGAGGGGGCACTCTCCCAAGCCTCAGGTGTTTTGTGCAGCTATTTTCAAAGGTACCTGTAAGTTTTTGTCTCTTCCAAGGTGGTATGATCCAAGGAGAGGTGTGTTTACTACTCTCCTGTACTTTGTACTGGTTTGTGAGCAACCACAAACACTCTTTTCAATCGTGGAACTGTGACCAGAGTCACTGCTCCACTGCAGCCACAAGCTCTGCTGTACTAATGCTCCTCCTCACACTGGGACTAAGATCCAGGGCTGCAACTCAGATTCAAGTACAGGCAATGCAACAAGTCCTGCCCCTGATGCCAGCAAAGGGACCTCTGTAAATCTCCTTCTGACCTGGTGACCGATCCCCTTACCATTTGTGAGCTGAGAGGTCTGGAAGTTGCCACTGTTGCCACTGATTCAGTCACCCGCCCCCCCCCCAGGCCTGCTCCTGGTTTGCTAGGGTCCTGTCTGCCCAGGTGGGGCCTGCGTTTGACTGGGATCCTCTCACCCTGGTGCAACAGACCTTTCTTGGGCCGAAAAATTGTTTCACTCCATCTTTTTGTGGTTCTGCCACTCTCAAAATTTGTTTAGAGTCATTATTTAAAGGCATTTGACGGTATTTGGGGGGGGAGCTCAGGCAAGTCCCTGCCTTCACTCCGCCATCTTGGCTCCCGGAGATGTCATTACATTTCCAACCTTCTGCTTGCTTATGGGATTGGACAATTGTTAGAATAACAGTGACCAGGTCATATGTTTTCCTTAGTAAACGGCCTCTGTTAATGGACCTTTTATTATTTAGATTTGGCAAGCCAACATACTTTTATTGAATGAACTTCCTGCTAAGTTTCTGAGCTATAGTTGGGTTTATGACATAATTGCTCTATATGTTGATACCATCTTTTATCCTAATTGTTTTTCATTGTTTTTAATAAAGGAATAAAAATAATAGGAGACATTTTAGAAGGTGGATTTTTTGTTCTATTATTCATGATGCTAAAAATTACCCAAAATAAGATATTTTACAAAAAAAAGATTTAGTTCCCAAAGTGACTAATTTAAATCAGTTTATACAATGAACCAGCTAATGATCCTCAGTCTAGAGAAGTGTAATGCTTTTATACTGTTATCATTTTTTTATGAATAGAATCATACAGAAGTTCCTATTGTGTCGTACAGTGAGTTTCGTACAACCATCCTTTATCAACAGATGGCAACCAGCACATGAAAAATAATTAAAAAATAAAATGAAAAGGAACCGAGAATGAATTAAAGTGCTTCTTTGCGTTCTGATCTGCATTTTTGGTTTAGAATTTTTATGGTGAATTGCCATATTATCTGTTATATCAGTTTACAATGAGGCTCCTATCAGACATAAAACAGATTTATAATACCATTAAAATACAATATCAAAGAATGAATAAGCAATTCAATAAAATTACAATAACACAAAGATAAAATGAAAGCCTTTTCAATAACAGTTTTATGCAAGAACATTTTGCAGATAAATATGTGTTTATAGATCTTTTAAATGTACATTTATTATACTGTTCCTAATAGAGCCACAGGGGTTAATTTTTTCCTGTGTGTTGTCTTTTATAA
>NW_020954564.1:23743820-23838041 GCF_900497805.2 Vombatus ursinus
TCAGAAACAAACAAGGTTGTGATGGAAGTCATGAATACAAAGCCTGTTCCTTGAGTAGAAGAGATCCTTTCAAATCTCTCTCCTTGTGGGCTTTTGAGGGCAGGGAACACACTTAAGAGTTTTTCCATATTAGGGGATCTGATACTCTGGGTGGAATTTTAATTAATGATTTCCCCCCCCCCCCGAATTAGGCTTCAAAACAGGCCAATTCTAGGTAAGGAGTGTAAACTGCACTGTAGGATGATGATTGGGGAGAGAATGTGCCTGGCACCTCCGTAAGAAGGGAGATACTATCTGCGTAACTTACTCTAGGGAAAATGTTCTTTCATGACAAAACAAATTGAGAAGACATCGTAGGACCAGTGACTTCGGTGAACCCATTGGACAAAGAGGGATTTTTTTCTTTTTCCTGACTTCCTAGCTCTGAACCTGCATCTCTGGCTTCCATTTTAAAAGTCTGAACATGAGATCAGACCATGAGATCTTTCACCTGAGGAAAAAAACTATGTGTTCCAGGAATCTTGCCCTGGGGTATGGTGAAAAGTGGCCTCATGGTACTCAGTGAGGAATTAAGAAACCCTGGGGACTTCTCAGGGAGTCTGTTTGGACCATTGGCCTTTAAGGCTTCAGCCCTTGAAATTCTTCTGATTGAAAACTTTTCTATGATACTAGATGAGTGTAAGAATTGAAAATAAAATGGAGGGAAGCTTCCTCTGAAGATCTTCGTTATTCTTTCTCCTGTTATTTGTCCCCTAACCTTAGGGTTTCTATAGTATTAGGTCATTCTGTTAATAAAAGGGCCTCTGAGACATCTGACCAATAAGGAGACAGTGTTAAGAACCTTTTTTTTTTTTTCAAATGACCACTTGCTTCATCTTAAAATTTAACAAATAAAGGGTGGCCCAAAGGTCTAGGCTTTTGGAGCACTCTGTATGAGCAGGGAAAACTAGGTAGAGTCTGAAGTGTGTGTCAGGAGAGCTGATTGCAAAAAGTTCACAGCAAAGTTAGGTAGGATCCCATGTCTTGAAATTCTAAAAATGAAGTGAGTTCAAGAGATTGTGAAGAATAGAATTCTGACAACAGATAGAAGCTCTTTGGTGGACTTTTATACATAAGCAAAATAGCATTTAAAAGACAAGTAACTGAGAACAAATGAAAAGGGGTATCCTCTAAGAGCAAACAGTGCCAAGAATACCAAAAGCTCAGAATGAACCTAATCTTATATATATATGTGTGTGTGTGTGTGTGTATTTATATGTATATATGTATATGTATGCATGTATGTATGTATATTATATATAACTGATTCTTTTTATTATAAACTAAAATATTGAAAATTAAATACAAAATAAGAAAAGGAAAAAAGCATGTCATGTGCACAGCAAAACACAAGAGAGAATTCAAAATATATAGCAATAAATTTCCATTTCAAGAAAGCCTATATAATGAATACTATGTGTTGTGTTGAAAGCTATCCATCTTTTCTTTGCTTCATTGTAATTTTTTTTGTTCTCTGCTGTGCATTTTTTACTTTGTCCTTTTTCCCCATTACCCCCCAGCCAAGGCTACAATTTATTGCTGATATATTTATATGTAGATATAGACATAAATATATACATATATACACATACATACATATATGCATACAAACATGCCCATATAGACATATCCTTTCCTTACAAATTTTACTCTTAATCTTAGTTTTTGTGTTTGTGCATATCTCTTATTTTCTATCCCTCCTAACTCCTCTGCTTTACTTCTACCCACTACCTTGCCCTCCTATTACTTAACCTATCCTCCCCCCTAAAAATCCCTCCCTTATCCTCCCATTCCCATTAATTTAAATACCATTCTATTACCTTCCCCCCCCCCCGATGGACCTAACTTTATAGCAAATACTGCAAACAGTGAGAAAAGTTTTTGTTTTGTTTTGTTGTTGTTTTTTACTAAGTTGAAGGGACAGTAGCAAGAAGGAAGGGTGGTACCTGAGATTTGGGATGGATGGGATGGATAAAAAGAAAGGTAGAACTAGTCTACTCTGGGATTCCTCAGAAAGGCAAAAAAAAAAAAGAATCTGTTGTCAAAGGATTCTACCCCTTTGTCCCTGCCTCATGCCCAAGTTGTAACATTCATTTATTCATTCATCCAATCAACCAATAGATATTTATTAAGAGCTTAGTATGTTTCAGGCACCCCATGCTAAACACCAGGATTATAAAGACAAAAATTATGCAGTCTCTTCTCTCGAGGAGCTTTTACTATTATAAGTTGGAGGTACCACATTTCTTCAGCCTCTCTTTTCTGGTCTTTCCCTTCCAATACTTTCACACCTTTCTCCTCCCTCATGTCGAGTGATCTACTGATTCAGCTCATAGCCTATAGCCTACTCCTGTTCCCCTCCCCAAAAACATACACTCAGGTAAAAAGTGTTTGATAAGGTAATTCTCACCAAGGTGGTTGTGATCATTATAATGTATTTCTACTTTCATAGTATAGTAGTTGAATTTTTTAAAAAGAGCGATAGGCCTATGTTCAAAGCCCATGGTTCAAAGGGATGAGGTCCTACTGGTGACATTTCAGATGTTAGGTTAGTGGGGACGGGAGGGTCACTCCAGTGCTCACAGAAAACTCCACAAATGGTTATGTATTCCACATACATATAAGCTGGCCCCAGTAGTAAACTGATTGCATAAGAAAATATTTGCTGAGTATTTAATGCTACTATAGCTGAATGGCATTCTTAGAGGCCTGTTTCTAGGAGTTGCTAAGATAGATGCTTATCGGTTTTCTACGATTTAGAGGTAGAAGGAAGAGATCATCTAATACTTCTCTTCATTTTAGAGGTAAGTAAACTGAAGTTTAGAGAAGGGAAATGACTCAGCCATAGTTTCACATCTAGTAACATCAGGATTGGTATCCAAGTAATCTGACTAGTTCTTGTACTTTTCAACCTCTGCTCTTAGCTTTTTAAAATAATGATAATGATAATACTAACTAGCATTTGTATAAGTAGTGCTCTAGGGTTTATGAAGTCCTTTATATATGTTATCTTATTTGACCCTGGGAGATAGGTGCTTTTGTTACCTCTATTTTGCAGAATAAGGTACTGAGGCTGAGAGAGGTTAAGGCAGGTTTGGAGCTCAAGTCTTCCTGACTCCAAGTCCAAGACTCTATGTACTATGACACCTAGTTGCCTAATTGCCAAGTTCTATTTTTCCTTCCATGTGATAAGGGCCCCTTCCCACTGATATGGGAAGAAAGAGAGGTTCTACCCACTCCCTGTTGAATTCTGTCACGATCTGGACCCTGGTACTGAGTATTGAATTCTTGCCACGTTATCATTTCACTTGCTTTTTTACCTTGTGGCCCTCGAGCTCCTGACTATAGGAGCCTGTACTCTAGGATTTAAAGTTGGTAGGGACTTCAAACATTATCTCTTCTAGCCAAGTCTTTTGGGATCATCTTGTGGCAGGCTGTACCGTAGGTGGGTTAAAGAACGCACGTGGCACAGTCCCTGAACCTGCAGTATAGTTGCTGAGATAAATTGAGGATACATTCTTTTTGCCTTTCCCAGATTCCTGTTTAGGCTTTTAAAGCTTTCTAGATGATCTGCATACTCCTTCCCATCAGAATTTTAGTTGTAGTTCTGATCGATGGGATCTGGGAGGATCGGGGCTGATAGCATTAGCATCTACCAGACATGTTTAGGAAATGGAATGAAGGTCTGGAGGACCAACTAACCAGACTTGGATTGAGGTTAATGCCTTGAGAAGGATGCGACAACTTGGTAACCTCTAAGGCCTCTTCTAATTCTGAGATTTGATGATTCAGTGAATTGTAAACACCTCGCCTTTCTGTCCTTCATTGAGTTCCTTAATGCTTTTCCAGAGAGATATTCCTGGATGACTGAACCACATTTATTCTTCCATATCGTAATTCCTTTTTAAAAATTTTCCTTTAAAAGCTGGTCACATTTCATGTTATCTCCTGGTTCTTAACTATTTTACTCAGTCTCATTCTAGTTGACCTCATGATTCCCCAAACTAATAAATCCCTAAGACATGCCTAGTAAAGTGGTATTGTTGACATTGTACCCTTTCTCAGAGGTCCCATATTAAAAAGGAAGAGGGCTCAGGGCCCATTTCTCCCCCTCTACCAAGAATTTGTTTTCTTGTCTTTGATAGTATTATGTAGGACATAGTTGTTACCAGTGTGAAAGAGGCAACTCCAAGGACTTTGTTGTGAGTTTTTAGTTTTAAGCAGGGGATTTTCCCCTAGATTTCTAGGAAGCCAAGAATCTATCTACTATTCCCACAGCTATTGACTTTAAACTTTTTGAATGGTCAGCCCATTTCCTGGGAGCTTCTTGTGCAAATGGTAGCCTTGAAACCATCCTTGTGGAGGCTCTGAGGTTCTAGTGAATCTCCTGGTCTAGATCCAGAGTCATGTTTTCCAACCCAAACTTGGGTTGGGAAATTATCATTAGAAATTAGCTAAATTCTCTGCCATGGACCACCCTGTCCTCCACAGCACTGCTTCTCTTAGTGGCTCAGGGATTGAGGATAGGGAATAGGGATGGAGGATTCTCTCTCTCTCTCTCTCTCTCTCTCTCTCTCTCTCTCTCTCCTTTCTCTCTATTTCTATGTCTTTTATTTTCTTTGTCCCTTTATCTTTTTTTCTCTCCTCTCTTTTCCTCTTTCTCTTTCTGTCTCTGTCTCTGTCTCTCAAAGGTCTATGTGATTCAAGAATTAAGGACCTGTGGCAGTAAAATATTTGTGGTTTGGCAAAAAAAAAAAAATTACCATGCAGTGGTAGTTGGGGAATTCTACTCCATAGGCTTATGGGCACTGGTTCTCTGCTCTGACCATTTGTGGCTTAGAAAACCAGAAAAGTTGTATGATATTTCATTTCCACAGAAAGAACCCCAGATTCCCCTTATGTTCTAGACATAGTGAGAAGCAGAAATGGCATCAGCTCATGTGGATTAACTGTATCTCAGGAATCAGCAAAGCATTTATTGCCAGTTGGATAAGTATTCAAGCTGTCCTAACAAGTAGCTGCGCCGGAGTTTCAATAGGGGTCTTTGACGCAATCCCCCCTCATCTCCCTCTCTCAGAATCCCTAGTTTCCTTTAAGGCTAGGCTTAAGCACTGCCTTCTAATCTACACAACACCTTTGCCAATTCTCTTAGTTTCTAGTTCGTCTGTCTGATAATCACCTTGTATCTGTTTTGTATATACCTGTATATATACAAGTTGTCTCCTCCAGCTAGACTGTAAATTCCTTGAGGTTGTAGGGGGCTATTTTTACTATTGTATTTGTATACTTAGAACTTAGCAAGGTGCCCAGCACATAATAAGTGTTTAATAAGTTTTTGCTGATTGATTGATTGATTGATCAGTGTTCTTCAGGCCTGTTGAGTGGATCTTGGTCCCATCACCCTCTTTAGCAATGGTATCAAGAGATAGTGGCATGTTGGGTAGCATGGATAGGCTTCAGTGGGAGAAGGCTTTCTGTTTTTGGTCTGTGTAGACAGGGGGCTAATCCCAAATGAAATGTCTAATGAATTATTGGCTTAAACAGGTATAGTCATGGTGTTCCAGATGTAAAGTGGGTGGCAATCCAGAAGAGGAGGCTAAGCTTCCTCCCATTTCTAGAAGAGATAGATGTATATGTTATTTGTGAACTTGATATCTTCCAGCCCAGAAAGGGTAACAGATAAACAGGCCCAGTTCTCTCTCTAGCTTTTGTGAACTCATAGAGGTGACTCCCAAGCCATTCTTGCATTTACCAGTCAGGAGAAGGCTCTGATACATTTTTCCTTATTACGACTTGATTAAGGACACAATAAACACTTGCCATGATTTTATCTATTTGCGGTAATATCTCTCAGTTCTAATTTCAGAGATTAGTTTGTTTGCAAAGCACTAAATGAAGGACAAACCTCATTCCATTGTTGCCCAGAGTTGCCAACTCAGCCCTTAAACACCACCCGCCATTGACAAACACAATCTGATAGCCACATCTGCATGTCAGTGCCACAGAGACAAGCTCTGAGACTGGCAGAGTGTGAGGTAGAGCATTAGTGATTTCAATTCTGCTTTATTTTCAACTTGAAATGGAGGAAAACAGACAAAAAACAAATAAGAAAGCTAAACAGTTGCGTGAGAGCTAACAATTTGCTGGGCTCCCAGTGACAGACACTGCATTATCATAATTGTCTCTTCTACATGATAGGACAGAAAAATAATAATGTCATTTTATTTATAGCTGGGGTGGCCCCTTTATGAGAGTCATACAAGTTTCTGCCAAGTGGAGTAGGTCAAATGACATCTTTTGATCAGGCCTGTCCAAAGAGATCACAGATGAATGGCAGGTAATGGATACCCAATGACAAACCGAATCTAAAACAGAAATAAGACTGCCAGAGACTGCCAGTTACCCATTAAAGGCTCACCTAACTAAGGCAGGCTGCTTGACATGTTGGCCGACCACCTAAATCAGCCAAGCGTCGGTGCTAAAATTGTGTATTATCATTGGAAATGGCTATTATGTCCTCAGTAACATTTCTGTTAAGGCTTTGTTTGCGTATGGCTGACCTGCAGTCGGGGGAAGGGGAGTCCTAGGCAGGCGGACTGTCTGGCCTACCGACGCTCAGTAGATCATTTTTGTTCTTCATTACCTAGTTTTAATTGTTGGCTTCTAACAGCGAATTGACATCCTCTCTTGATTCTGCTGAGGAATGTGGCTCTTAATTTTATGAGCCAAATAGCTTACTATCTTTCTTCTCCCATTTTCTCTTTTTTCCCCACCCTTTTCTCCAGATCCTGTTTTTGTAGGTGATAAAGTATATCACCTCTGTCTGGAGGTATTTCTGTAACCCTGTCTGATGTCTGATGTCCAGCATCTCCTCAAAGTCCTTGGCTTAATATCAGAAAATGGCCAAGGAGGAATCCAGGAGAAGGTCCCAAAAGCAGGACATTGGGGATGGGGGTGGGGAGTATATTGCTTTGCTGGTATCCTAGAGAACGCTTACATTTCAGATTCTTAATAGGGTAAAGATTGCTGAAATGCCCACGTTTCCATAAAGCCTGGAAATTCTCTGTGACATGTAGCACATGAGTTAAAGTGGTTCTCCTAAATTATAGGATACGTGTTTTCATCGTTTAAAAATAATTGTGTTCCATGAGTGTTTGCCATTGTGGAGAATGTTGGTTAGAAGACTTTGGTGGTAATCAAGCTTGGTATTTTTTAGGAATTTGAAGGGTGAAAAAAATCATTCAGAAAGAAGACTCCAAAACTGAGAAAGGAGACTTTAAATCTTCTTGTCCCAGGGATGCACAGGTGGTGCTGTGGGTGATTTTTTATTCTGGAGCGTATGCTAGAATGTAAAAAAAAAATAAAATATTATTAAACATTGAGATGAGTATACTAGTTAGCTAATTAGTATGTTTCTCTTTCTTTTAATAATCATGATGTATTCTCTTTCTCTCCTGCCTCCATTTTTATCCACGTGGTAACCTAAAGAACATATTTAGAAGCATAATTAGTTATAATTAGAAGCAAACAAACATAGCTCAGGGTAGCTCCAGTTTATTACAAAGGATTGCAGGTAACAGTGGCAGCAGCAGGAATGCAGATGATTCTCCACTTAACGAGAAAGCCATCCTTAAGCACACATAAAGGATCTCACGTGCACACACACACCTGCTCACGTGTGCATGCTTGTGCATGCACACATAGAATCACAGTGAAGGGAGAAATGATGATGGCGGTAGCCTTTGCTTGGCTCCTAAAAGTTTCATAAGCCTGACGTTGCCGTAAGCATCATTTTGCATTAAGTCTATCTTTAAGTAACGGAGACACCGTGTCAAAGTCGCACGTTACTTCTTGACGATGAGAAGAAGATAGACGTTTGACTCTCAGGCCTCTTGGCAGGATATTTGGTTGTGAAGTCCCATCTAATTTGTCAAGCACAGCAGGGGTCTTCCGTCTGTGCGGGAGGCTCATGGCCCAGGCTGTGACACATCACCTGTCTGGGGGAGCCCTCGCCCGCCTGCCCGGTAACTCCATCGGAAGTGACAGGCTGCTTATGCCTCCCTGTTCTAGGGAACAAGCATCAGCTCAGTAATCATGTAGGACTCTACTGTCAGGACCTTACCTTTGACCTTTACCTGTTAAAAAGATAGTACCCCTTTCTCCCCATCCACCACCTCCCCCCTCCATGCCTCAGTGACTCCCACCTCCCTCCTACTCCAAGACTCTGTCAATGTGGAGCTTAAACAAACCTGTGATAACACTGGTTTTTAAGTGAGAATTTTTTTTTCTTTTTTTCCTTTCCTTTTTTTTTTTTGGATTTCTCTTGAATTATGTAAAGATGTATCACCAGATATTTACGATTTAAAAAAAAAAAACCCAAGATACTCTTTTTATATGCTGATAAAATTGGAAACTTGGAAGCATATTTGGCAAGTGTAAACAGATGGTTAAAGATATTTGCTGGGAAGTATCAGAAACAGTTATTCTTGACTTGCCTGCTTGGTTAAACATTACTGTAAGAAGTCAGCTCACAGGGCATGAAGGAGGCACTGCTGAGGTCACAGATTAGTTAGAAACAGTGGGCAAGATGGATATTTTTTTTCTTTTTCTTCCCTCCCCATCCCTATAAGCAATAGGTGAAATCACCTATGGGACTCTTGCCCAGTCTTTCCTTTTGGTTCAGAAGCTCAGAGAAAGGGCCTGTAGGAGTACTAGGGAGGAAGATTTTTGGTATTGTCTGCTTAATTGAGAATGCCTACTTAAAGAGCTACACATTCAGAGAGAAGCCACCTTCTTTTTGCCTCCCTCCATTTAAGGTATGAAATTAGCGCCTTTTCTTTGCTCTAGGGGAATGTGATCATTTTATTCATAAAAGCTCCTCCTCACTGGAGATTTCCTATTTATTCAAAGGCAGCGGATACAGAGTCGCATAAAGAAAATTACTGGGGGGAAAGAGAGAAGAAGGAACTGACAAACTGGCACATATATAGGTATATAAAACATATTACATACATCTATATGTATATAATATTTTCCCTTAGATCACAAAAATTTTTAACACACATTACAAATAACTAAACTTACAGTTTGCCGGATTTAGCAGAAAGCATCCCATTTTATAGAATGGTCTCTTAGTCATATGGGTGGTGGCTGGGGAGGGGGTCTGCATGAGTGGGGTAACTGGGGTGGGGGGGCATTGTGTTTTTTTACAAGCTTATAAAATACAAATGCTTGTGGCAGGAGCTAATCTGAAATGCTTTTAGTAGAATTGTTCAGTAGCAATAATCTGTCAACAGATTACAATTTTGCTTAATTTTAATGTGGCTAACTTAAGATGGTTGTATAGTAAATTTATGCAACTGATCACAGTTATTAAATTACGGCATCTGCAAAAGGAGCAATCAAACCCCTTATTATAGTTGCTGTGAGTGAATGTTAAATGTCAAGGAGTTACCAATGCGCTGCGGGGAAGCACGCTACAGTTAAAGATGCATAAAATATCAGCACTTTTTTAATGCTTGTGCATTCAACAAAGACTCCCATCATAATTAACTGGTGTGGAAATAAATAACTTTTACAAACTACCTTAGAAACAGTGGTGCTACAGTTTTTGTCAAAGTCGACTGCTCTACAGTGATATTTAAGCCGCTAGACACATTTCCCTCTAACTCACATATGCTATAAAATATTTAAATCTCACATAGAGATTTGAAAATGATATTATAAATCTAACTCTCGGTGCTAAAAAACTAATTTATGGTGATTAATTTAATTATACTTTTTTTTTAAAAAATGATTTTGAAATTTTAAAATCATCCTTGGGTGATGAAGATGGTGATTTTTGTTTTCTTTGGCTGTGGTCAGCCATTGGCAATGAAGGGTGAGGCTCAGGGGGGAGAGGCAGCTCTTTTGTAAGTAACTAAAGAGGTGATGAGTTGGTACCACATTCTCTTTTGTTAGTCTGAATTGCCCATTTGGGGCACAAAGAAGAAAAATCTTCTAGGTATTTTCCCACATAGCTTCTTAAAAAGCCTGTGTTCTGAATCTCAGGTCTATTGGGAGTGTGCTGGTGGTTCAGACAGGCAGTATTCAAAAGAGAGGCTGGCATTGTAAGAAATTCCTATTTGGTGTTTTTGCGATGCAACCATGCAGTTTGGGGCTTTTTTTTAATCTTTTTAAGGGTTTTGGAAATACTTATATTAAAGCCCAACCATCACAAACTCATTGAGAGGCCAATACCTTGAAACTAGAAGAAGGAGAACTACCTCGTGGTGGAAATGTCAGGGCCAGCATCCTGACACAAGCCAGGTGATAAAGGTGCCAAAATTCTGATGAAGGTCTCTGTTCACCACTTGGATTCAGATTGTTCATCTACAGACCCCTTTTGTATTGGTCATTGAGTAGCAACCAGATGGTAATGAATTTCAGAATTGGTCACTGTATAGCTCCCTCCCTCACAGGGAGTTTGAGCTAGGATTAGGTGATGGACAGAGCCCTCCCACTGGGGTCAGGAGCTTGTCTCTACAGAGCCGATGTCTGGTCATATCACATGTAGTGACATGGCAGAAACCTTTCTGCAGCACTAGCCAAGTTCTTCAGCACTAGTAAAAGAACCAATTCCTAAGAACAAGGGGACTGGTCATCCTTAGGACCACAACACATCTTACTTCTCTGCTTAGAGAGCTGGGAAGGATGCTATGCTAATGGTGGGTGCTTGGGCATTAGGAATTGGGTCATTAACTCCTTCCCTTTTAAATAAGCAACCATACCCCTACTCATTAGAATGACTGCCTTTGTGGCCTCGAAAAGAAAAGTACCTTTATTTCCCCCTCCTTTTTCCCCTTCTAACAGGTTTCTGGTAGTAGCTCATCTGTTTTCTGCTTAGAGAAAGACACAACTTACAGTTCTGAATTCATGCTATATCTTTGCTTTTCCCATGGCTATTCAAGCAAAATATGCCACTAGATGAGGTTAGATATTCCTTTGACCTGGTCCTCATTTGGCTTGTCTGTTCACAATGTTCTGCCTTAAGTAGAAAAAAATTCATTATTTAAATGCATCTGGACACACTCATATGCATGCATATATGTATATGTGTGTATATTTCTATGTGTCCATATGCATGTGTATATATATTCATAAATGGGCTGCTAGCTAGGCCTAAGCTCGTGCTTGGCTTTGAAGAAGGTGGGCATAATAAATTCTTGGTGCTCTGAATATGTAAAAATAAAATTAAAATACCAGGAAGCAAGCCCCAGAACTAAGCCAAGGGTAAGTTCTGAGTGACCTGAACTGATTCCTGATTAGACTAAAAATAATAATAGTCAGTAGATCTCTCTGGGACATATACAAGCAAGTATACATATGGAGAGTTAGCTATGTCTGTAGATGGCCACAGTAATCAGGTTGCTTTGGTGGAAATAAAATGGGTACCCAGATCTACCTCACATTCTACTTTGTGGATACTCAAGAGAGTTGATTTTTAGGAGCCAGTATTCAATCAATGAATCAATCAACATTTACTCAACACCTATGTGCCATGCACTATATTTCTAATGTATGCATTGTTCTCACAAATCAAAGGCCCATGTTGAAGGGCAGTGGTGTGGATGGTTGTAGCCCTTTTGTGGGCATTTTTTTCTGTCCTAATTCCTGATATGGGAGATGTTAGCATATGGAGATAAAATACAAACACTAAAACCTTGGCCTAATTGGGGACAAAAATCAATCTGACTTAGGAAAAAGTCCAAATTATAGATTTTTAAAATGCATTTTTATGGCTTCCAAGTAATTCAAATGAACTCTGTTGAAGTGTTTCCAAGTAAGTAGTGATCCTCCTGAATCTGCTTTAATGAATACATAACCGTTATTTGTAATTAGTAGCAGACGAATAATGTGCTTGGAGTCCTTAGCAAGACTTAGTTCTCTTTCATAGACTAAACTCCACTGCAGGAATCTTATAGACAACACTGTTTATTTACTTTGCAAAGGCTTTCTTCCTTGCTAGCCACACCAAGGTAGTCTTCAGAACAGCTTTGTCCTGTCCAGATTAACACACGTTCTAACCTGATGGACTTTGAAGAAATGAGGTTTGACTGGTAGGATACATATCATGACTTCTGTGGTGTCTCCGCATTGCTGAATTGAATCATCAACCAATCTGGCAAATTCGGTCAAGGAGGTAGGGTCTGAAAGTACTAGTATGAGTCATATCTTTATCTACATGTGTATAAGTTGTCCTCTGCCCTCTCTCCACTGGAACATAAGCCTTTTGAGGTCAGTGACTGTTTTGTTTTCATCTTTGTATCTCCAGCATTTAACACAGTGTCTGGCACAAACTAGGTGCTTAAGAAATGCTTGTGCATTGATTTTCATTCTGAAGACAGCCCTGACAAACAGAACCTTCTATTCTGCACTGTTCTGTCATTGACTTACATTTTAATGATGTATTTCTCTTTACCTCATTCCCCTTTTAAATTTGTAAGAAATACTCTGTTTTATTTGTAAGGGTTTGTTGAAATTGAGGGGTTAAATAGTTTCCTAAATTTGAAGCATTAATCTAGCTCCCAAGGGATGAAAGGAAGTCCAGGAGTTCTGGCTCCCAGGTTTTGTTTCAGACAAAACTCCATGACCTCTTTTGTGGTATTATCTATTGAAAGGCATCAGATTTATTCGTTTAGGCTATCCTTCAGTCCAGTTATAGCACTGTCCATGCTGTTTCCTAGGTGAGATTACTTTTAAAAAATGATGGTCTCATAGACCTTCAGTAACCCCATCCCCATGGATAGGGGAATGCATTATTTTCTGACATAGTGACTGAGGTTAACACGAAAGTCTCAGGGCAGGGAACTTTCAAGATTGTACATCCACTTGTTTGCTTTTGATCTATGCACAGTTCATTTTGGTCAGTTTTCTGAACAGGGTAAAGGTAAAGCCATTGGAATGAAGTATTGACGAGGCAGCAAGTGCAATCTAAATTTTAATTCAAACAAATGATACCCTAGGTTCACTTCTTGCTTTGTTCAATAATGTTGTAGTATCCAACATTGGGGAACAATTACCTTCAGCTGGAGGAAGTTTCACTGATGTTTTCCAGGTGAGACTGGGACATTTTGGGACAAGATAAAGAAAACTCTACCACTCGACCTTAGGAAAGGAATGTAGTTTATATTCACTGAATCTCTATTTTTGCCAGTAGCATCCCACTCTTTTCTCTTCATCCATAATGGATAATGGGGTGAGAATACTCTCCAACTCATACCCCTTCATCCTTCCCACCCTCCCCCTTAGTGTTGCTGCTATTGTACTGGGAAAAGATTTTTTTTTAAACAGATCCCTAATGGTAATGAAAATATTCTGATATAACATTAAGAATTTTGCTAGTGAAATGTGTTTAATGTAAATATCCTGTCAGATACCCTTCAAGTAATTGACAAGAGCAGATGATTAGCAGTGTTCTCAATAGTGTTTTTGCATAATCTTACATTTTGACAGAACTCTTCAACATCCTTTTATTGTCACCACTCCGCAATCAGTAAGAGTTTTTTTTTCTTTCTCAACAACATTTACTTTGTCATTATAAATCTTATAAGTGGTCATTTAACTTGTTCAATATGCATGTGAGTTTCATTTCTGGCACATTTAGGAAAATGACTTCTTACCAAAAAATTCTCTTGAAAGTAAACTTCACACACATACACACACACACCCCTCTTGAATGAGGTAGCAATTATGCCTTCTGTTCAGTATAAATGCTTGCTATCAGCTTCAGGGGCCAGCCACACCACCGGGCACTAAGAACAATGTGCATTTGGGGAGGTGAAAGCAGGGGCTATCAGGATGCTGTAGGAGTCGGAGCAGAGGCAGTCAGGAGATGAGATAGTGTTGGTTAGTGCCTGGGATGATTCCTTTCCCTCTCTCAAACCTGGTCTCATCCCTTCAGGCTGCATTCTCTAGAGGAATAGGGAGGGGTGAGTAGATTTAACCTACTTTCCAACCTGTTTTTCAGGGGAGAATTGAGTTCCTCTCTCATGATTAAAAAAAAATATTGTTCAATTACAATCATATCTAACTGCCCCAAATTAAACTGCTAAGATCCATAGCCATTCATAAGTACATACAGTTAAGTTACATTAATAGTCAATATAATAAACCTTCACCTTTATTGAAGCATCTCTTGTTTCTGCAGCAGTTCGTTAATCTATCTCAATAGATTTCCAGTGCACAGCTCATATAGATTTGGTCAGTGACAAGGGTTAGAGTAGTCTTGTAGAACATTTACTTGTAGCTCTGAAAAGCCTGCATTCATCAGAGGATTAAGTCGATCAGATTGTACCAGAATCAATGGGAGGCCTGTGTGATCCCTCTTAGACTGTAATGTGTTCACCTTCTTTGGAGAGAATTCACATACACACACATTTCTCTGTCTTAAAGCCATTTATCTCTGAATGTCAAATTGCAATAATTAACCATTATTGATCTTAAATTCAATTAACTTCATTAACACAGGTCATGATGAGGGTGCTTGTAAGGGAAAGGCATTTGACAAGTGTCTTTGCTTATGTGACATTGAATGTTTGCAGTGGTGGCTATAAACCATTCATACTGTACCATAGGCACCTGCCTGGGAGAAGATGGCTGCATGGAGATTTGGGTCAGGGCTCAGACAAGGGACCCAGAAAGGATTTTTAATTATCCTGCTTTCCATTGAGTTTTCTACTTAGGAGCATGAGACCTATGTTTTTGGCATGGCAGATGGCAATAGAGAACCACTTGATAAAAGGGGGTCAAAGGTTCATTTCACTCCTTGGAACATAGGGAGGTGAAGGTAGGTGGAAGAATAATTGAGAGCCAGAAGCCCAGCTACTGAAAAGGAAATAAGCTGTGTCTAACTTAAGCCATTTTACCTTGTGGTTTTGTTCAGATGGGCAGAGCCCTCTTTGGGGGTGCCTCCATCATGTTATGGCATGATTGTAAGTGGAAATTCACAAGCATAGAGACATATTGGGGAAGGCTTGAGAAAATATGTTCTAGTCCAAGACACAACCCAAGTATTTTTACACTATGAAAGGGGAAAGGTACAGAGAGCTTCATACTTCAGGCAGTTCCAGACCTGCCTGGATTGCTTTTGTCCTTACTTTACACAAATACAGATGAGATTCTTTCCAACGTGGGGGTCCTGGGGAAGTCTATATATGGAAACTAAGGATCCAAAGGCCACCTTCTGTTATGCCAAAGGAGAGAAGGCCAAAGTCTAGACCACAGATGGGGAACCTTTGGCCTTGAGGCCACTTGTGGCCCTCTAGGTCCTCACATGCAGCCCTTTGACTGAATCCAAACTTCACAGAACAAATCCCTTTAATAAAATGATTTGTTCTGTAAAACTTGAACTCAATCAAAAGACCACACCCCACCCGAGGACCTGGAGGGCCACATGTAGCCCTGGAAGGCCACATGTAACCTCGAGGCGGCAGGTTCCCTACCCCTGGCCTAGACTCAGGGTTGCCTAGAGAAAGAATTCACTATTCATGTATTCATATTTAAATGAAAATAAATTGAAGGTCTGACTTTCTCCTTTATATTTCAAATCTAAATATAGAAACAAAATGGTGTATTGGGGAAAGTATTGACCTAAGAGTTTGGGAAACTTGGGATTCTAGGCCCTTTTCTGCTCACTAACTGTAAGAAATTTGAATGAGTCACTCTGATTCTTTGTGCCTTAGTGTCCTCATCAGTCAACTGGGGATAATAATTCTTGATCTATCTACTTCAGAGTTGTTGTGAAGATCAGATGAAATAACAAATGTGTAAATGCTCAGAAAAAGATAAAGCATTATATAAAATATATTTTATTATGCAGTAAGACAGCTATCAATTAATAGTTTCTCTATTCTTTGAATTAAGCTCTAGTTCTTCAACTTTTTATGGAAATTCAGTTTCACATTTTTATAGCATAATAAGTGTTTAGAAGAAAAAATGAGTATATCTGTCATTTGTTCCTTGAATCTTTTACTTTTAAAAATTTTCCATCTTAAACTAATTCACTAATTCAGGCAGTGAAGGCTTAAATGGTGAGGGATTATACGATCTGGTTATACAAGGCTCCTTTCTTGCAAGCGTGGTTAGGGCAGTGGTGTAACATAGATACATAGACATAGAGCATTTATTAAGCACTTACAGTGTGCCAAACACTGCTAAATACCAAAGATACAAATAGAAGCAAGTAAGACAGATCCTTCCTTCAAGGAGTTTACATTAGAATGGGTTAAGACAGCTTAAGGAGAAGATGAGAAGTCATGGGTGAGGAGGAGGAGGATACACACATGATGGCACAGGGTGGCAATAGCTTGAGAAGTGGCATGGAAGTCTGGTTTGGGACAAGACAAGGCAGAAGTTCCCCTATCAGAGCCTACCTTTCCAGAGGCAGAGTCCAAGGCTATGATGGCAGAGGGATGAGGATGATGACCAGAATGTGAAAATAATGTAAAGGTCACTGTAGCACTTAACAGCAGGGCCTGGAACGTAGTAGGTACACAAAAGCTTGTCCAGTCAAATTGACCAAGTGTCACAGTGACTTTGGGCAAGTCACTCATTTGGCCTCAATTTCTTCACGTAGGGCTAATTATCCTCTGCCCTGCTTGCTTTCAGGTGTAAAGGAGGAGCAAGGAGATGATAGATGTGAAAATGTTTGAAGAATATCAAATGCTACTAAAATGCAAAGGACTTTTATTTATGGCTGGCAGAAAAATAGCACTGAATTAAAAAAAAAGACAAGAGACCTGTGATTATCCGAGGGATACCATTACCCCAGGGGTGATGGTAGAGGTAGTTTGCCTAATTTGGACCTAGTGACATGGCTTATATTCACATTAGGGCTTAAGTTAACTTTTCAAAAAGCATTCAAGGGGCTTGTTCTAAATATGAGTCAAAGGTATGGCTTTCATAGCCTCTTGTTTGAAACAAAATATTTTTAGTGCCTTCATGGTCACAGAGACAGAAAAATAGTTAGACAGACAGACCGATAAACAGATAGATAGATAGACCTGTGTGTCTCTGATTATTTTGGTCATTTGGACATGTACTTCGTATGTGACTTCAGGTAACGCATGTACCTAGAAAGCCAGATGATTAGAGAATCCTAGGATCTTGGAACTGGAGAGGACCTCAGAAATTATAAATCTCCTCTACAGCCTCCCTGACAAATGGGCATCTGTTATGATAAACATAAAGGTGATTAAGTAAGTCACACACCAAAGTTAAATGACTCTAAAGAAGTAGGCAAGGTTTTCTAGTCCTAAGTGTCAGGAAGCACTAGGGTCCCTCTGGTTACTTTATAGGACAGTGCACAGGACAATACCATGGATATTCAAAGCCTTGTGAAATAGTAGTGGACCATGAAGGTAAAAGTCAGATCCATCATTTTCAGAGACCCCCCAAACAGGGAAAGTGCCTATGAATGAAATGAAAGTAAACACTAGTAAATGGTGTAGAATTTACGTATGGCTACACAAAATTCAGTTTAAATTCAGCAAACTAATTAAGTACCTGCTGCGTGTTGTTGTTCTGTCATGTCCAACTCTTTGTGACCCCATTTTGGGGTTTTCTTGGCAAAGATACTGCAGTGGTTTGCCATTTCCTTCTCCAGCCCATTTTTATAGAAGAACTGAGGCATACAGGGTTAAGTGACTTGCCCAGGGTTATGCAGCAAGGAAGTGTCTCAGACTGGATTTGAACTCATGAAAATGAGTCTTCCTGAATCCAAGCCAGTGCGTTATGCACTGTGCAACCTATTACATGCAAAGCACCAAAAACACAAAGGTGAAAAACATATCACATTCCTTGCCCTCAAGGAGCTTACATTCATATGGGAGGATTTGACAGGCATACAAATCGCTATACTACAGTTAGAATATGTTTCATAGGAGAGATCTAACCCAAGAATAAATGATTTCAGAGAGAAACATTTCTTCTATCTGGGGTTATCAAGTAAGGCTTCATGGAAATGGTCCATGAGTTGAGTCTTGAAGAATGAGATGGATTTAAATAGGTGAGGATGTGGGGATTTGTGTCCATTGCAGGCATATCTGACAGTTTTTTGTAATTGCAGTACAATTTGGCTTGAGCCTCAAATTCTTGAAGTGGAGTACATTGAGATAAGGTTGTAAAGGCAGTTTAAAGTTAGATCATCAGGGACCTTGAACACCAGATGAAGAGATTTTTTTGCCCCCGTTAGGCACAGGGGAGCCACTGAAAGCTTCAGAGTGAGGGGAGGAGTTATGAGACCCATGCATTTTATTCCTCTTAGATACAATAGCAAAACCAGTAAGGCTAAAAATGATGGCATCTTTCTGTTTTGTGGTGAATTTTGGTGGTTTTGATAGCTCATGTTAGTTTCTGACTGTGTTATGTTTTATGAATATGGCACAGTAGGACCTCCATGATCATGCATGACTTGGAGAGGCTAGTTCATATTAGAGAATGAATCTGACTTTGAAAGTACAACTTCATTGTTTTCCATCCCTTAATGGTCCAATAAGATGTTTATAAATTGAGATCCTTGGGACCCATTTTAGTCTAGAGCCAAGAATGCTTTGTAATTAGCACCTGTGTATATGCAAGAAAATACTTGTGAAGCATTTGAGAAGAGCTCTTTCCCTTCAGTAAGTTAAAATATACATCCAGTTGCCAAATGAGGACTGATTTTCAGTCATTGAGGAAACAGTCCTGGGCCTATACAGGTCACCCTAGGAGCTCACTGAGTTATAGGAGTGGGCAAAGAGTGCCTTCATAGCTATGGTTCTCTTTTCTGTGGACACTCAAAGCCTTTCCAGTTCTGTGTGTATCACAGCTTAGACTTGATCTCAAAAATAGAATAGGAACAATACAAAAATATTTCATTCTCAGACCCTTTTTTCCCACTATACTGTAGGAAAGAGGAGTGATGGTGATGTCAGGGACACCAAGATCATGAAATATTTGTGTGCTTAGCATAGGGCCTGGCACATAGTAGTCTCCTAATAAATACTATTGACTGACTAACTGAAAATCCCTTAAGGCCGGGGACTGTCTTCCAAGGTAGCTTAGTGTTATGTATCTAGATTCTTGGGAGTAGGTGATAAAACTGGGGGTACCTGTTTCTAGAGATAGCTAATGGGAATATTTATGAGACTTTGCCCACAACTCAAATTCACTTATTTACTAAGCTTCCTACTATGTGTATTTAAAATGATTTATCTATATACACTAGAAAAACAAAGTAGATGAAAAATGTATATTACACAGAAGTTCTGTGGGCAGTCTATCAAATTTATCCCTCAGTGGATGTCTTAGACATGCCCTGTAGATGCACAGTGACCTGGTTGAAAGGAAGAAGAAAATCAGGTTGAATTGCTTATGGAAAACTGAACAGTGCATTTCATGACCCTAGACTGATTGCTTCTACAAAAGCCCATCTTTTTTTTTTTACAATAATTTTCTTTCTTGATGTTACTTGTTAGTCATTGAACTCTATGATTTCAGCAGAATCAAAATTACAGGTAACCCAAATGACAATAAAAAGATGTGTAGGGAGTGTAAATAGTGTGTAGCCTGGTATGATAACTTACTCAAGAAATGTTATTGAAGAAATATATGTTCAGAAAAAGAGGTAGGCTGGTCTTATAATGACAAAGAGAGAAAAGAAATGGACAGCCTAAATACTGCACTGGTATTCCTGGGATATTTAAACCACACACACACACACACACACACACACACACACACCCTCAGTTCTTGAGATGGATTCACTATGGAGGATTTATGGAAAGAGGTGAATGCAGGATGAAATATCATGGAAGGTTAGTGATCTGCACTGGTGAAGGCAAGGCCCATCATGGTGAAATTCTTGATCCAATAAGCAAACATTAAGGTAGGATACTCTGGTAGAGAATACAAAAGAACATACCCTGTCTGCCCTCAAGTAGCTTACAGTCTAGTTGGGAAACTAAGGTAGGGAAATAAACAGCATATATAAATAGAATATTAGGTAAATATGGTCATGACCATAAAAGGTACAAAGTCTTAAGAGAGCTCCAGATGAGGAAAAGGTCACTTCTCAACCAGGGAAGCCAAGGGGAGCTTTCTTGGAATAGGTAGTATTAGAGTTGGATCATGAAGGATGTATGGAATGTGGGGAGGCAGAGTTGGGGAAAGGGGTGGCACGTTTAATCAACGTACTTGCATTAAGCTCATATTATATGCTAGGCACTCTGCTAGGTGCTGTGGTTCTAAAGATAAAGATGAAATTATCTCTGGTCAAGGAGTTTATCAGGGAAGATTGTATGAATATGTGCATGTATCCATATACATACACATATGTATATGTTTATGTATAGTATACACACATATGATACCTATATACATAGTTGTTTCATGTGTATATATGTATGTATATATGTACACACACACAAGGTGTTCCAAAAATCTTAGTGCATTTTTAAGCTACTGAAGCTTTAAAATGCACTAAAACTTTCAGGACACCCTGTATAATAAATACATACAAGACATATACAAAGCAGACACAAGGTATCTTGAATAGGAAAGCAGTAGCTGCCAAGGAAATCGGAGAAGGCCCCCTGAAGAACTCGATTTTTGAGCTGACTCTTGAAGGAAGTCAAGGACGCCAAGAAGTGGACTGCAGAGGTGGACAGTGCATTCTAGTTGTAGGGAATGGCATGATCAATGGTACTGATGGGAAAGCAAAGAAAAAAAAATGAGACCTTTTGGGTGGGCAACAAGTACTGCAGCTTTTCTGGAAGAGAGGGGAATAATGGGAGATTAGGCTAGGTGAATAGATTGGAGTCAGATCATGGAGTACCTTGAATGTCAGACTGAAACTAGATTCTAATCCCTCTTCACACACACACACACACACACACACACACACACACACACACACACACCCCAACTGTGCAGCTGTGTTACCTTGGGCAAGTCCCTTCACTTCTCCTGGTCTCGGTTCCCTCATCTGTAAAATGAGAAGCTTGGGCTTCATGCCCTCCACAATTCCTCCCAGCTTTAAGTCTGTGATTTTCTGAAGCACTCCGAAGTTTCCAAGCAGAATCATAATCTAATGAATTCTAGCTGTGTACCTGGTGAGCCTAGAACTAGAGGAATCTTGTCTTCCCTTTTCTCCTCTTCCATGAAATTCTGTTGGAGTTCTAGCTCTTCTCCCTGTAGGACATCTTGGTATGGGGATGCTGTGTGGTATGGTGGGAATATCATTGACTTTAGAGTCAAGGGATAGAGATTTAAACTCCTGGCTCTGGTGTTTCCTCCTTGTGTGACCTTGGATGAATTACTTGACTTTCCTAGGCCCCAGTTTTCTCATCTACAAAATGAGGAGGGTTGGACCATGTGATTTCTTTGATCTCTTCCAACCCTAGATCTGTAAGGCTTTGAAAAATGAAAAGAGTAGATGTTGTGTGTGTTCACAATCCACATCCATGGGTCTTCCCAAGAGAAGTGTTGTGGTGTAGGACAGAGAGCTGGCCTCAGAGTTAGGGAAACCCAACATACATTGGCTGGGTGACTCTGGCTAACCATTTAATGTCCCAGTGCTCTAGGAAACTCAGGCCATAAGTTACAGTGAAGGTGGACTGGTAGAGCGAATTTCCTCATCTGGGAATTCCTTATATCAGTGAAGTCACAGATCCATTCTCTGTCTAGTCCCAATTCATGGAGCTTCCCAAAGTCTTCTTCTCAGTAAGAAAGACAAGTCTCAGTCCTAGCCTCTCTTCAAAGCTCTGTCTTTCAAATGTGAAATTCACTAAATTTGCAAATGAGTTAACGTGTAGAAATTAAAGGACTGATTTTTATGGTGATTCAGATGCTTATTCCAACAGCCTTCCATCAGAAGTCTTGTATACCTATGCTTAGGACTGGCTAATCTTATGCACTGATCTGAAACAGTGGGATGTGTAGATTTCTATCTAGGGATAGAATTTGAAAGGTACCAAGAAGTATCAACTGCCCTAACATCCCTTTCCCACCCCTCCCAGACAACCACCAGTTAGTGGTACCTGAAATTCTACCATTAGAAAGTCATTCCTTTGAGTGAAAAAATTATACCCTGTTAAAATGCAAATGTATCTGGGAGTATAAAACATTAATCATAACAGTCATTAACACCTTAGCATGAATTACTTTATCAAAAGCATTCTAATGTGAAAGCTCCCTAATAACAGATTTTTCATAGTTATAGAATCCCAGGGCTAGTAGGGATCTTAGATTTTATCTATTCCAACCTTCTCTTTATACAAAGAAGATAACTTAGGTACTGGAGGAGGAAAGTGATTTGCCTAAGGTCACAATACAAGTTAATGCAGTGTCAGAACTCAAAAGGAGGTCGATTGATTCCCAGCCAGTCTTTTTTCTCCTTCAGTATGAGGCTGATAAGAGAGGGTTTTAGATGAGGGAACTCTACCCAGAGGCAACAGACTTGGGTAGTGGCTTGGGGAGGAAGACCCAGGAGGAGAGATGGGGCTGTGCCAAAGACAGACCTCACTTATTCCACACTTTGGCCAAGGGCCAGCCCTAACCCAGAGACTTAGATTATCCTTGTCCTTTTTCTTTCTTTCTTTCTTTTTTTTTTGCCACTGTTGGCTACTTTAGAGATAGTTTATTTGTCCATCAAGTGACTGACTTGACTGGATTGTGTTGTGAGACTTACTGAGCTAGAAGGGCGAGCTCTGTCTTTGCCAATGGACCACATCTGGCAGGTGTTACAAATCCAGCTACAGCCATATACTTGCTTTAAGCGAGGTGGTGGTAGCAAAGTCAGAATCTGCTTTTAGCTAGAAAGGAAACTGGTGTCCAGTAAGTTTGCATTTATATAAAATAAGTACAAAGGCAAACTAAAGTCCCAAAATATTTTATTTGTTTTTTAAAGTCATCTCAAGATTCATATGAAGCATTTTGAAAAAAAAATAATATTGATGCATCCTTGAGGTTACAGTGGCAGTAGATAGAGGGCAAGTCTTAGAGTCAAAGAGAGCTGGTTTCCAGTTCTGCCTTAGTACCCTAAGCAAATTCAGAGGAATTGCAGTTCTGCATCAGTGATATTAGGATTCCTTTTTCTTTTTTCAAAGTGTTTTATTGATAAATTTTTTTTTAAACATTGTCATCATTTCCCAGCAACATCCCCGCCTTCCTCAGTGGAACCTTCCCTTGTAACAAAGTCCAGCTGAACAAAACAGATCAGCACATCGACTATGTTGGCTGATGCATGTCTCCTTCCACACTGACAACCCACCACCTACCTCTCTGCTGAGATGAAGGTGCCATACTCCAACCTTGGTCCTCAGACATCCTGCTTGGTCACTGCATTTGTTAGGGGTCCTGATGTAGTGTAGTGTGCCTTGACTTAACGTAGTCATTCAGCAAATTGTTCTATAGGTTCTGCTGCCTTTATTCTTAATAGTGCATATAATCCTTCAGGAGAAAGTTGCCATAGCAATTGAGACCAAAAAAACAAACAAACAAACAAAAAAAGATATATCCTCAATGTTTATTTATTTAATTATTTTTATGGTGGGTTCAAATGTATAAACTAAATCAAGGTTCAAACTCAAGAAGTTGTTTGTTTTTTTTAAAGAATTTGTTTAGAGATGAGAAAACCAGCTTCCTTTTCTCATTGGGTTAAATCATATAACTTTCTGTGCTTCCTTGTCATTGGAGCCAGTGCAAGTTAGGCACTAAGAACCACAGTGGAGACTTTTTAGGTAGGATAAGTTGATCACCCCAAATCTCATCACTGCAAAGAATGACTCAAATTCTGATATACTTTCTTAACATCAGCCACTCTGCTCTGCCTCTCATGTAACAATATGCCTCTGTCCTGGGTACTTCCACATCCCATTTCATCTACCTTTTCTCTTCAGTCAGTGTCCAGAAGAGCACCAGCCATACCTTAGCAACCTTTATAGTTGCTGTAAGGGAAAATTGCCTGAATCTTGCCAGGCTGATGCATTGCACTGATGGAAGGAAGTGATAAATGTTCTCTAGGCATTCACTTGTTGGTAATTCTCTACGATGGAGGGAAATATAGGCTTTCCTCTCTCCCTAACTTTCTGAAACTAGTGTGCTCCAGATGTGACATCAGAACAAGCTCCCATCTTTGAAAGCTGGAAAATTTCCTTTGGGTCATGATAGGCCTTTGTGTGGAGAGATGAGCAAAAGCAGGTATGTTTGAGAGCATGTGATCCCTGTCTGTGACTTCCCTCCCCCAACTCTGCTGGCATGTGATCTTGTCACAGCATCCCAGGCTGCATTCTTCAATAACTTAATGCCAAGATTTTACTGCCATGAAAAAGCTGGGTTTTATTAATGCAAAGATATCCAACTAAACAAGCATTCATCATGCACATTACATCAAATTAACATGTACAAAATTAATATTCTTGACCTCCCCAGTGGGCCACGTAATCAATCTTGGAGGAGTTTCTTTTCCCAGTGTGGGGTGCTGAACCAGCCAGCCTTAGAGAGAAGCACTGACCGCCATCATGTCATCTAGCATTTCCCTCCAGATCCCTGCTGTGTCACTCAGCATTTCATCGAATTCTAGATTTAGAGCTGGAAGGGACCTTAGAAGCCATTGAGCCCAACCAATTTGTTTTACAGATATGGAAACTGAGTCACAAAGAAATTAACTATCTTACCTAGAGTCATATAGCTGGTAACCAGGCTATCAGGCTGCTATATAAGCAAGCTGTATTATGAGGCAATGTTTGAACCCAGATCTTCCTAATTACAAGTCCAGTATCATACCCATTATACTGTTCTGCTCTTCATTTCCCTCCCTTCTCCTCTCCCTTTATATTCAAATAATTTGCCTCTTTGAGGTGATACAAATTCTGTTTTGGCTTACTCCAAAAGCCAATCCTGAGTTAGAAGCTAATTGTCCAACAGGGTACCAAAACCCATCCTGTTGGGCAGCAGTGAGCATTCCACTTTGAAGTCATAGGATGATAGGATTTAGACATAGGATGATCGATTTAGATAGGGAACCTCAGAGATCTAACCCTCTAATTTTATTTATTTCTTTTTTGAATGATATTTTATTTTTTCTATATTACATGTAAAAACAATTTTTAGTATTCATTTAAAAAAAATGAGTTCCAAATTATCTCCCTCCTTCCCCTTTTCCTGAGACTCAACCCTCTAATTTTATAGATGTGGAAACTAAGGCCCAGGAAAGCTATGTGACTTCTCAAAATCACAAAATACAAAAGTTGAAAGGAGTTTCAGCATTTACCTAGTCTAATCTATATATGAAGAGGAATGTAATATTGTCAACAATATTCAGTCAAGAAGTATTGATAAATCTGGGCACTGTGCCAAGCACTAAAAACAAATGTTCATCCAATCCTTGCCTGGAGACTTCTAGTAGTGTGGGCACCCATTATTTCCCAAGTAGGCCCATTTTTTTGGGTCACACGTAGTAAGGAGAAGAGCCTGAAAACAGATTCTGTGACTTGAGATCCAGTGCTCACAGAATCTTCAAGTTGGAAGGGACTTTGAACATGAGCTAGCCTGTTTCAAACCTGAACCAGAGTCTCCTCTACAAAATGACCAACAACTTGGCATCTAGCTTTCACATGAATACTTCTAGTTGGGGAGGAGGGCACTATCTCTCCCACTCTACTTTTAGAGAGTTCTAATTGTTAGGAACTTATATGGCACCTGTATTTGCTTCTCTGTAACTCTGTGGCATCATTCTACTTCTGCTCTCTGGGGCTGGTCGTTAGATATCTTTCTTCTATGCTGTGTTGCCTCAAAGGGGAGAGAAGCACCATGCTGGAGCACTGCTTTTGAAGAGGCCTTCTGCACTGTCTGTTACAGAGACCTGAGTTGACATCGATAAGCTATTCCCCGGTGTTCAGAGCCGCCATCACTACTGCAAAGACCATTTAGTCTCTCTCCCAACCATGGATGGATGGGTACAATGGGAATTTCCCATTGGCATACTCAGTCTCTTGGGCGCCAGCTTTTAGCTCTCCATCTCTAAAACCAATTTTCTCTTCCTGCTGCCTATTTAATATCATGAACAGAGGTCCAACAACTCAATCTAATCACTCTGGTATTACCCAGTGCGTGTTTAGCTTAGCCTTCCTGCTCCATCATTCATTTCTTTCTGCCATATCTTAACTCTTTGGAAAAAAGAAAAAAGTCCCACATCAACACTGCACCCATCACATGCCTTCCTAATCAGGACCCCATCGGCCAATCTTATTTCTCTATTCTTTCCTTCTTGCTGACTCTTTAGAGAGCCAGGTTTTGTGGTACTGAAAGGATCACTTGGAGAAGGCAGGGATGGGGAAGACTTGATATATAGATCAGAAGCAGCATATAGTCCTCTCCCTCTTTTCCTGTGGTCTCCTCATCCATGCTTAGCTGCCTCAGAAAGGAATGGCTATTCCCAGGCTGTGTGTGCCTAGGGCTGGTCTTAGCTTTGCTTCCAAAGGAATATAGAGCATCTATATATTTATATCTATCTATATATGTTTCTAGCTATATATGTTTATATTTATTTTTTTAATGGCGTCAATCTTAGGATAGCATAGTAGAAAGAGCATTGAGTCTGGAGTCAGAAGACCTAAATTCAAATGCCTGCTCTGCTACTCACAGCTTTGTGACCTTGAATAGATTATTTAATTTCCTCGGACTTCTGCTGCTGCATCTATAAAATGTGGTTATTGAATTAGGAGATCTTGAAGTCCTTTTCTAGCTCTGAACCCTGTGATCCTATGAAGGGTGAAACTGGGCATTAGATTGAGAGTTCCTCAAGGGCAGGGACTGTCTTGCTTTTCTTTGTATCCCCATAGCTTAGTACAGTGCCTGGCACATAGTAAGTGCTTATAAGTGTTTATTGACTGACTGCGCATCTTGTCTCAGAAGGAGTTAATTATATAAGCCCAATCCCATTTTTTTCAGGATATGTGGCTCTAATAAAGTTTTCTATGAAAATTTATTTTTTTAAAACTCCTATACAGATTTTAAAGGTACCTGGGAGCTAGCTATCTTAAGGAACCCTATGGCAAGTTCTTTTGTCCAGCAATGAGTCTTTCTGCAAAAATAATAATCATCTCATTTGCTTGTTTTGAAAAGCTAAATTTTTCTATGTTAAATAGAGCTAAATTGAGGTATACCTATACCTAATTTTTGTTTTGTTTTGTTTTGTTTGTGGTCTTGGCTTGGAGAGAAGGGGAGCCAGGGCTGCAGTGTCTAGGACAGCTGTCTTTCATCTTTTGTAGACCCTTTTGGCAGTCTGGTAAAGCCTACAGTCCCCTTCTCAGAATAACATGTATAAATACATAAAATAAAATAAAATACATAGGATTACAACAGAAATCAATTATATTGACATATGGTTATAAAAAAAAATTAAAGCAAGTTAATGGGACCCAGGTTAAAAACCTCTGATCTAGGAGAAAGAGGTGGTATAGTTAGGGAGATAAAGCACAATAGGTGTGTTGGTCCCAGCCACATCTAATGAGATGAGACTTTTGTCCAGATACCCAGAGAGGATCATGTACTCTAAAGCTGAGCCTTATTTGTCCTCCTCTTCATACTCTGTTTGTCCAGGTGGCTTTGCTGTCATCATTGGCTCATAGCTGTCTTGAAATGGATTGGCACCTCTCTGCCTTATTCTTTATACAAAACCAGTTGTCACTATTCTGGGTATCTCTACCTCCCTTCTTCAGCTCTAATAAGGGAAGGAACAAACAAACAAAAATCTTACTAACATTTAGTGACCTAAAAGTGAACTGGCTGCCTTAGGAGGTATCAGGTCCATCTTCACTGGAAGTCTTTTAAGTAGGGATGGATGAGCACTTATCAGCTATACTGTAGGAAGAATTCTTGTACAGCAGTACAAATTAGACTAGATGGCCTCCAAGAGTCTCTGTAATTCTGAGATTCACAGAGAGAACAAAGGACCTTTACGATTTCATAGAATGTTAAGAGATGGAAAGAAATTCAGGTGTCATTTAGTTTAAGTCCTGTATTTTACGTATGGGGAAACTGAGTCCTACAGAGAGAAGTAACTTGCCCAAGGTCCCATCATTAAATAATTTTGGTCATAAAGCTAGTCAGCAGTACTTTATATAGGCAGATTTTAGACTAGAACTTGGAGCTCCTTACCCCCAACCACCAGAGCAAAACAAGGCGTTTTTTACATTCTAAGACAAGATCTGAAAATTGCACCTTTGTGGTACTATATATCCAAGGCTTTGAGCTATTACTGTAATATGGGCAAAATGACTGACCAAAAACAAGGAGTGGATAGACTTGTGTGTCATGGAGAATGGAATTTTCCAATATTTAAAATATTATTCATTATTTTAAAAATATTTAAATGCCCTTTGTTGCACCCTACCCTGTGTGTTATGCCCTAGACTGCTACCCAAAGTCCCAACTCTGACAGCCATCTCACTATTTGTTGGCTGATTAAGAAAGAGTGGTTCTTTCTCACCAATGGTTTCTTTTGAAATCTCAAGCAGCTACCAGATATGGCCAACTCTAGACTACCCTGGCATTTATTTCTCAATTTCTAAGTTGTAATTGATGTTAGTGCTGATCCCTATAAGGCTGATGAGGAACTGAACATTCTTGGGATGTCTGTGTGATGTTCATTGATGCCACTGGGAGTCTAGTTTTGTGTGGTAAAACCCAAATTAAATAGATGTCATGAAAATACTGGTCCTGCCCCTATATTCTTGGAGGGTTTACTGACTTTAATAGATATATAAGACATCTGCATAAAGTTTAATGGAAAGAAATGCTGATTTAGTAATCGGTAACACTGGTTTCTAGTCCTAGCTTTATTGATAACTAGCTCTGTTACCTTAGATAAGTCACTTAACATTCTTTGGTCTCAGTTGAATTTTGATAATTTTGTGGATTTATGGTTTCATCAGTGTGGTTATTGTCCCAAATCCATGCATATTTTAGCCCCATCACATCTCATTTTATTCGGTTCTTATTTTCCCACAGAATTTTTACCTACAGAATTCCAGAACCTAACAGCTGAAAGGGACCTCAGAGACCATCTAGTGTGTCTCATACTTGACCAAAACTCCCTTTCTGTAACATCCCCAACAGAGGACCATCCAAAAAACCTATTGTTTTGAAAACCTATGAGAGGCAACCTATTTTATTCTTAGGCAAGCTATCCCCCTTTTGGATACCTCTAATTATTAGGAATTTCCCCCTTATGTTAAGTCTAAATCTGTCTTTCTACAACTTCTAATCACAGCTCTTACTTCTACCCACTGGGGCAGAGTTGAACACATCTAAACCTTCTTCTTCATGACAGCCTCTGAGATGTTTGACGATAGCTATGTAGTACTCCTCATTTTCTCTGCTTCAGGGCATCTCTCCAGTTCTTTCTGTCCTTGCATCAGCTCGGTCACCCTCTTCTGGATATAGTCTAGCTTGTCTATGTCTTTCCTAAAATGTGGTTCCCAGAATGGGAACTTCAGTACTTCAGTACTTCAGATGTGACTTGATTGAGTTGAATTTCATTGGAACTATTACCTCCCTTGTTCTGGACACAATGAATCTCTTAATTCAGCCTGGGCTGCTGGATCACACTGTTGACTCATATTGAATTTCAGTAACCTAACCCCCTCACATCCTTTTTCACAGGAATTATTATCTAGCCTGTGTTTCTGAAGTTCATGTTTTGATCCCAAGTGTAGAACTTTATATTTGTCTCTCTTAAATTTCACTTTATTTGATTTGGCCCATCATTCTAACCCAGTGATGTCAAACTCAAATAGAAATGGGGACTACTAAACTGTAAACCATACACGAAGATTCCCGGGAGCCACATTTTGACTTAGAAAAAGACATATTAACATTAAATCTGTTCTATTGTATTTTTATCATTTTGTTAAGTATTTCCCAACTACATTTTAATCTGGTTAGGCTGCTCACTTGAGAGTATTGTGGGCCATGTGCCCCATATTTGACACCTCTATTCTAGTCCAGTTTTGTTTTGTTTTGTTTTGGTTTTTTTTTTTTGCACATGGTCTCTGATCCCATGTATTGGCTATACTTTCAGTTTTGAATCACCTGAAAATTTGACAAGCAATGCCACATATTCACGTCCTTGACAAAAATGTTAAATATAGCACAGAGTAAAATCCACCTTCCCCAGGGCACTCTATTGGTGACATCCTGCAAATTGACAGTAACGCATTAACTGATTGCATTTTGGGTCTCTTTGTCCAACACGTTTTAGTACATCTGATGGTTCTATAATCTTGCCTATTGTTTTCCATTTTAACTTCAGGAGTAACAGGAGAAACATTGTTAAGGGAACTGGGGGTCATCTTCTTGTTCTTTTAGTATCTTGTGTGCCAGTTTACCAGTTGGCTTAGCTAAATGTGGAGAGACTCTTTAAGGTACTTGGCTGTGTAGGTAAGTTTGGGAGAAGAGTCAGAGGAGAGCAAAGCAGAGAAAAATTCAAAGTGGTCCTTCGTACAATGGAGAACTCATGATTCATGGAAGGAATGTTGGCTTTGTACTCAGAGGACCCTAAGTTGGAATCTTATCTCTGACTGCTTACTGCGTGTTGGTCTTTGAGTAAGTCACTTAACTTCTCTGTGTTTGATTTTCTTCATCTATAAAATGAGAGGATGACTCTAGATGGTGTTGAGGTCCATTGCAGCTCAAAATCTGTTTTTGGCTATAATTGGTTTCCAATGTAAGAGTAATCAGAAAGGGGATAGAAGATGCTAAAAATCCATGTAGTTTTTGATCCATGTATGAATATTGATTAAACTATTGGTAATTAATCTTTGTTGTCTTTGTTTAACGAGATGTCCTCATCTATAGAATGGGAATAATGAGATGGACCCTGCTAACTTCACAGGATTCTTGTAAATGGAATAGATATTAAATGTGGAAGTATATGGGGGAAATGGATATCATGCCATAGGAATGCTAGGCATTATGGAAATAGAGTCTGTGTGCCAGATCCTCATAAAATGTTTTCCTTCATTCAAGTAACTTCAGTGGTGTGTCTTCTGATGGTATTTAAGAAAGTTCTGGGTCACACCTGCTCTAGCTGAAAACCCAACCCATCTTCTCTCATGATCCTTTTTTCTTTTTTTCTTAGTGAAAAGTTGCTCTTTAACTTTCTTTGGGATCAAAATTTACATTTGTGAAACTATTATTATTATTTGTTTAAAGATAGGCATTGAAACCACTCTTCTGTGCCTTCCTCTGAAAACTATGACCTGTAGAATTTCAGGGGAGGGGTCTGGGAAGAGGCCAGGAAAGAAGGGACTGAGAGATGTCACTTTTTCCAGTGAACACCAATTGCACACACCTAATTCTTCTCTTTTTCTCGTCCTCTCACCCAGTTCTTCCCTCTGCCCTTTGAAGAGCAGTCACACATCTCCATGCTGTGGCTGCCTGGTCTCCTTTTGTTTCCTTTGTATATTTATTTCAAAATTTCACCTCATTTTACTTTCATTTTCTTCCCCTTCCTCTTTCCTCTCCCTTTTTTTCTTCTTTCTGTCTTCTCTTCCTCTTCTCTCACCTTCCCTTAGGAAGCTATGTCCACCTTATGTATTCTGAAGGGATGGTAGATCAGAGAACAACATCAGTGGGGAGAGAGGCATACTCTGGACATTGCTTTGTTAGGAGGAAAAAGGGGAGAAAGAAGCAAGGGGGAATTTTATTTCAGAAAGCTTTTCTTCAGTGCATTGCACTAAGGACCATTTTGGGTTTTTCTCTTCTTTGTGGGTTGCTATCCCTCTACTGGCCCCCTCCTAACCTCACCTACACAGCCAAATTTCCTGTAAGGAATCGTTAAGCCAAGCAGTGAACTGGCACCTGAGACGTTAGAAGAACAAGAGGAAGATTTCCAGTCTCCCTAACAATCCCTCTCCTGTTACCCTTGAAGTCAATATGGAGAGTAACGGGAAAATCATGGTACCATTAGGTGTATTGGAGTGGGCTGAGCAACTGAACCCCTAAAGCAATTCGTTAACAGGGTTGTGGGATGTCTCAAGTACAATGCCCTGGGGAATGTGATCTTTATTTACCCTGTACCATATTTAACAGTTTTATCAAGGACTTGAATGGATGCTTGTCAAATATTCAGGTGGTTCAAAACTGAAAGGATAGCTAATACATGGGATCAGAGTCCAGATGCAAACAAACAAATAAACAGAAAAACAAAGAAACAAAAAAACCCTAATAGGCTAGAACAGAGGTGTAAAATATAGGGCACATGGCCCACAATACTCTTGAGTGAGCAGCCCAACCAGATTAAAGAGTAATTAGGAAATATTTAACAAAATAGTAAAAATACAATAGAACAGAAATAATGTTACTACAAAAATTTCCAGAAAATTTTGAAGAGAGGTAAATATATATGGTTATGGCTATATACACATATATGTATATGCATATACGTACATGTGTGAGACTCTAGTGCTCTCCCCAAATTATGGATAAAAACAATTAGGTTTGATCTTAAAACTGCTTTCTAGAGCCTCTCATTGCAGTTTGCTGTCTTTCCTTCTCTTTGCCCACCTGTCCAAATATATTCATACCCTTCGTTACCATGTGTCCTCATCATTTATTTAACATGGTTTTTAGCAGTGACAGAACGGTTTGTATCCCACCAGTACGAGAAGGTAATCTGTGACTTGGGGATGAAGGTAATTCCCAGTTTCACAGAAATGTATTCCGTTACACATCAACTTACTGTTATGTATTTATAGGAAATGTGTTAATTTCTTTTTACCTAGTGTTTCAGTTTAGTTAATGATTATAATAAATATTAATGAGGAAGCTTCCACTTCCCAACCTCTCTCTAGATGCAATGGGATGGATTTGTCAGTTCTCAGATATGTTCGTGTTCCCCAGTGTCTGCAACTCAGACAACAATAGCTGTTTCCTGTTGGTGGGTAGTGATAGTCAGTGGCCTGGCATTTACCTATTCTGTGAAACATGAATTTGAAACTTGAATAGTACTTAAGTGTCCTTCTTGACCTGGGTGCTATTCTGAACATGCCTAAGACAAGTCTGATGCTGGAAGGCTGTTGTTATCACTTGTTAGAATCTCTTTTTTAAGAAGACTTGTATTTGAACCATGGCTCATCCTTGAACTTGTCTTATGGCCTTTGACAATAGGTAAGAATCATATGGAATCAGTTCAAAGCTGGATTGGTCCTTAGAGGTCATCTAGGCCAATTGTACATGAGGACACTGAGTCCCAGAGTCATTAAGTGACTTTCCCAAAGTCACACTGGTAGTAAATGGCAGAGCAGGGATTTGAACCCATGTCCTTTGACAACAAATCCATTATATTTCCCACTGCACCATGACACTTGATCTACAGGACTCTGGATCTCAGTTTCTTCATCAGTAAAATGGGAGATGATAATATTTTAATACACTGGATTGTAATGGGGATATTATAAGATATTGTCATAAAAATCATTTTGTGACCAAAAGCACTATAAAATGTAAGTGCCAATATTTATTGTTACTACTACACTTCATGAGTCTGATTTAGTCAATTTTGTTTGACTTTGGTAAAAACTCTGTGTTGGCCAGTTTAGCTTTGGTGCCCCTCCCTTCTGTGCTCTTACTTAGAATGTGTTTTATGGAAGTGGTGGGATTTGGAGGGAGTACTGGAGAAGGGGTGGGGTGTAGAGCTTGGCACATGAGGATTTGTGGGAGGCTATTTTATTTCTCATGAAAAAGCATTCTTTCAAAATCATCTCCTTCATTTCTGCTCTTGCTAAATTCCTCTGATCATCCAGTTGTCTAAAAACACACCCTAGGCATGAGGGAAGGGTTCTATTGCTGTCTTGCTGTTCCAAGCATTTACTTTTTATTTTGAGCAAGGGAAAAAAAAAAAGGGAAAAAGAGCAGGAATGTTACAGAACGAAGCTGATATTAGCAATTCAGCAGAGACTTCACTTTTCCAAGAGGAACTTTAGCAACTGAGCAAGTTGGGGGAAAATGGAACAAATGCCAGTCCAATCAGCTCCTTGCTTGCCAGTCTTTTCTTGTCCATATTTTCTTTGGGTCTTTTTGCAGCTGTTGATTTTCTTTGAATGGGAACTTTCTCCCCCACAGCCCAGCTGCTCCATCTACTTGATAGTACAGTGAAGGTGTAAATTTTATTTATTAAAAGCAAATGCTAATACATTATTTAGGTGGAAAATTTAGTGCAGGAGACAACTAGGAAATGCAACAGCACTATGAGATCACTGAAGATACCTGGTTTCTTCACCCTAGCCCTGAGGACAAGATTTCTGTCTTCTGACTTTAAAAGGTCAGGCCCAAAGAGCCTGACTATGAGACTTGTGTTTATGTGTGCATGCATGTATGTGTCTGTGTGTGACATATATGACTTTCAGGTGTGCCATAGAAAGAGGCAGGGAACAAATGTTTAATTTATTAAGCACCCTCCACGTGTCAGGCACTACCCCCGCTGCTTAATAAATATTATCTCATTTGATCCTCCCTCCTAACAACTCTGGGATGTAGATGCTATTATAATCCTAATTTTATAGTTTAGAAAATGAAGGCAGACACAGGTCAAGTGACTTGCCCAGGGTCAAACAGTTAGAGAGTGTGCCTGAGGCTTTAGAACTCAAAACAGGTTGACTGATGACTTTGCACAGCTCTACCTCATTTAAATCCAATTCATTTGCAAGTCAAGACATCACCCTCCTGATGTCATTGGTCCTCTTCCAGAATGAAGGCTGAGCAACAGCTGGTTCCAAATGGTCCCCCACTCTTTCCAGTGGACCATCTAGCTGTCTGTAGATGACTGAATTCCAAGTGCACCTCTGCTACTTACTGCCTATGTGACTTTGGTCCTGTCATCTAACTTTTCTGGGTCTCAGTTTCATCATCCATGAAAATGAGAGTCATACGAGATCAGGAGATTTTGGTATCCCCTCGCCTTCCAGTAAATCTTCCCATGCCACCTACCCAGTATGAAAGGAAATAGATTCTAATTTACCATGCATATGCATACAAGAAATAGATAAAGAGATTTATTAATTTCAATAGAATAATACAGTTATTTACCAAGTGCTCTCATACCCCCTTGACAAGCCTCTTATATCCCCTGGGGTTATATATTCCAGGTTACAAACCCTTAGACTAGATCATCTCTAAAAATTTTTCCAGTTTTAAATCCTCAGTCTTGATGGCTGCATAATTGACAGTGGCCCAGATAGATATGATGTGATAGATGTGGAAGCAATTAGAACATTTGAAGCAGTCCACAAATCTGAATTATCGTTCTGAATAATAACCCCAGAGCTAGAAGCAACCTCAAATCACATTCCAAATCACATCCCCATCTAGTCAATGGACCCTGCATGCCCATTTATAAGGCTCTTTGTTCTGTGCTATGAGGGACATAAAGATGTATAAGGAAGCTGCCTTCAGAACCTTACTATCCGGGTTGTTCAGTCATGTCTAACTCTTCTTGACCCCATTTGGGGTTTTCTTGACAAAGATGCTAGAGTGGTTTGCCTTTCCTTATCCGGCTCATTTTACAGATGAGGAACTAAGGCAAAGAGGGTTAAGTGACTTGCCCAGGGTCACACAGCTAGTAAGTGTCTGAGGCCGGATTTGAACTCAAGAAGATATGAGTCTTCCTGACTTCAGGCCCAGCATTCTATCCACTATGTCACCTAGTTGTCCTACCTTCCAGGAATCAACACATAAATATGTGAATAGTTAAATAGCAATTGTTATTGTCCATACTTTGATATATTATTATTTTTCTAATCAAAGTGCAAGTAGTTTGAATTTTTACTTTTAATTTATACTTTTCTCCCAATTTTGCTTCATTGTTTGCATTTGTTGAGAGGGATAACATTTTTATACTGATACATCTTAATGAAATTGTGATCTTCTTATGTGAATATTCCTTCCATGAATACTGATCACAACCCCACCAGAATTCTGAGTCTTTTGGATTTAGGTCCATGTTCTTATATATTAGGTTTATGGTAAATAAATAAACAAGAAAGCAAATGAATTAGTTGTACGTTTTATAAAGTAACCAACAGTAGGAGATTTAAATAACAGTTCAAGACAACAATAGAAAAGATTTCACTGGGTAGTGTATGATTAATTGCTAAGACAATGTCAGTCAGAAAGGTTGGAAGAGGGAGTGAGTGCCTTGAGTTGGAGTGATCAGAGAATGCTTCTGTTGCAAACAATCACTTCCCTCAAGTCATCAGTCCTGGAATGAGGATTCCACAGCCACCTCTTCTCTCATCCATTCCACCATTTGGGTTTCTCGAGGGTCAGAAAGTTGTTCCATATGTGGCTTTGGGCAAGTTGTGCTATCTCTCTGAGTTGAAGTTTCCTTATCTGGAAAAAGGAGAAAATAATCTTGGCCCTGATGACTTCACAAGACTATTTTGAGGATGAAATGAAATCATGTATGCAAAGTGGTTTGTAACCACAAAGTGCTAAGTAAATGAAAGTAAATGGAAGTGATTTTATTATTGTTATCAGTGCTATTATTTCTTTTATTGCTCATATCAGATGGTTGACCATCAAGTGATAGATTGCTGTGTGATGATGGTCAAACCATCCTCTTAGTCTCTTGGAGCCCCAAGTTTACTCATCTGTAGTGTTGGCTGTACTGCGGTTCTGTCTTAGTTTACCATTACCTATCATTGCTATTTAATAAGTGTGTGTTGATAGAACTAATGATAAGAATGCTGAATAGTTCATATGTGGGGAAGACCAAAGCAGAACAACTAGTACTTAAAGCAGAAAATATTCTGGGCCTCAGTTTCCTCATGTATTAAATGAGGAATTTGTACTAGATGACTTCTTTAGCAATTAGGTGGTATAGTGGACAATATGCTGGGCCTGTAGTCAGGGAGACCTGTGTTCAAAATTCTGCCTTGTATACTTACTAGCTTTATGACCCTAGGAAAATTATTTAACCTTTTTTGCCTCAGTTTTCTCACCTGTAAAATATTAATAATAATAGTACTAGACTGGTACATAGTAGGTGCTTAATAAATGTCCTTCTTTCTTTCCTTCCTATCTCTTCCAGCTTGAAACTTATGATCCAATGGTTGAAAATTAGCAATAATAATAATGACTTTTATTGTTAATAATAATAAGCAACAATAATATTGGTTACTACATGTATGTAAACATCTTTCTTAGTGATGTGCACCCAGAAATGCTGTTTGAATTAACATTGTGGTTTTTTTACAGACTCAATTATATTAGGCGGAGTGTGCCTCCACTTTGAAATCACCCAGGAACATTAAAGTCAGAGGATCATAGAACTTAGAGCTAAGGAGACTTTAGAAGTCATCAAATCCAACCTCCTTATTCTATGGTTGAGAAAATGGAGGTTTTTTTGCCCAAAGTTACACGTGAGAAATAAAATAATTTTTAGTTAAACGTGAGAGAGCAGCCAGCAAGCAGTAACAGCAATGTGTGTCATAGGATTGGGGCAGTGAGATGTAAAAAAACTGGAAACATAGTAATAGGGTGGGTGTTATGAAGGGGTCTGAAAGTCCAGCAGAGGATTTGATCCAAACTTTTTCTTTTAAAAGACTTATTTTGAACGCCCATTAGTGTTTGTCATTTAATATATTGGTGGTCTGGAAACTTTAGTTGAAATGATATCAGAATGGTCTGTTGTGTGTGGAGGAGAGGCAATTATCCCTTTCCTAGAAGGCCAGAGGATCCCAGTCTTTTAACAATAGAAATCCTGCATCCTCTGGGCTGATTTCCTGACCTTTGAAAGGCAAAACAATCTAGGGGAAAGAGCTGGACCAGAAAGAACTGGGTTAGAATTCTGCCTCGGACCTCACCAATTGTGTGACAATAGACAAGTCACTTAACTTGCCTCAGAAAATGGAGGTTTTTTGCCCAAAGTTACATGTGAGAAATAAAATAATTTTTAGTTAAACATAATAAAGGCTGGATTTGAACCCATGCCCCTTAACTACAAACCCATTCTTCTTCCCATTAAACTACTCTGCTGTTTGCCCTTTTTCTTTTCTTTTCCATATTAATTTCCACATAAAACCAGATGTGGTCCCAACCTTCTGGATTGTAGCCAGTTCAACAGCCCCAATACAGCTCCCTTTCTAGGAGCAGTCTCCAATAAAATATAAGCTTCTTGAGGGCAAGGACAATTTTTCCTTTTTTATCTTTCCTATCCCCTAGTGTCTGGCTGGTGTCTTGTGCATAGGAGGTGTTTTAGAGGTACTTGGTGAATTGTGCACTCGTTTTTACACATGTTGGACAGAATCTTGCTCAGTGCATATCTCATTTGTGAATGGTTTGGAAAGGGTGAGTATATGCCAGCAAGGATTAGGGTTTCCTTTTATGTTTTTGAAATTTGTGCCACTTTGAGCCCCCCCACCCCATCAGTTTCCAGGATATGTCATTGCTTGTACCAAGCATTGTTGTCCCCATGGTCCCTGATGGTGGTGGTTGGAAGGGATGAAGGGAAAGGCAGGGGCTAGTTGCTATAGCTGTATCCACCCTGCATGGTTCAAGTCCATTGGTTAGGTGTGACTGGGGTAAAGAAGAAGAAGCCAGTGATGTGATATGGCAGCCCTGAGGAGCAGACCTCAGCATGCAAAGAGATCAGGAGTCAAGAAAACAGCTTTAATAACTGTTTACAAAGGACGAGAATCTCCTCCGAACCCTCAATAAGCATGAACTAGGCAGATGGCAATTCTGTTTTCCTTGGCTTCCTGTTGACTTATTGTTCAAAATAATAATAATTTTCAAAAAGCATTTAATAGAAGTGTTATGCACATTGGAATCCAGTTCATTTCCTTCCAAATATTGTATTGCATCTTGTTGAACACAGACTCACCCCTGATCTAATCCCCTCTCAGAGAGGATTATAGGAGAGGTGCAGTGTGTGTCATCCAGACTCGACTAGATGCTGCTCGAACTCTGTCGTTTGGCATTTTCCATTGGCTCTTGCCTGTTCTGCCTGTCACATCCTAAGCTCGTTTCTGTGGAGTGTAGTACAGCAGATTTCCAGAAGTTTGCTCTGAGATATAGCTAGCTATGCAAACGATTGAGAGAGGTTTCTGTGTCTCTGCGTAGGGGGAGTAGAGGGAGGGAAAAGCTGGTTTGTTTTGATTTTTAAATGACTGTATTCATAGTATGAACCAGGCCTACTTATCTTGGGGCACAGAGAAGATTTCCCCATACATTTTGACTGCAGCCCTGCAGGAAGAATACTTTTTACCATTTTATTTTATTATTTTTTTAATCTATAAGTACATATGGCATCAGTGATTGCTAAAACTCAGCTTACCTCCCTAGACAGATGACTCACATAAATGAGGTAGCCCTCATCTGGGATAACACAAGATACATCTTAGGTCCTTTGTAAAGACTGTTAATTGATTTGAAGGGTAGGACATTTATAAATGATTTTCAGAGAAATGTTTAACAAGCCTTCATCTTTGTGGTTTGATTCTGAACTATTGGACAGGATAAGGATCATAAATTTTAAAATGGAAGGGACCTTAGAGGTTGCTGAGACTAACCTTACATTTTTTTTCCTTAAAGTTTTTAATTTTTGTCAATATCTTTTTTTATGTCACCTTCATTTCTGAATACATCCTTTTTCCCTCTCTTACTCACGGCCAGCCCATGTAACAAAATTTTAAAAGAAGAGGAATAAAAGGAAGTGCTGATGAACTAACACATCACTGAAGACTGATAACACATGTAGCATTCCACACCCATAGGCCTCCACTTTCTCTACCTCTGTAAAACATTACATTTGTTCATTATACTTACACAGTTTTCAGTTTCTATCATTTTTGTTGTTGTTGTCATTTTTCTTTCTGTTTCCATTTGTGGTAGCCATGGTATATATTGTTTTTCTGGTTCTGGCAACGGAGTTGAGATTTGAGCCCAGATCTTCTAATTTCCAGATCTGATGCATTTCCCCTTATCCCATACCATCCCTGCAATAACCTCAGGCTTTTCTCTCCTCCTGATCCCCATTCAAATGTTATTATTAGATCAGGTGTTTTCTCTGAATCATGACCCAGTAATTACCAGAGATTTCGGTTCTGTTCCAGAAACTCAAAGTCAAGGCCTATTCTGACATAAATCAAGACTGAACTGAAAGGAATGATAATGATATGAAATCTTGTGCATCTGTTTGGCTATAAGAAAATTACATTATAGTTAGAACAATTCCCCTTCACCCTAAATAGGAAGTTACTTTTAGGATTGAACATCTTGCTTATTTGTCGTTAATTGTTCCCCCAAAGTCAGCTTTTTCTTCCCCTCTTTCTGAGTGCTAAGTTTTTAAATCAATGTGAAAAATAAATACCTCAGAAGCCCCAGCCTACACCAGACATGTATATACCTGATTTTCCTTGGGTGAGATGGTAGCTAGTCAAGCCAATGAAAGCAGCCTGATGTCCAAACTTTTAAGCGGTTCCTAATTCTGATAGGTAGGTGTGAGGTCAAGGGTCCTTCCCTTTGAGGCTGTTCTGGAGGGTGGTGGTTGCCTTTGATAGTTCTCTGCCCTTATCTCGGGAGGAAAATAAAAAGGATAGCTCAATGAGAGGGATAAAAACAAAGAAAAGCAAAACAAATCAGCTTGCTCCATTAGTGTGTTCTCCAAGCAAGTCTCTGTAGACTCTGCTTCTATGAATGAATGTGCAGTAGGTAAAATGCTGGCAGAGTATGACTAAGGAACACTGCCTGAAAGGAGGCAGTCCCTGCCTCCCCTGTTCGGGAAGAGTATGTGAGATTTCCATCACTGGTTGCATTACTTCCAAGAAGACAGGATCCCTGTTGGGTGTCTGTGTAGCTTATGCTGAGTAAATATTGACAAAGTAGTCTAAAGAGCAAACACTTTGACATTTGTAAGGTCCACTGGAAGGTCTTGTATATATTTATACAGCAAGAATGAGTACCGCATACCAATTTTCCTGAACTTCTCCTGACATCATTCTGCATGGCTTTTTGTGTGGTGAGAGAGAGCTGGTCATTCAGAGGAGAATGGGGTCTTCCATTCCATCCATAACCAATGGGCTCCCATCCCCATTACAGAGTTATTATGAGCTTCCACATTACCTGCTCTTCCAGATGAAGGGAGGAAAAAAAAAAACCATGAAATCTTGTTTTTAATTTATTGTAATTGATGTACTTTCTTTTTACTTTGCGAAAATTTTATTGATGTTTTTGTACTTTATATTTATTAAAGATTGAGTCTCAAAATGTAATGAGTTAAAAATGCTTGCTTAATTTAAATTGTGAATCTGTCTGTTAAGAAATGCATTAGGGGTAGAAGAAGCATAAGACATATTAATTGACAGACAGGAACTGCTGTCTCTGAGGTTGATACAAGTAATTTATTACTTTAGAAATGAATGCCACCTCCAGAATGTGCTTCATTAATTTCAAATTTAGTTTTAATTTCAAGCTGTTGCCCCTTGAGAAGAATAAGGTGGCAAATTATGTTTGAAGAGCAGAATTTTTTTTTTGCTCTGAAGAAACACCACATTTTAACTATTTAGTTTTGCAAAAAGAAAAAAAAAGTGCCTGTCTTGCTTGCTGAGTTTAGAGTGAAGGAAAAAAAATATGCTAGTTAAGGTTAGCAGTTACTAACACTTGTTTTTTTTTTTCTTTTTTCTCCCCTTATCCTTTCTTCCTCCTCCCCCACCTTCCCCTCCCCTTTTTCTTTCTCCCACTATTTGTCTCTTTTACTTTCCCTCTCTCTGACTCCCTTTCTTTCTTTTTCTCCTCTCTTTATCTCTACCTCTCTTCCTCTTCTTTTCTCTCTTCTTTCTTTCTTCTTTTCCTTTTCCTTCTCTTCTTCCTTGTCCTTCTTCTCTTTTGCCTCTCTCCTCTTAATTTTTTTTCCTTTCTCCTGCCCTCCTTTCATCTCTTCCTCACTACAGCCTATGTTTCAGATGAATTGAAGGCAGCTGCCCTGGTTGATGAAGACATGGACCCTGATGAAACTGCAGCAGATGGGGAGCCCTCCGCTAAATATGCATGCCCTGAGAAAGAGTTCAGTAAGACCTGTCCCAGCTACCAGAACTCTCCTGCTGCTGAATTTTCCAGCCATGAGATGGACAGTGAGTCTCATATTAGTGAGACCAGTGATCGAATGGCTGACTTTGAAAGCAGTTCAGTTAAAAACGAAGAGGAAAATAAGGAGGTTGCCATCCCTCTGGAAGACTCAGCAGTGTCTGACAGCCTAGAGCAGATGAAAGCTGTCTACAATAACTTTCTCTCCAACTCATACTGGTCTAATCTCAATCTGAACCTACACCAGCCCTCCTCAGAGAAGAATAATGGTAGTAGCAGTAGCAGCAGCAGCAGCAGCAGCAGCTGTGGCAGTGGCAGCTTTGATTGGCATCAGAGTGCCATGGCTAAGACGCTGCAGCAAGTGTCTCAGAGCCGGATTCTGCCAGAGCCCAGTCTCTTTAGCACAGTACAACTGTACCGACAAAGCAGCAAGCTTTATGGGTCCATATTTACTGGGGCCAGCAAATTCCGCTGCAAAGACTGTAGTGCAGCCTATGATACTTTAGTAGAATTAACAGTGCACATGAACGAAACAGGACATTATCGAGATGACAACCATGAGACTGATAACAACAACCCCAAGAGGTGGTCCAAGCCCCGCAAACGGTCCTTGCTGGAAATGGAAGGAAAGGAAGATGCTCAGAAAGTTTTAAAGTGCATGTACTGTGGCCATTCTTTTGAGTCTCTCCAGGACTTGAGTGTTCATATGATTAAAACAAAACACTACCAAAAAGTGCCTCTGAAGGAACCTGTCACTCCTGTCGCAGCCAAGATCATTCCTGCCACCAGAAAGAAAGCTCCGTTGGAGCTCGAGCTTCCCAGCTCCCCGGATTCCACAGGTGGGACCCCAAAGGCAACTATGTCAGACACAAATGATGCTCTGCAGAAGAACTCCAACCCCTACATCACGCCAAATAACCGCTATGGCCACCAGAATGGGGCCAGCTATGCCTGGCACTTTGAGGCCAGGAAATCCCAGATCCTCAAGTGCATGGAGTGCGGCAGCTCCCATGACACTTTGCAGGAGCTCACGGCCCACATGATGGTGACTGGACATTTCATCAAGGTCACTAACTCGGCCATGAAAAAAGGGAAGCCTATCATTGAGGCTCCTGTCACTCCAACCATCACAGCTCTGCTTGATGAAAAGGTACAATCTGTGCCGCTGGCAGCCACCACATTTACCTCTCCCTCCAATACACCTTCGAGCATTTCACCGAAATTAAATGTGGAGGTCAAAAAGGAAGCTGACAAAGAGAGAGTGGTGACTGAAGAAAAAACTAAGGACAAAGAAAAATCAACTGAAGAAGAGGAAAAGTATGACATCTCTTCTAAGTACCATTACTTGACTGAAAATGACTTAGAGGAGAGTCCCAAAGGAGGGTTGGATATCTTAAAATCACTAGAAAACACAGTCACATCGGCTATTAACAAAGCCCAGAATGGGACTCCTAGCTGGGGTGGCTATCCCAGTATCCATGCGGCCTATCAGCTCCCAAACATGATGAAGTTGTCTCTGGGCTCCTCAGGGAAGAGCACACCCCTGAAACCCATGTTTAGCAATAGTGAGATAGTGTCACCCACAAAGAACCAGACACTGGTATCTCCACCTAGCAGCCAGACCTCCCCGATGCCAAAGACCAACTTCCATGCCATGGAAGAGCTGGTCAAGAAAGTCACAGAGAAAGTTGCCAAAGTTGAAGAAAAGATGAAGGAACCTGAGGGGAAACTCTCTCCAATGAAAAGGGCCACACCTTCCCCTTGCAGCAGTGAGGTGAGTGAGCCCATCAAGATGGAGGCCTCCAGCGATGGCGGATTCAAAAGCCAAGAGGACAGCCCCAGCCCTCAGAGGGATGGGTGCAAGGAGAGCAGCCCCCTGGCAGAGCCCGTAGAGAATGGCAAGGAACTGGTGAAGTCTATGACCAGTGGCTTAAGCAGCAGTACAGCTATCATTACGGACCACCCTCCCGAGCAGCCCTTTGTTAATCCCTTGAGTGCTCTCCAGTCAGTTATGAACATCCATCTGGGGAAAGCAGCCAAGCCGTCTTTGCCTGCCCTTGACCCCATGAGCATGCTCTTTAAGATGAGCAACAGTTTGGCGGAAAAGGCTGCAGTGGCGACCCCACCCCTGCAGTCCAAGAAAGCAGACCACTTAGACCGCTATTTCTACCACATCAACAATGACCAGCCCATTGACTTGACGAAAGGAAAGACTGACAAAAGCTGTTCTTTAGGTTCAGTGCTCTTGTCACCCACGTCAACATCCCCAGCCACCTCTTCATCTGCGGTGACAACGGCGAAGACGTCGGCCGTCGTGTCCTTCATGTCAAACTCGCCGCTCCGTGAGAATGCCTTGTCAGATATCTCTGATATGTTGAAGAACCTGACAGAAAGCCACACGTCAAAATCTTCCACACCTTCTAGCATCTCTGAGAAGTCTGACATTGACGGGACCACGTTGGAAGAGCCTGAGGAGACAACGCCGGCCCAGAAGAGGAAGGGACGCCAGTCCAATTGGAATCCCCAGCACCTGCTAATCTTACAGGCCCAGTTTGCCGCCAGCCTCCGACAGACGTCGGAAGGGAAGTACATCATGTCGGACCTGAGCCCCCAAGAGCGAATGCATATCTCCAGGTTCACAGGCCTCTCGATGACCACCATCAGCCACTGGCTGGCCAATGTGAAATACCAGCTTAGAAGGACAGGGGGAACGAAGTTCCTCAAAAACTTGGACACTGGCCACCCTGTGTTCTTTTGTAATGACTGTGCATCACAAATCAGGACTCCTTCCACGTACATCAGTCACCTGGAGTCACATCTGGGTTTCAGATTGAGGGACTTGTCCAAACTGTCCAATGAACAGATTAACAATCAGATAGCACAAACTAAGTCCCCGTCAGAAAAACTGGTGACATCATCTCCTGAAGAGGAACTAGGGACTTCCTACCAGTGTAAACTTTGCAATCGGACCTTTGCAAGCAAGCATGCCGTTAAACTTCATCTTAGCAAAACACATGGGAAATCGCCAGAGGATCATCTCCTGTATGTCTCAGAGCTTGAGAAGCAGTAGCATTTGCTTTCAATTAAAATGACTGTAATTTGCTTTGAGGAAAACTGTCAAAGGCACCTTAAAGCTACTATTTCCTTCTTGGCACATGTTCTTACTCTAACGGCAGAGAATCACTCTGGGCTGAACTGTTTTGTATAACTGTACAGTGTTTAATAGAGGCGCATAATCAGCTGTTGTTACTGGTAAAATATGAAGGTTAAAATGCAGTGGTAAGTGTTTGGAACTTTGTGTAAATTGGATTTAGTTGTGGGCATCCCTCCGATGCTTCAAGCTGCATGCATTAACAGACAGTTTAATTAAGCATTTATAAGGAAATCTGGCACACTTTTTCCATGTGACCCAAGTGTGTTGGCATTTCTCACCCTTTAATCTTTAGCCCTCTGAGTACTTTGAAGCACTTTTGCATTAATTTGGTTTAAAAAAAAAAGAATAATAATAATGATAATGTATGGAGCTCTGTTGTTTTTTTTTTAAAAATCCTTACCAGCTTAGTTATAATTAATGATATGAACCTCCATTTATGCAGGTCTGCAGGGGTATAACAAGCCTTGAAATTAAAAAAATATTATTTTCACATTGAAACATAGATGTATATATTGTATAGATTTCAGACTCTCTTATGAAAAAAAAAATGTGATCGTGGTTAAATGACCTTTTTTTCTGCATTTATAGCAACAGTGTTTTATGTACCTGCTATGCTCTGGGCATAAGCTGTGCCTATGTATAGTGTATATTTCTCTCTCCTTTTTTTTTTTAAGGTCTATGGTTTTTTGTTTTTGTTTTTGTTTTTACATTCAAACATTGTAAATTATACAAAAGATACCACAGATAGCATTTATAAAGTATGCAGAAACATTATTCTAAAAGCAAAGTATGATTGTTTTGCTATACAGTACATCTATATTGATAGAGGTTCATGTTTAAATTATGCATATTTATTAGCATCATGTTATCTTTTGTTTTGAGCAGTCTGATAACAGAGGCCAGGGAGGGCATCTGTGGCAAGCATCATAACTATTTTGCACATGATTTTTAAAGGTATTTATTAGAAATCAAAGGAAGTTCAAAACAAACTCAGTGCTCAAAGGGTTAAGTCTATTTGAAAAGGAAAGGGGGAAAAAAAAACTTGTACTGTATTTCCTAAACATTGATAAAGCCTTTAAAATGTTTGTACTGTAACACTTTGCTTAAAAGTTATGAGGCATTCTGTGATACAACCTCTTTTACTTATTTATAAGTCTTCTTGGTTGCTATTTCATATTGTAGAATGCCTTTTTATTTCAATTGGTAACTTTCTGTTTTGTTCTGCCTAATTATTCTCCCAAGATTCCATACTCCAGCTTTATCTTTAGGCATATGAAAGGTAACCCGTGGTTACCGGCACACTAAGTGATTCTGTTCGTCTCCATTTTTGGCAGTTAATTTGCAGAAGTAACTGACAGCTGACACCATATGAGAATCTATGTATAAAATATTGGCATGTAAACAGCACAGACCCTGTAACGCACTCTGTGCCCTGTTTTGTTGTTGACAATGAAGCACCATTATATGACTCTTCATATAACCTTTTTTTCTACTGCAGCATTAAAATTGTCTTTTTGCTATAATTTTGTGTTGCGTTCACAATTATGTCTGAAATGTGCTACGACTAACGAGCACATTAAAATTAAATTGTATGCGATCTGTTTATGACTGAGTAGGTTTCTGTGTCTGCCAGGTGCTGGCAGTCAAAAGCTGCACATACATCAATGGAGTTTTAGTGAACTTTGGCTTTGAAAGAGCAGGTTGGCACTCATTCAGAGGCTGCATGGACAGAATTCCCTCCCCACCACCACCATCCTCTCCAGAAAAGAAAGAAAGAAAGACAGAAAGAAAGAGAAAAAGAAAGGAGAAAAGAAAATGATAAATGAATGTTCTGGCGCCTTTTTTCTCATCAGGTGAGATGGAGTCTGAAAGGGGCATTTGGGAGAGGGTGGGCTTTACAAAGCCCCATGTATCAGAGAAAATAGTTTCTTTAAAGCTGTAAATGGACCCAATAGTATACTGATATTGAAGGGTCCCTCATGAATGCACAGACTAAAGAGAGGAGAGCTGTTGATGGTGCTGAAGAGGAAGGAGACCAGCATGTAGGTACAGGGAGCGTGCTGCAGGCATTCAGTTTTTCCTTCTGGGTCAGGAATTTTGTGTTACCAAGAAGGGAGAGCATAGCAGTTCCAAGCAAGGGAAAACTCTGGCCATTCACAGCTCCTGCCTTCACTGCACCGAATCAGCAATTGATAGCAAGAGGACAGGAACATGAATCCACAAGCAAAAGAAAAACCCAGAGCATGTGTATGAAAATGACAAGCTTTTTGTTAGCTCCGGGAAATCATGCCAACAAAACACTGGACACATAATTTAAATGTGTAAAATATCCTTATTAGTATAAAGAACTTTTTTCCAGGTTAGCTAGAATTATATACTAGGAATACTTTTATTCCATATAACCTGATAGTATATAAATGAGAAATTTATTCCAGCCACATAATTTATTTACTTGAGTGTAAAAAACCCCTTTATTTATTAAAAATGAAATGAATCCTTTCAAATTTGTTTAATAATATGCCTATTTCCCCCTCTCCCCCCCCCACTTTTGTTAAATTGAGTGCAAAATTTCTTCCCAGATTTAGCTTAGTAATCCATCTCTCTGGGATTTACAAAAGAACTTCAGTCAATTTCAACACTGATGTTTATCAAACTGAATGAATAGTACTAGTTTTTCTCTTGTCTTTCTAGTAAAGTTGGACTTTTTCCACTTCTCTGAACCATGGAATGGTAATCCTGAAAGGGAGTTTCTTGCATTGAGGGCCTCAGTCTGTTGTTCTTACCTTAACCTTTGAGGAATCAATCTAGCTCTCCCAGACCACCAAAAAAAAAAAAAAAAAAAAAAAAAAGGAAGGGAGGCACGGGTAAGTCAAAAGGAGATAGAAAAACAACTTCGGACAGGGCTGAGCAGAGTCACCTGGGGGAGTGGATCTTTTTGGCCAGGGTTCCCGTGGATGATACCTGACCATGTGGGTACCAATGACATTCTCTACCAGTGCCTTTGGGATCTGTAGTTCCAGGAGCCCAGATTTCCCACTCTTGAATTTTTCACAGGTTAAATATAGCATCGGTTTATTAAAATCCAAAGTCCTGAGTATAACAGATTAAGCTGACAACACTTACATCATAAAGAGGGCCCATTTGGCTTATAAAGAGGTGGGGATTCATGCAAATGACTGCTGTCCCTCCTCTCTCTACTGTTTGGGAGAAAATCTGACACTTTTCCCCACTTTCCTCCCTTCCCCCAGAATTGTTTTTAATCAATTGTTCAAACTTGGCATAGTGGCAAAGATAAGAGAAGACTGGACCCAGCAGCCGCATCCAACACAGTTAAACAGTAACCCCTGAAACAACTAAGGTTGGAAAGGAAGGTGGCTACTGGATTTATTATTGGTTCCAGAAATTCATTTTATGTTCAGAAAAATGTGGCACCTGAGGATCCACAGTGATTAATGCAGACCCTGCCCACTGGAATGTGAGTCCCCAATGCCCAGCCTGCCTGCCCTTGAGTTTATTTCTCCTTTCTGAAATACAGATGCGTTTATTCAATACAAGCCCTTGGAGGGGCTGCTCTCATTCAACCTTATTCCTTCTTCACATCCACCAACACCAATAGGCCTTTCACCCACCATAAATGAATGAGTATGCATTTTCTCTGGCTATTATAATTGGAGACAAAATGCAATTTCAGATCTTCCATGGTTAAGTTTCTAATTTTCTTTTGTACTCATTTCCCTTTCTTGGCTGTAAATAGGAAATACAAAGGGAGGAGAGCAAAACATCTAAGGGTCTTTAAGTGGCCTAGGGGAGGGGCCTCTAGGGAGGGGAGAAAGGGTGAGATGGGGGACTGGCAGCTTTAAATCACAGGTGCATAAAGGTGACCCTGACCTAACCCCACCCAAGAAGGGGCTTGTTGCAGTCTACTGTATATCTTCCAGCCATCACATTTACGCAGTATCTTAAAATAACATTTGTGATAAATGTGCAATTTAACTAATTTATGGTGCTATGATGTGCTCAGGGCTACATGCAAGATGAAAATCTTAAATGGGGCTTGAACAGCTCACTTCACAACAAGAAATCAATATGCCAGATCTTAGAGAGCAATTCGCTAGAGTCAACATTTAGCAAAAATATCAGTGATGTATCTTTAAGTTTTAGGCAGCAGGAATTCTATAATTAACTGAAGTCTTACATGTAAGTTGGAGAGGTTGACTATGACAAGGACCTAAATCTTCCCAGCATCTTCATTCTATTTTCTTTTTGCTAGAACAAAATAAGAAGATAGGCCCTGCTCATTGTGACCAGGGCTCTCTCTTTGCACTCTGTCAGGGCTGGACTGTTTTACGCTATTTGAAAATTGACTGCGTAGTCTTGGGGTTGCTGATTTAAGTGAAAAAAGAAAGGAGGCTCCTTTAACATCTCAGTTAGTATTGGAGAAGTCCTGACTTTAGGTGATGAATTTTCCCATCTCTGGATTTCACTGCACCAAACAGCTCCCTGATTCCTTGCTCTTCTGTAAAGTTGGTGAGAAAATACAAACAATGAAAGGGAAGCTTTTTAAATCTTGATAGATGGCTTCTGCAGGAGCCCTCTTTTGAGTGAAGAAGAATATTAATGAAATAAAGCTGTGTTGTATAGAGAGCAGGATGCTAATTGGAACATAGAGGCTAAATTGAATAAATTTAGTATTAAAAACTGTTGTTGCTAGAGATTTTTAGGTTATCTAGAAAAGAACACACTATTCCCCTCCCCTCAAAATTTTTTTTTTCAGATTCATCTGAATGGCTCTTTTTTATTGGACTATTGTGGTAGCATTTTATTTTGTTGACAATTTAGAACCAAAATAATACACTTTGCATTATAGGAAATAATCATAAAAATGAAGACACACAAACCCCAAACACGACTCTTTAATGAATCCTTTAACTTAAAAAAAATAGCTATTATCCTTTCAGCTAATGGAAACATTGCCATTTTTACTCTTTTGGTAATAGAAACACTAACCTTTCTCTCCCTGGGGAATTATTAGTAAACACACATAATCTTCGTTGGTAAAGGAAACCTGTGTGTTTTCTGTTCCTGAGACTTAACACCACACTGTACTTCACTGCCTTCAGGTGACCTAGGGAAAATAATGGAAATGCAGGCACCATTTCCATCCTACCAGCCTTATATATAAAGGAATGTGAGGACAGAGGGTGTGTGAGCCTTTGCAAAAATCAGTCCTAAAGTAATGATGTTCATTTAAAAATACAAGATTTTCAAACTCTTTCTATTTGGGCACAACATTGCACACAGGATTCTGTTTCCAGAATTACCCTTAAATGGTTGGGGAATCAGGGTGAGGAGGGGAGGGAAGATACTCACCAAAGCCCAGTTTTCTGCATCACAGAAATCAAGTTCAAAGTGAAGAATATTCTCAGCTCTTACTACAGAGCAGTAATTAAAACCAGGCCTTTGCTTCAAGAAAGATTGCTTGCATTTATTACACTAAGGTGAGTGACTTTACATGCTGCTTCTCTGTAAGTCCAACAGCTTCACAGGGCTTTGCATGCTGTAGGAGTTTAATCAATGTTTGTTGAATTGAACAGAACAAATCAGAGAAAAGTTCTGTTTGACCCACATTGGTCAAGTTGATCTTTCTGAGAGTGCAGTGATATGAGACCCCACTTTTTTCAGGGGATTCCCAGAGCCATGCAGTCACACTCCTCTGTGACCTACCATATCTCTGAAGATTCCAAAATGAAAAAAAAATGCTTCCCCACAGGCTCCATTAGAATGACTGCTCTACCTGAGTGTCTCTTGTTCACAGAGCTGGCACTGTTGCATTGATAGGGTTGTATTAACTCTGTCCACTGGGGTTGCATTCAAAGGCTTGATCCTTTATCTCCAAGGTAATTAACTCCCCCTGCCATAAGGTGTGATAATGATTTTTTCCCCAGATCTGTGATTTTACTGGAGAGCAGAACTCTTATGAGGAGACTCATCCTAGCAATGCTGAGTGGCATCCACTCTTCAACTTACTATCTTAGTGGTTTGCCTGGGGTCATAGGACATTGAACAACAAAGTGCGGCATAGCAGCTGTAGAAAGAGCTGACTCTGAAGTCAGAAAGATGTTGCATTTAAATCCTGCCTCTAACATACTGACTGTGTGACCTAGGAAATGTGGAAAGAGCAATAGATTGGATGTCAGAAAAATCTTCATTCAGATCTTATACCTGCGTCTTACAATCTGTGTGAACTTGGGCAAGTCCCAACCTCTCTGGGGCAGTTTCCTCACCCATAAGATTAGGAAATGGGGTTAGATCAGGGTCCAAAGATCTAAGATCCAAACTTCAGTTTGGATTCAGTCAAAGGGCTGCACTTGAGGACCTAGAAGGCCACATGTGGCTTCAAGGCTAAAAGTTCCCCACCCCTGGGTTAGATTGTTTCTAAGATCCCATTCTGCTCTGGGTCTATGATTATATGCCTTAATCTCTCAGTACCCCAGGTGACACTCTAAAATTCATAGGCTGACTGAGGGGGTCTCAATCTGCATTGAGTTTCCTCCCTGGCAGTTCCCTGTTCCAGTAAAAACACAGGTTCAGTTTAAGGAGTGGGGGTGGGGGGAACCAATTTTCCTTTTGAGATAACTCCCCAGCAGAAATAATTCCTGTTGATCTTTAGAGCTTCCAATAGTAAGAGTTTATCGGTGTTAGATTCTCATAGTGGAAGACGAAAGGAAGTTGTTTTTATTTGTACATAGTCCTGTATAAAGTCAAATTAATAATATACAATTTTCATAAAAGATTCCTGATGGTGATGATGTTAGACTTGAGGGGATGCTGGTTGGTTGATATCCATGGTAAAGAAGAAGCAATTAGCAAATAAATAAGAGCAATTAGTAAACCCATGAATTGCACTCTTCTCTATACTTTAGTTCTCCAATCCTTTATTTGTATTTGTAATTTTTTTTTTTGAGGAAGAGCTTGTGCCCTGATTGCAGCAATTAGTTAAGAATATTTATTTAGCCAAAATGCAAGACTTGAAAGGTAAACATACTCATGGTAATGTAGTATCAGGCTTGGTCAATACTTTCAGGTGTTAACAGACTCCTATTCAAGGACAAAGGCTCTACTCCCAATGATTGTACTTGAAAAAGAAATGAAAATTGGACCATGGTACACAACTTTATTTGCTGAAGAACTAGCAGCTAGAATCCTTGATGCACATGATAGATTTAGCCATTGATTCACAATTGTCAGTCATCATTTTGGCTTGGATCCTCACCCTGGATTGTTGAAAATTCACAGTTGATCACATTAGTTGTTGGACTCTTAACTTTCATAATGTGAGACCTGGGGTCTTCAACCCAATAATATCTTCTTCCAAACTCTTCACTAGACCCCAAAACTGGGGCCTTGGTTTTTCCCATGTACTTTTGTTCCCTGGAAAGGAAAGATGTTATCCTTTCCTCCTATTTTTTTTTTTCCCTTCTCTATTCAAGGTAAACAAGTAGAAGTTGGAAAATACCTCCCCCTTTACCTTGGTATAAATTAACAATGAAAAATACTTCTTTATTAAGCTTCAACATATCATTTCCATTTTTTTTTTACAGCAGGAACCCAGGGACACATTTATAGCCATCATAATTGTGAGTTAGTGACCTTTCTAGCCAAGTGAAATGAAATTACTTGAAAATGAAATTCTTTTTAATTGGGGCATTTAATGGGGAGGGGGGTGCTGTTTTTCCCCTAATGTAGTTCCCCTACCCCCTTTCCAGGGGATCACTTGCCCATTTGCACCTGGAATGGAGGGGGTGGGAGGTGAGAGGGAGAGAATGAGGTGGGTGTGTCAGAAAGGACTCATTTTCTTAGTGTGTGTTTTTTTTTTTTTAACTGGAGGTACAGTAGCTGTGGTTCCACCTCAGTGACCAGGAAACCGAGTCGGCAAAAGCTGGAGGACTTGGCTCCTGAAAGGCTCATCAGGACTTGTCATCGCTCTAATGAATATCATTTAAATTGCTTTGTATATTGGTGGAGTTTGGATGTCGATTTAATTTGTGCATGTGTTTGAGTTCTTCTGCTTGGCTAGGCTAACAGAGAAGCTGAGGCCTGATGAAAACTGAGCTGGTGACAGTATGATGAGCTCCAACCCAATCAAAAGGGTTTGAAGGCTGTTGTGACAAGGCCCTTAAAAAAAAAAAAAAAGATCTTGGTGGGGGGAAAAGCACATACAGACAGACAGACAGACATAGATGTATGTATATGTATGTATTAGAAGATTGGAGCTGTTTGGTGTTTGTGCAGTTATTTCAGACTCACAGGGAAGCTTTCCCTCAATTTGGAATGGCTGGAAAAGAGATTATACCGTGTAGGACTGGGGCTTGGGTTTCAACATGAGTTCAGCCTAAGAACTGGGTTTAGAAAGATGGATCCCATTTCTTCTCCTCGCCTCATTACTCAGGTTCTTTGGAAATTACTCTAGGTTAAAGACCAAATGGTACAAGGCAGGATTATTGGGTGGGAGGCGAAAACAAAGGAGGCAGGAGGATCTCTGAGCCAACTCTAAAAAAAGAGGATGTTCAGTTTGGCCCCCAACAGGGATAATCACCACTTGAACTCTCCTCACCTTCAAAGAGACCCCATTAAAAATACAAGATTTCTCTTCATACTCAATTTCAACCAGAAAACTGATATTATCCTACATAAGCATAACACATTATATTTTTTTCAAGTCATTTTCATATTCCTTTTCTCTTTTGCACTCTATAACATTCCTGATGAGGTAAGGTGGGAATTATCATCCTTATTTTGCAACTGAGGAAACTGAGGCCTGGAAGGATTAAAAGTGGCTGGCCCAGACCTGGAACTATCCAATTATGCATCAAACTCCTGCTGTATATATCCTGGGCTGCCTTAGGCACCTGACTCCCAGTTTAGTGTCTTTTGTATTCCCTCATTTGCCACCCTTGACCCACTAGAAAGATCCTTAGGTTGGCTAAAGATTATATTAGACCCTTTTAGCCCTGTTAGACATCAGGTGGTGGGATTTCTCTTTCTAACCATGAAAATGAAGCCTAATGCCATACTAAATGTATGACTCAAAAGGAGGCACAACACACTTTTTTTATTGTTGCGGTATAGTGGATAGAGCACTGGGCTGGAGTTAGGAAGACTCCTCTTTGTGAGTTTAAATCCTGCCTCAGAAACTTACTAGCTGGGTGACCCTGGGCAAGTCACTTAACCCTCTTTGCCTCAGTTGCTCATCTGTAAAATGAGCTGGAGAAGGAAATGGAAAACCACTCCAGTATCCTTGCTAAGAAAACCTCAAGTGGGGTCATGAAGAGTAGGACATGACTAATAAATGACTCAACAACAACAAAAGCTTTGTTTGCTTTGTTTTGTTTAAATTTAACAAGGAAAGCCAAAGCAAAGACCAGTGATTATTAGAGGTAATTATTGGAGCAGAATCTCTGGCCTTGGGCAGGAGTGTTAACACATGAAGGCATTGGTTGAACTGAGCGTTGGATTTCCATGGGTGTGTTTTTATGTCCAAAAATTGCATTGTGCTATTCACTAACTAATGGCTTCATTTAAGATACAAATTCTTATTCATAATAATAAATATACATAATGCAGACCTGGAGGTAAATATAGACAATTCAGGTGTTTACTGGTTTCACACAAGAATATCTTTTCCTCTCTTTACCCAGGCCCTATCAGTTTGCACAGAAAAGGCTGTCCAAGCAAGGATTCCATGGGGCTACAGATCTGTTGGATGCTGGTCTTTGGGCTGAGGCTTTCAATTCAACTTGTACTGGCTTCATAATCATAAATATTTGGGTTTAAGTTATGGTTCAGACACATACTGACAATGTCCTAGGCAAAAACTATAAGCCTAAATTGTAGAAGAGGTGCCAATTCTTATTGGTAAATGGAATTTCCTCATGAAGAATTTCCTATACTATTTAGCTTTTTTTTTTTTTTGGCTAGGCAATCGGGGTTAAGTGACTTGCCCAAGGTCACACAGCTAGTTAAGTGTCAAGTGTCTGAGGCCGAATTTGAACTCAGATCCTCCTGATTCCAAGGCCGAAGTTCTATCCACTGTGCCACCTAGCTGCCCCAGAATTTCCTATACTATTGAAATCCCAGGTCAAGGCCCATCCCATGTGCCAGCCACAGTGTTAACTACAGTGATGTAAAGAAAAATAAAATAATTCCTGCCCTTAAGGAGTTCGTGTTCTATTGGTCTCCCTCAAATGAAAATGAAACCCTCCACCCAAGCATCTGAAGGGGATTCTTGCATTAGAACTTTTTTTTTTTTTTAGAGTTGGGGGGAAAATATTGGTCTTAGCCAATGGACACTGCTGTAGTATCTTAGACCTCTTCTGTCCAATGGAAGAGTCTATTTCTGGTCCCTGATAACTTTCTCAGAGCATCTTCTGGTTAACAGCATATTTTGGGCACTGGGTTGATTTCTTTAGATATGTGTACACACATGTATTCAAATTCACACTATTTGAAATTATAAATATGTAAAATATGGTTAATAGCTCCAGCACAATGGAAATATGCAATGTAAATTCAAATAATATAACCACTTCAAGTGATTTACTATTCTCACTAATTGAGATTTATCTATATAACATGCATAGATGTTTCCTGAATTTATTTTGTGTCCACTTATTTATGTACATGTTGTCTTCCCTAATCAAATGTAAGCTCCTTGAGGGCATTTCACTTTTGTTTTTGTTTCCCCAGTGCCTTTGGTCAATGCTTCATTTTCAGTTCATTTTCAGGCTGGAACAAGCTTTCTGTCAAAACAGCTTGAAATTTTCAAAGATTTCGTTAATTAGGCCTCAAGGTCCTCATCAGTTTTTAAGAATATTTGAGTTGGTCTGAAGTCATCCTCATCATAGTCATAGTCCTCCATCTCCCAGTTGGCACTGTTCCTGCTGCAGCCCACCATGCTGCCCCTACCCAGTGGCCACTCAGGAAGTCCCAGGCTCAAGGGTTTGGGTCCTCAGAACTTGTACTCCACCTCACCTAACCATTAGTTTAGGTCCTCCACCATCTTGGCCTGTCCTTCCGCTTCCTTCCACTCATTCCTGCTCCCTTCTCATTCCTCTCTACCATCATTCCATAGTCTCAGCTGGTTCCTAGGGCAACCTACATGCATAGATGTAATGCACATTATACATACAGTATACACACAATACACACACACACAAACACACATACATATATATATATGTGTATATATATATATATATATATATATACACAAAGAGAGACGGAGAGGTGGGACAGGGAAGAGAAACAGAGAAAGAAAGAAATGAGAGACAAAGAGAAAGGGAGATAGAAGACAGAGCATATTATTCAGTATTGGAGGGAGGGAGGGAAGAGGGAGCTGCCGTCAGGCATTGGTATTGAAACATCAGAAGCAGTGGCAACTGCAGAAGGAACAGAGGGGACACCGTACTAGTCCTTCTTGTGATTCTTATTTTGGGACTAAGGGGGTCCATGCAAGATTTTCATCATGAAGTATTCTAATAACTAAACTAGGTTACCTGGAGTTGATGGCCAAGGGGACCAAGAACATGAACACGCCTGAGGATATGCATGGTGCAAGGATGGACAGTATCTAACAAGGGACAATAAAATTAACATATGCTTGGAGTCTTGTGATCAAGAGGACTCAGAATTGGAAATAGAGGGGGAATGAGAAAACTTGTCCACATATATCTGCCAAACCAGATACCCCAGAAAGGGATATGCACAACCTCAAAAGAAGGGCAACAGAGACAATAAAAAAAAGTTCACATGGAAAAATATCTAAAAGAGAGGCAGAAATAAAACCCGTGGCCTTATATGCCCAAACACAAGTTCACAAAGAATGAGTGATAAGAAAATTTCACTACAAGTGCTAACACAAGGAGGTCAATTTGCCTTCGTAGGAACCACTGAGACTTGCTGTGGCAACATATATCTTAATGAAAAACAGAATGACACCTAAAGTTAGTAGTAGAATAGTATTACACACTAGTGTAAAGGTGGTAATCAGGGAAGTTATGAATCAATATGAGGAACTTCCCAATAAACTTAATGAGATTATAGGGATTGGGGCATTCTTTAGGGTGAGCAGCTAGATGGCACAGTGGATAGAATGCCAGGGTATGGAGTCAGGAAGACCTACATTCAGATTCCATCTTAAACAATTAATAGCTGTGGGACTTTGGGCACACCATTTCATGTTTCTGGGCCTCAGTTTCCTCCTCTGTAAAAGGAGGGAGTTGGGTTTGATGGCTAAAGTCCCTTCCAGTTTGAAATCTCTGCTCCTATGATCTATGATCCTAGGACTTGGAGATCATAAGGATCCTGGAAAACTGTTTGGACTCAGGCAAGCAGTCTGGATCTGATAACAAAAAAATAAAACAAACGTGAGTGGGCCTCAAAGATTTGTAGGGTTCCCCAAGAGAGATTAGACACTTGTAGTCAATTGGAAACAAACCCAAACAAACTCAAACACAGTAGGTGTGTGTGGCTCCCCAGGCATCAACCACTCAAATATCAGATGAGCCACCAACGTGTAACACCAGTGAGTGTATCTTCAAAGGCTCCAAGCTCACATGGGCTAGGTTTCATCTTGGACCTGACCTAAAAGGGTCAGTTTCTCTCTCTAAGGCTAGTTAAAACTCCCCCAGAGTTTCATTCCGGGTAATTTCCAAAATAAAATTTATGTTAAAGTTACCAGATAGGTAATAGTTTGCCCAGCTCCTACCCAGGCACTCAGGGTACAATGGGACTTGAATGTTTCACTCAACAGAAAATGCCTAAAACATAAAGGACTCACAGAAGCCTGTGAAATATACAAAAACATACGTCATTTAAAGAACCCATGAGCTCCCCCTTTCATCAGTCAACTAGCATTTATTAAGCACCTGTTGTATGTCAGACACTGCTAAGCACTGAGAATACTAAGAGAGGCATAAAAACAGCCCTTCCTCTCAAGGATCTCACTGTCTAATGGGGGAGACAACATACAAACAATCATGTACAAACAGAACAGAGATCTAGGATAAAGTGGAGACAGACTCAAAAGAAAGGCTTTCACATTAAGGGGGAATGGGAAAAGCTTCTTGCAGAAGGTCAGCTGAAGTTGAGGCACTAGAGAAGTCATGGAAGGCAGGAGGTGGAGATAAGGAGGAAGAACTTCAGGCATGGGGGACCACCAGTGAGAATTCACAGTCAGGAGATGGAGTATTGTGTGAAAGGAATAGCAAGAAGTCATTGTCACTATGGTGTCTGTGGAAGGAGGATGATGTAAGAAGACCAGAGAGGTAGAAAGGAGCCAATTTGTGAAGGGCTTTCAAAGTCAAAAAAGAAGGTTTTATGTTTTATCCTGGTCATAATAGGGAGCCACTAGAAATTATTGAATGGGTGGGGTAGGGGAACACAATCAGACTTGTGCTTTAGGAAGATCAATTTGACAGATGAGTGAAGAATGAACTGGAGAGGGGAGACACTTGGGGCAGGGAGACCAGCCAGGAGGATATTGCAATAGTATAGGAGTGAGGTGTTGAGGGCCTGCACCAGGGTGATAGCAATGGATGGAGAGAGGATGAAGAGTTGAAGATGACATCTAGGTTTCACGGATGAATCCCAGTTGATTGAGAGTGTCCTTCCCCAGAAGAAATTTGAACTTGGTCCTATCAGGGCAACTCTTTGTAATTCTGGTGAGTCTTTCCCTTTGAAGTCCTTTGAGTGTCCCCAAGACTCTCAGTACTGCTCATGGTTTAGTCTTTCACTGAAAAATAAAGATACTTTGGCATTTCTGAACAAACAAATTCTACATTTAGACCTGCACATTCTCAGTAACTTACCAGTCTGGCTTTCAAAGTAGAACACTAAATATATAGGCTTCTTTCTCCAAGAAACACCGCAACAAGAAATCTTTAGAGTATCTGGGGTTAATCAACGTTGTTCATGAACTACACAGGCTGAGTGAAATGACAGGTCTCCCACTGACATGTGCTTCTACTGCAAATCTTACTGCCCCTGGCAGTGGGGAAGGAGAAATCCCTTCACTTCCAATCTGGCTTTCCTATACTCTAGAGGAGAGTACACAGAAAAATGCAAACAGGGAGTCTCAACAAGAAAGAGAGAGCAGAAAAAAAGACCAAACTGGGTCCCACAACTTACTTTTGTGGATCACAAGAACAAGAATCATCAACTTGTCCTTGCCTAGTAAGTCCTAGGGAAGTCAATGAAGTCTCTGAGAGTCAATCAGGATGATGTCAGTGGGCGTGTTCATATTGCAGAAGAAAGTTCCCTTTGAGTCCTCCAAACAATGGCTCACACTATGTAACCTCTTCCTGTTAGTCTTCAAATTGTTCCCGGAATCCCCTGATCACTCTTACATTAAGCTATACTCAGGTGGAATTCCAAAACCAGAGTGGAGTTAGAAAATTCAGGTGGGGATCAATGAAGAGAGGAAAAAACAATTCTGTCAGAACATAGAAAACTCACCACCTAGCCTGGAGTAAATGGGTAAAGAATTCAAGAAATAACTTTTGGTAGATGGGCATGACATAGCAGAGTCAGGGAAACTCAGTTATCTAAACAGCTATAGGAACTCTACCTACAACAAAATAGTTTATAAATTCTTGATTTGCATTAATGAAAATTTTGTTATTCATATGTGATGGAAGAAGCAACAAGGGGAACTCTTTTTAGACTTGATTCTCCCAAGAAGATGGAACAGTTTGTTGAAGTAGAAATAATGGGAGCACTAGGAGAAAGTGACCACGCTATTTTAGAATTTGTAGTGTAGGATGGGAAAACTAGGAATTCATCCTATATTTTTGAGGAATTAACTTCAAACTATTCAGAGGAAGCATCTGTAGGATCCTATGAGGGAAGTCAGCCTAAGGGATAGGAATCTATTAAGAATGAATTTCTGAGGACACAAATAAATGATTACAATGAAGAAGAAAAGGGGTGTGTGTGTGTGTGTGTGTGTGTGTGTGTGTGTGAGAGAGATGAAAGAGAGAAGAAAGAACTATTCAAATCTTATTTTGTTTCTGTTTTCTCTGACAATGAAAATGATCTCTAGACTGGGAAGGATAAAATAAAAGCACTTAACAAGGAATACAAATCCAAAATAAACTTCTCTCAATGAGTTCAAGTCACTAGGGCTACATGAAATACTCAGTTTACTACGCCATATGAGGTTTAGTTAAAGCCAACTAGGAATGTTTAGCCCAAGGAAGAGAAGAGTTAGGTGGAATATGAAAGCTGTCTTCAAGCATTTGAAGGGCTGTCATGTGAAAGAAAACTGGCAGATGTGATTGATGATGCTATCTAAAAGATTATGATAAATAAGAGAAGTGTTATAGGATGGTAGTTGAACAAATGTCCCATTTATCAAAGAGTGAGAAGAGGGTAGAGTCTGCAAAATATGGGTAGGTGTGCTTTGCTTAACTTTAATTCCTGTCAAATTCTAGAATTCACTATTAAAGACATACTTTATGACTGTTTAGAAAGGGAAACTGATCACAAAGAACCAGCATAGCTTTGGCATACCAAACTAATCTCACTTCTTTTTTGACAATGTTGTTATGTTGATAGAACAAAGCCATGTTGTAAGCTGTGATGTTTTAAAAGTTTGAGAAACATAATTTCTGGGTTATTAGTAATTTTATTAATAATGTTAACATTTTATTAATAAAAGAGGTCAGTGGCATTCTCAAATGCCAAAGAAGTCTGTTGGTGGTTGTACTCAGTTTATATGCCCTTGAAAGAGTGGGTGTTACTGAGGGTGGCAATCAACTGTGATTAGTTAACAATTTATGAGAGACTGACTATTACAAAGAGAAGTGGGATTACTACAATAAAAGACTGAGAGAGTGACATCATGTCACTCTTGGACAAAGAGACTATCTTTACACCCAGACTAACCCCAGCTTTGGGCAATATAATCAAAGGATTTACTCCCACCCCATACAATACAATGCAATGGGCTTCCCCACCTTAGATTAAATTCCTTGTAAAGTTGAGTGGAGCCTGACCAAGACTGAGGGGAGTTAATATAGTCTCATTATCAGTAATGTTCTTCAAGAGACTGAACTTTGAAATGAGGATTGTAGAAAAAGGGGGAACTCAGGATCTTCCCAAATCATTGGTTATTAATGATTCTTTTTCTCAAAGAATAAATTCCTTAGATTTCCACAAAATATTTGACTGAGTTTCTTATCCTCTCTTTTTGGAAAAAAGATGGAAAGTTGTAACCCTGCAAATAATATAGTTATTTATATAGTTATATAGTTTTGGAATGGTTAAATGAACAGACCCAAAGTGTAGTCCTTGAATGGTTCAAGGTAAACTAAAATAAAGTTTCAAGTGGAGCGCCCCAGGAATCTGTCCTAGACTCTATGTTACTGAACATTTTAATCAATGACTTAGATGAAGGCATGGATGGCAGGATTATCAAACTGACATTTGATATGAAGCTTCAAAGGATAGCTAGCAGCTGCAATGACAGAGTGAGGGTCCAAAAAGATCTTGACATACCAAATCTAATAGGAAACTTCACAGGCATAAAGTTCTACTCTTGGGTTCAAAAATGAAGTTTCCAAGGAGAAGATAAGGGAGACAAGCCTGGATAATAATTCCTGAAAGAAAGATCACAGGGGTTGGCAGACCAGCTGTCCTAGGTTAGACATAGTTTCCAAGAAGAGGATGGTAATTGTACCTTTGGACTCAACCATAGTTCCATCACATCTAGAGCATTCTGTTCAGTCTTTGATGCCACATATTGGGTAGGATATTGTCAGGTTAGAGCATATTCAGGATAGGATATCATGGGGACTAGAGACCATGCCAAGTGAGGACTGGGTGAAGCAACTAGACATGTTTTCTGAGTGAAGAGTTAAGGGGAACATGATAGGCATCTCCAAGCATTTGAAGAGCTATCATACAAAAGAGACATATTACACCTTCTTTGTTTAGTTATGGAGACAACTTTAAAGATGCATAGAAGATGCTGAGAGGTAAGCTTGATAAAAAGAAAAATTTCCTAGAAATTAGAGTTTTCCCAAAGTGGAATGGATTGCCTCAAGGGATGGTGGACTTCCTTCACTGAATGCCTTGTATCAGGGACAGGATGAGCATTTGTTCATAATATTGTAGAGATGATTACTGTTCATGTCTATGACTTCTGAAGTCCCTCCCAAATTGGAGGTTTCCTGGTTCTGAGAATTGTAACTAAACAGATACTTTCCACACTCTTGAATTTGAATCTGGCCTATGACCCTTCTACCTCTGTGATGATGGAGAAGGCTGAGCCTCTCGGAGCTTCCCACCTCCTCTGGTAAAAAATGGGGATGAGATGAATGCTTGCAATACCTACCTTATGGGACTTTTGTTTTTCCTGCAAGGATGGCACTTCAAAGTACCATAGAAATATGAGTTATGATTATCTGTGAAATGAAGATAATTGGCTTGCCCACACAAGTCTCCTGACTCATGGCCCAGGCCTCTTTCTACCACGCTACACTGCCTTTTATAACATTTAATTTTACAGTATATCTATTCCACAACTAGACTGGAAGAACAGAGCAATTACTGCACCTGTTCTGAGAGTACCTAGGATTAGGATTGGAACCAAAGCTGTGTTGGGGTTAGGAGTGGGATTCAGGTTTGGGTGTCAGTAAGTACTTGGCTGTACTGTTGTATCTTGAATATCCTACCACCTTGGCTTTGCCTTATGGGGAAATGTGAGACAGTTCTCCTTTTGTGTGACAAGATGAAGTGAATCCCCTGAGCAAAGAAATTGTCTTGAGAGCTGAATTGATTGCTCTGGTCTTTCAAGGATAGCTGGAGAGAACTCCGACTTGATGCCAGGTTGCAAGGCCATGATCTGTACCAGTTACAAGTGAGAATCTCCGGGCTAGGACCCAGCCGATCAAGTCAACAGGCGTTTATTAAGCAGCGAGAGTGTGCCAGGCATCATGCTAAGAGCTGAGCAGGCATCATTCTCTTCTCCTATCTGTGTGGCTGATATTTGTCTCTACTAGAATTCTAGTAGGGGGTAAGACACAAACACATATGTCTATAAAACACAATATTACATGAAAAGTACATCAGAGAGGTGCAAAACAAGGTGTTAATGAGAGGTTTGATGAGAAAAGTCATTAGGTATCAGGAGAATCAGTCAATACTTCACAGAGGTGTTAGTATCTAATTTGAGCTTTAAAGAATTATTTCTTTACAGGGGATTTAGCATGCAAAGAGGGAGAAGAAGAATGTTACCAATGTAAGGGACATCGTGAGCAAAAGCACAAAGGTGGGAAGATGTGGGGCAGAATTTCAGAGGCAGAGGCCAGTGTGACTATGGAATGGAATGCATGAAGGTGAAGAATATGAGAGAAGACTCAAAAATAGCATGGTATTGTATTATGGAAGGCCAGGCAGGATTTTGAACCTTATTAAGCATGAATGTGGTACCTGTAAAGACTTCTGAAAAGAGGTGCAGCAAGGTTGGATCTAGGCATGAGGATAATTATTTTGGCAGCAGGTAAAAGATGGATGCCAAAGGGGGGAATAGCTTGATGCCCTGTTTTAATCAAATCAAATGAGATACTATTAAGCTTTAGAGCAACATATAAATGTTAGTTACTATTATAGCTTTCCTCCAATTTTAAACATATTTTTTGAGAATTTTGGGAGAATTTTGCAGTACCTGTTAAAATGAATAGAAATACCATAGAATCTTATATTGAGAGAGAGAGAGAGAGGAGAGAGAGAGAAAGAGAGAGGCAATAAAGCACAAAATATTGGAGTTGAAATGAACCTCAGAGGTCATCCACCCAAGCCCCTCATTGTAAAGATACATATTGGTCTTTAGGCCCTTGAAGACAATGGATTCTATATGCCACTCTTTGGAATGCCAATCATCTTGCCCATCTCGGCATGCTTAGAGAAATCCATGCCAGCAACACAATCAATTAGTCCTGGGGAATAGATGGAGGGGGTTACAGGAAATTAATTTCATTTGGTTTCTGTCCCTTGGGGTCCTGGCATGCAACTCACTCAACACCCACACACCCACAGCTCAACCTCTGTCCATCAGCTCTTGTCCAAGTTAACTATTCATTTTATGGATTTTAATTTGGACAGAACATTTATTTGGCTTAAATTTCCTTTTCAGGGTTGGAATGTGTCTTCTGCAGGCGGAGCTGATCTGCTAGAATTTGGTTAGGAGGAATTTAGTTTACAAAGATAGTAACTGAGCTATTAAAACCAACAACCCCTTTTAAAGCAAACAGACCATTAAAATATAGGAACAGTTTATAGCATAAATAAAATTGAGGATATGGATTATTTAAAGATAAGAGATTTTAGAGAAACAGGGATAAAAACATTTAAATAATTGCTCCACATTTTTTTTTACAAACTGAACTTCAAAAATGCAAATTCAAGTTTAAAAAACACAGAAAGACATTAAAAATCCATTTTACTAGTAGAGACATACGATAGTGCTTGACTTTTCTTTTCCAATCTGAATCTGATTTCCAAAGGGTGGGGGGTGGATGATGGTGGTAGAAACTACTTGAATTCATAAATGGCAGAATTTATCTAGCTTGTGAAGCCATACAGTGGGAGGGAAAGAAGCAAGACATTTGCTTCTAGATGATTCTCTGGAGCTGAGTGACAGATACAATAATTCCGTCCATTCGTCCGATCCATTGTCTCATCTTGCACAGAAGCGCTGGATGGCGGAGGTAGGCCTCCATGGCGATGCATATTTTAAGGGTTATTTGGCAACATGAGGAAAGCTAAAAGTAGCCTCTTAATCTAATTAATTGACATTTCTGAATCTTGCTTTCACAACAACACATGGTTTCATGTTCTGGGTTTTAGCACTTGTCAAGCTTTTTTGGAGAATGTTTTGGTCAGAATGACAAGATAATTTGTGACTGAGGCTCCGAGCTAGAGAAGTGTTTAAGGCTATAATGATTTATTATCATCACAGAATAACAAAATTTACAAAGTGTTTCATCAGAATTTTTGAAATAAGTTTGCCACCATGGTAGAAGCATTGGGGGGTGGGGCAGGGATGGATAGAGGAGGGAAGGTTCAGACTTCGTACACAAACTCAAGCAGGACTTCTTAGTTAAAAAAAAAAAATATATATATATATATATATCATATATATAATATTAAATTCATCTCCTTGTATTCCTTGACAGAAGCAGCAGAGTGCTTTAGGAGGACAAGAGGTGATAGAATGAGAACAGAGAGAAAATCAAACCTTTTTCTTTTCCTTCTCTTTTCCCAAGCAAAAAAATCATAGTCCCAAACTGCACTGGTAATGTATATGTGGCTGCATTCAATGATGAATTTCTACATTTTGGCAACGGACACAGTGAAAGTAGTCACACTATCTATAGAAACTTTGAGATGGAGAACGCTTGGAGTGTGCTACTGAAAATGCATGGAACACATTTTTGAAAGGATGAAATAATATCACTGAGTGACAGTAAATTAACATGCTGACATTTGCAGACTTTCAGAGTATTACCATAAAAAGAAATAATACAACATGACTAATTTGGACTTCATCTTTATTCCTTCCTTGGGAGGGAGGCAATCCTGGCCCTTCAGAGACAAAATGTCTGACTTTGAGCGGAAGACACTTACACTTACTTGCCGCCGTTACCAAATACACTTGTGCTCTGGAACTATCTCCCACATAGAGGGATTGGTTCTTGGAGACTTCCCAGAGCTGGTGACTTTGCTTTAGGGCATTTGAAAGGGCCTTCCCTTTGGACTGGAAGCCAGTTTAGTGGCAGGGCTTGGATTGAACTTTGGGTTGTGCTTGCTCTTGTTCTGAACACTTTTTATTATGTAAATGAAATAAACCCCTCTGATGGCTTAGATAAGACGGCTGCTACATTCAGTAGACATACAGGAACCTAACCCCAAGCAATCCCTTTATGGAGTATATAGCTCAAGAGACACCTCTTACATGAAGTCTTTCCTGATCCAAACCCTTCCTCCCTTGTTATTGCTATATCCCTCTTGAAATTACTTTCTGTATACTTTGCATATACTTATCTTTGTATACCTTTCTATTCATGTATCTATGCATGTATCTATTTAGATGACATGTTGCATGCCTCCCCACCCCCAATTGACTGTAAGTTCCTTGAGGGCAGTAACTATTTTTTTTTTTGTCTTTGTATTCCTATCCAATTAGTACATGACTTGACAAAGTAGCCCCTTGATGAATGTGTTGTATTGAATTGAGATTGCATAACTGACCTGTATGCAACCTTCATTAATATTTGATTTTTTTCTAACTCCAGTCTATTGACATTTTTGCCTTTTTGGCACTGTTTGCTGAGTTTCACACATCTCCTGTTCTAAAGGTGGGCTTCCTTCCATGTTCCTAATCTAAGCCTCTCATTTAAAAGGTCTGTGTCAACCGCAGCTACAGAAGTCAGGACAATAAACTGTCCTCTCTGGCTGGGGTTTCTGGGAACCTTGAGATAGGAATGCTTCTCACCTATGACTGATCTGATCACGCCAGGATCAGCTGGGGAACTGCTGCGTGCTTAACTAACTTGGTGGGTGATACGGGAAGCTGCCTCTCAGAGCGTAATTAAATGATAAGTTCACATCCAGGGGACAATTGTAAGTTACTGAGACTGTCACAGACAATGCCAAAAATAGGCTGTCTCATGATGAATACCCTTATTAACAGCTACACTGCTCTGTGTTCCAAGGATATGGTTGGGGAATTGGGCATAACAAAGTCCTGTTGGCTCAGATCTCCCTGTAGATTCTGTAAAGGCATCGGAGAAGAGCTGACAAAGCCTTTGAAGTTAACAGAGTATATCCTTGTAGCACAAGGTGGTGCTTTTGTTAATAGTGTGTTAATGATCAGAAGAGGATTTTCTACTCTTGTATGCTAGCTAAACCACACCCACCTGCTTTTAAGCACATGGGACCCTCCCCAAACCTCCCAGGATTGCCATTCTTTTCTGATGCCATGTTTACCTGGATGGCACCTCAGTTAAGGTAGAGGCAGTAATGCACTTTGCAAGTCTATGTGATTTGAAATCAAAGGACCTGACTTCCAGTCCCAGTCTTTCTGCTTACTACCTGTCTGACCTCTAGTGAGCTAATGAGAGGGTTAGCTTAGGTCATCTTTACAACCCCGTTTAGCTCTAAGTCCTGTGGCCCTTTGATGGCAAAGAAGATGAGCTGGCCTTTGTTCTGTAGGAGTGAACAACCTCATTGGGTAGGTTAAGATCCCCATGACATTGTTCGCCATTCTGTCACTGAACTGCGGTAGGAGATCAGAGATGGGAGAGAGTACTGTGGGTTAGTTTTTCAATTTGAGTCAACTGAATAAAAATTTATTCAGCACTAATTATATTCCATGCACTGTGCAGGGTCTTGGAGATTTAAGAATGCTCTTGAGAAGTCCATACCCAAAGGAAGCTTACTTAGGGGGAGGTGGATATGACATAACAATATAACATGTAACAGATATGTTATATTCCAGATATAATGAATATATATAACATCAATGCAGATTAGCAGATAGCAGATAATCTGAGGATATAAGAAAGTGCCAAAGCTGAGTGAGGAAGCTAGGGTCAGAGCCAGGAAGCAAACTCAGGTTTCCTAAGAACAAGTTCAGGGCCACTCCCGCTATAGCATACCGCCCTCTTAACCACTTAACAAAGAGACAAGAATTCTTCTGCACTGGGTAAGTTTCTCTCCAGGAGCCTAGACTGGTGATAATAGGTCTTAAAGTATCAGAAAGGAAGAAGGTGAGTCATGTTGGTAGGAGAAATGGCATCAGTAAATTTACAGATGAGGGAATTTGATAAACCAAAAGATAAACTGCAGCTGAACCTTGACCAGGAACACGTCATGCCATGTGTGCCATTTTTTCAATAATGACTAGAAGATAGAGGCAATTCTATTTTTTTCCATTTAATTGCTTTCCACTTCTCCTCCTCCTCCTCTCACCGTCGCCCTCATCTCAAACAAAGACGACTGCTTGCCTCTGACAGAATAGTCCAACTTTATGTGGCAGTAGGCTCCTGCTTTGGGGATAAATTGCTTCAGTTCTCCCAGACCCCTTTTTTTTTTCTTTTTTCTTGTTTTCGTGTTTATGGAGCATCCAAGTCCCTAACTCAGGGGGCAGCTGGAGATGAGGACCATTTGTTCCCAGCATAATTTGCTGATGTTTTGGATTTTTAAAAGGCATGGAAATCAGTCTTTGACCCATGGACAGAATTGTTTCAGAGAGTCTACCTACATGCTTTGAGGATCCTATATCAATCAAAGGTGACCAGATGTCCTATTTTAGGCTAGACAGACTTTGGCATTAGTTTTCTGTTCCTCTTGACTTATTCCTTAAAATTCCCCTCATGGATATTTTAACTTCCACCAGGCCCTGCTTTCTTCATCTACTACCCTCTCCTCACTCAGAAAGAAGCATGCTAACTTAATAGTTGTCATTTATATAGTCATTTAAAATTTGCAAAATGTTTGTTATATACATTATCTCATTTGAGCCCAACAACTCTGAGATAGTGCTATCCTTTTTATATTCCTATTTTGCAGGTGAGATAACTGAGGCAGAGAGAGACTAAAGTGACTTACCCATGGCTTCAGAATTACAGTGCTATGAAAGTCACTTTTAACAAGCAATGATTTTGACACAGCTTCATTGTGTGACAGCAATGGCCATGCACATGTGCTTCTACTAACCCTAGGCTGAACTCCTTTTGATTAGTCCTTTTCAGTTGAGTTAGATTTTGTGCTATACATACTTTTCATTGATCTCTTTTTTCAAGTTTGTAGTTAGTTGAGCTTTAATAAGGGATATTGTTTCTTTTTTTAAAATAATATTTTATTTTTCCCAATTTCATGTAAAAACAATATTTAACATTTGTCTTTTCTTAAATTTTGAGTTCTAAATTCTCTCCCTCTCTCTCTTCACTCTCCCCTCCCTGTGATGGTAAGCAATTTGGTATAAGTTATTATGTGCAATCATGCAAAACATATTTCTATATTAGTCATGTTGTGAAAGAAAACATAGACCAAAAAAAAAAACCCACAAAAAAGTGAAATATAATATACTTCAATCTGTATTCAGACTCTATCGCTTCCTTCTCTGGAATTGGATAGCATATTTCAGCATGAATCCTTTGGAATTATCTTGGATCATTGTATCGCTGAGACTAGCTAAGTCATTCTCAGTTGATCATTGTATACTATTGCTGTTACTGTGTACAATATTCTCTTGGTTCTGCTCACTTTGTTTTGCATCAGTTCATGTAAGTCTTTCCAGGTTTTTCTGAAATCAAAGAATGGATGTTATTCAAATGAAATGTGCAAAAATTTTAACTCTTGATAAGTATATTTCAATGACATAGATATTGCAGTGGCTGTTAGCATGGGGAAGTCAAGCATTTCAAAGATCGTTCAAGCTCAAAATGAAGCAAGATTAGTAGTACCTAAACAGAAAGTGTGGTAAAATATTTAAAAGAATACGCCAAACTCACAAACTATTGCTGTGAAATAACCTGATTAGTTCTCAATAAACAAAAACCTTCAAAGGAGCCTGGAAACTAGAGGCATTGTAACTGATTCCTCTACAGTGTGGCTTAGGCTGGGACAAAAAAAAAAAAAAAAGCAAGATTAGTAAAAAAAAAAAATAACTGTCAATCATTGCTAGAATTGAAAAATACTGTTGTAGGCAATACAATACAAAGACTGGACTACTGAAAAGTAGGGGAAAAAAAGTGATCTTTATTGTTGAAAAAAAATTTTTTTTTAATTCAAGACCATACCAAATCCATTGTTAGAAGAAGTCCAGGTGAGCCAGTAAGATCTGAGAATCTCCATCATATTGTAATACATCTACTTCCTAAAAAAGTTTGGGATATTTTTAACTTCTGGTAAGTCTAGAAGTCTTATAGTATCAAAGAAATGATGAACTCGGATAAATAGAATCATATAGTAATACAAAACAGAACTGTTCCAGAATTATAAAAATTCCCAAATGGAAATGGAATACCTTAGCAGAACCTTGCACCATGCCATAAGGCTAAGGAATTTAAGATACAGAGATGAACATACTCTAATGACCTGGGGCCCCATTTGATTTAAATCAAATTGAAAACCTGTTGGCTATAGTACAGGCTAAACTTGGAAAAATGTACTGTTCACCAAAGTATACATAGTATCCAATTTGATGTATGATTTTATGATGAAGAATTAAATAATATACATCAAAATCTTATAATCTAGGAGCCAAATCATGTAAAACAACTAATTACAACAAAAGGAAGACAATGCTGAATATTAAAAGATGAGTTTCTTTTTTAAGATTTAAAAGTTATAAGGCTTGTTGTATAAATCAATAGACTTAATTATTTTACTTTGTCCCAAGTAATTTATGCACTACTATAATAAGTATGGGAAGTGGGATTCAAACTCAGGTCTCTAACTAACTCCAAGTACAGCATAAATTACTCTATTTCATTCTGCCTCTCTAGTCCATCATACTCTTCCTAATAGTTATCTTCCTCTTTTCCGGAATCATTCAATTGTTCCCATCTTGCTCTGACTTCTCTCCTCTGGTTCTATTTGCCTTTCCCAGGCTTGCTACCTCCAACTCTAACACCCCAACCCAAGCAGGTCTGTGGCTAGGAACTTGAGGAATCCTAAGGGTGGGGACATCCCTTGCACCTTGGATACACAATTTACCAGCTTTGCTTTCTTTGGCCTACGTTACTGGATGTTGTGAATATGAATTCTTTTACTATGCATGTATGTGTATAATTAACATGGCTATTAATATGTTTAATTAATCAATTAATTATGTGAGCATGCATAATATCTTCTTCCCTACTGACCTAACCCTGTTTTATTTTTTATTGTAATCCTTTATGTACATGGCTTCTCTCCCCTTCTAGACTCTAAGTGCCCTGAGGTCGGGGCTTATGTCTTATTTCATCTTTTTATGCCCTACCCCAATAGTAAGAACATAAACATTATTCAATAAAAACTTCAAAGTGGGATCGATTACTGATTGACTTGGAAACAACTTGCAAAAGATCCATCCTGGAGTATCTTTTTAGCAGTCTGGCCCTGTTGAGGGGCTAACTCAGTATAAGTCAAAGTTGCTTTGGAGAACTGGCTTTGTTCCTCACAGGCACCGTTAGAGTATTTTGAAAGGGAAATATTTAGTCCAGTTTCTTCAGATACATTTTGACTTGAGTCAGCATTCAAGTCAAGTCAACAAGCATTTATTAAATACCTACTATGTGCCACATACTGTGCTAAGCTCTAGGGATACAAAGAATTACAGAAACTGTCCCTGCCCTCAAAGACATCACAGTCTAATACAGGAAACAACTTCCAACAACTACGTACATACACCATACATTCAGGACCATTTGGAGATGATCAGAGGGAAGGTATTAATAGGGAAAAACTTCTTTTTTTTTTTTTTTGGCAATTGAAGTTAAGTGACTTGCCCAGGGTCACACAGCTAGTAAGTGTCAAGTGTTTGGTCTGAGGCCGAATTTGAACTCCTAACTTCAGGGCCAGTGCTCCATCCACAGTGCTCTATCCACTACGCCACTTAGCTGCCCCATAGGGAAAAATTTCTTGCAGAAGGTGAGACTTCATGGAAATTTGAAGGAAGTCAAGGAAGCCAGGAGGTGGATAAGAGGAGGAGAGAAAGAATTCCAGGCATGAGGCACAGCCAATGAAAACTTACTAGGAATCCAGAGATGGAGTGTTATGTTCCAAGTGATGGAGGGCTGTGCAAGGTCACCAGCCTCACTTTCTTCTCCGGAGCCATTTGGGTCCAGTGGCCAAATATAGATCAGGACGACTGGAGATGGCCCTTTATGTACTAGAAACAGCCAGACCAGTGTCACCGTTTATTGTAAAGTATGTGGAGAGGAGTAAGGTGTAAGAAGATTGTAAAGGCAGGAAGGAGCTTTAAAAGGCAAATCGGTTTTGCTTTCCACTTTTGATGAGTCTCTCATTTTGAGAACTAGCCTGGGAGTTGAGACATCCTTTTTTTTTTTTTTAACTATTCCACTAGTAACTGTGACTGTTCCACTAGTTTTGTGACTTTGAGCTTTCTTGCTTTGAGTTTCAGTTTCCTCATTTGTGAAATGAAAGGGTTGGAATGAATGAAAGGTAGAAATGAAATAATCTACCAGCTCTAACATTCTAGGAGTTCAAATTCTGTATGGGTCTCTTACCTAGTCAAACAGAAAAAATGAAGTTGCTTTTTCACACTTGCCTCCCAAAGGGTGTTTCCTGTGCCCTGGGAAAGTCTCCCTAAAAACTCAGTTTACCATGCATTCATACCCAGAGGCTCTGTTCCTAGACTCCATGCTCATCCAGCTTGCATCTCTTGCAGGGAAAGCCCCATTTCCCAGGCCCAGGGCATGGCTCAGTCACTGTGAAGCCTCGCTGAGGATTTGCGAGCCCTGGGCCATGTGGTGGGCAGAGATTGTTACGAGGTAACATAAGTTGAGAGGTAACCTTTCAGCAGAATGGTTTGAGTTAAAATAAAGGGATTGAAAAAGAGTACAATGACCAAAAAAATCTATAAAAATGCAATTGCGCTAATATAATTTTATCACTTATTTAAAAATTTAGTCGACCCAAAAGACTACCAAGTGTGAAATTAAGGAACAGCTCCTCTACTTTTATGGAAATCACTCTTCTTCACTTGTCTAATAGCCTGATTTTGTCAGATCATTTATTTCCATGGTTTTAAAATGAGCTTGACAGACAGAATTTTATAACACCACTTTACTGCAAATAAGAACATCATTTTCGCTTATTAAAACTGAAGCTTTGAGAAAGCATTAAAATTAACAGTTCACTCTGCTTTAACCTTTTGAATACTACTGTGACTTTACTCTCTAGTCTATGTTTAAGGAAGGCAGCTGGAGATGGGTGTGATATGGGGGAGGTGGGAAAGGAAGAGAGAGGAAAGTCCCCCTGGGAGCCAGCTATCCAGGAAATGCCTCAGGTATACCCAAAGAGGGAATGCTGCAAACCCTGCTTAAGGTCTGAGAATAAACTGAAGGGGTGCTATCTGAGGGAGGGTTTTTTTTTAGCTTTTGAGTGTGTGTGTGTGTGTGTGTGTGTGTGTGTGTGTGTGTGTGTGTGAGATAGACCCATTGGAATATGACCAAATGGAAGTCTGGTGAAACCTATGGACCCCTTCTCAGAATCATGATTTTAGATGCATAAAATGAAACATCTGAAATTACAAGGAAAACCAATTATATTGACATAGTTATCAAAATATTTTTCTAAAAAACAAGTTCATGGACCCCAGATTCCTGATCTAATGGTACACACATACCACATCTTTCAGACCATTCTTGTTACTTTTCCAGAATTCAACATAACTAATATACAGGGGCAGAAGGGACAACAGGCAGGTAAAGAAACTAGACTTTCCTTACATATTTCCCTCTGGTCCCCTACTCTCTTCCCTTTCCTCTCTACTCATCTAAATCCATCCTTCAAAGGTTAGCCCAAATTCCACTAGTTACATGAAAACTTCCCTAACAACTTCAACCCGGAGTGATCTCTTCTCAGAATTTCTAGATAGCCTTCATTTGTAATCATATCTATCATGTACTATCTTGCTTCATGCATTTATTTAATAAATCAATCATCCATACATTTATTTATTCATTCAAATAGCCAGTTGATCGTTCATTCATTCAGTGATCATTTATTAGTTCTTACTAGGCACAAAACACTGTCCTCTGGGGTCAAGTTTTGGCATGTAAGTCTTGTTTCCTTAATGAGTTTGTAGACTCAATGAAAAGAAGGACCATATCTTTTATACTTTTGCATCTCTCTCCTTGGCCCTGTCATCTGGCCTTATGATTTAACATTGATTTCGTTATCTGTACCAGATATATTTGGCATTTATGAGAAGATGCTGTATAATTGTTTTGTTTGGAGAAAGTCCTGTCTCCCCAACTAGACTAGGAACTCCATGAGGACAGGGACCATTGTCCTATATTTCCATATTCTCCAATGAAAGCTAAATACATGGTAGGTCCCAAATGAACCCTTATTGAAATGACCTGAATCTAGCTGGGATGTTAGTTTTATAGAACCATATAATGGAGTCACAGAATCTCAGCCTGGCTCTGCCTTGGGCAGACCTGGGTGTGCTCCTCTGGACCTCAGTTTCCCTTCTTCCCATAAAATGAAGAGGGTTGGTCTGGTACATTTAAGGTCTCTTCCAATTCTACATCTAAAACCTTTTCTCTTTTAGCTTTAAGATTCTTTCATCTTTATCATTTATGTAGTGGGTTCAATCAATCTACCAATAAGCATTTACTAAGTGCCTGCTATGTATGTGTCAAACAGTGGCTAAGAGCTGTTGACATAAAGAAAAAGTAAAAAAAAAAAGTCCCTTCAAGAAAGCTATATTCTGATGGGGAGACAATATGCACATATATAGGTATACATAAAACCCATACAAAGCAAACACAAAGATAGGAAAGCCCTAGCACAAGGGAAAACCAGAAAGGCCTTATGTTAAAGGTAATGGTTGAGCTTAATCTTAAAGGGATCTAGAGAATCCAAAAGGTGGAGATGAGAAGAGAGCACATTCCAGAGATAGGGAACAACCAATATAGTCACAGAGACAGGAGACTGGAAGAGAAAGGAATAAGCATTTATATAGCACCTACTGTATGCCACATATTGTGCTAAGCATTTTGCAAATATTATCTCATTTGATCCTCATAACAATCCTGTGAGGTAGGTATGTTATTGTTTTCATTTTACAGTTGGGGAAACTGAGGTAAAAAGAGGTTAAGTGACTTGATCATCATCACACAGCTAGTAAAGAATACCTGAAGTCATTTAAACTCAAATCTTCCTGACCTGAGTGCTTTATCCACTGTGCCACCTAGTTACTTTGATGAACTATCATATGGGAGAAGCATAATAAAGGTCAGTTTGGCTAGACTGTAGAGTATATGGAAGGGGAGAAATGTATAAGAAGGTTGACAAGGTAGGATGAGGCCAGGTTAGAAAGAGCTTTAAATACCAAACAGAGAAGTTTATATTTGATCCTAGAAATAAGAAGGAGGTACTGAAATGTATTGAGTAGTAGAGTGATGTAGTCAGACCTATGCTTTAGGAAAATCACTTTGGTGGCTTTGTGGAGAATGGAATGGAGTCAAGAGAGGTAGAGAAATCGATTAGAAAGCTATTTAGTCCAAGTAAGATGATGAGGATCTGAACTAAAGTGTTGGCCAAATAAGTACAGAGAAAGGAATGTATGTGACAGGGGAAAATAACAACAACAAGATTCAGCAGCTCATTGGAAATGTGGGGTGAGTAAGAGTGGGATGTTGAGAATGGTACTAAAGTTGTAAACTCGGTGACCAGAATGATAATATTACCCTAGATAGAGATAGCATAGTTCAAAAGACAAGTGGATTTGGGTGTAAAGAAAATTAGTTCTGTTTGGATATGTTGAATTTAGATACTTATTAGACATCCAGTTGAAAATATCCAATAGGCAGCTGACGATTGGTGATTGGGGGCCAAGAAAGAGACTAAGGACGGATGTGTAGATCTTGGTCATTTGGATATAGATGTTAATGACACACATGAGAACTGATGAGGTAGCAAAGTGAGAGATCACAGAGAGGAAAAAGAAGTAGGTCCAGACCAGAGCCTATGATGACAGAGTGTGGCATCAATGGATGGCCCAACAAAGGAGGCTGAGAAGGACCTTTCAGATAGGAGAACCATGTGAAAGCAGTATCTTGAAAACACAGAGAGGAAAGAGTGTCCCGGAGGCAGTGATCCTTAATGCCAAATGTAGACAAGCCAAGAAGGATGAGGGTTGAGGAAAAGCCATTAAATTGGACAGTGAAGAGAACACTTGGAGGGGGATGCTTGAGTGAGAGGAGAGAATGTGGATACAGTGGATGCTGATGGCTTTTGCGGGGAGTTTGGCTGAAAAAGGAAGGAGAGATATAGGATGACAGCTAGCATGGATGGTGGCAGCCAGGGAAGGTTTTCCGGTTTGTTTTTGTTTTTAAGAATGGGGATACATGAACATTTCTGTTGGCATCAGGGAAGAAACTGGAAGAGACTGGGGACGAGAGAGGGGGTGGTGGTGAGTGAAATGGAGGGGGATGGGATTAAAGTCACATGCTGATTGTTGGCCTTGGTGAGGGGAAGGGCCATCTTTCCATCAGAAATTGGCGTGAAGAATTTGATAGTGGAGGACGGTGTCAAGAGATTATGAGATGAGGATAAGGGGAAAAGAGGCGCCTTGTGGCAAATGCTATTGATTTTCTAGGTTAAGTGTGAGGAGAGCCATGCAGCTGAGAGGGAAGAAGGGGTGGGGATGTTGTGGGACGTTTGAGGAGAGAAGAAAAGATGTGAAATAGCTGGTAGAATGAGTGTGATGGAGAATCAGTTAGGGAGGGGTAAAAGGATTGCCTTGCTGCAGTGAAAGCCCACCTGAGATTAGCTAACATAAATTCATGGTGTGCCCCCATCAGACTGGTTGGAGTTTTACTCCTCATAGTACACAAAAATCTGATCAGCAAAGGTTCAGATCGGGTGGACCCTGTCTACTCTTTCAGCTAAAACCAACATAAATCCCTGGACGATCGTCCTGGCAAATGTGTTTTCTAAACAGTGTCTTAAGAATATTATTCTCAAAATTTTCTGGCCAAGAAGGTGCTTGAGAGAAAATCTCAGGAGGGAGTAGGGGGCACGATGGCCAAGACACTCCCTCCAGTGATGAATGTTTTGGAGGAGGGAAGGAAAGTTCTCTTTCGACAGCAGAGTGCTGGGAAGAGCTGGGGATAATGCTCTTTAGAGTTTAATTAATGCTTCCAAACACAGAAGCAACCTTCAATGTTTCCCCCGAAAGTAATTTACTAAGAGGTTTTTAAATCAAGTTTAAAAAAAATCAAATGGATTTGAGTGCTCTCTAAAGAAATTCAGGAAACTCCAACCCTCCTCCTTCTCACAGCCCCTTCATTCTCCATTTCACAGCAGGAGGTACAAACTTGCATTAGAAGGCTACAGATCTCACTGTAAAACACAAAAGGCAAAATAAGAGGATTTTAAAAAAAATATTAACATCATCTGTTTTTACATAACCTTCACTTTGGAATATATCTTTTCTCCTACCCCTCCCCAGTGAGCCATCCTGTAATAAAGAACAAAAAAGAGAATTAAAAAGGAGGATAGCAAAGTCAACCCATATATCAACTGAATCTGACAGTGTATGTAATATTCTACGCTCATAGTCCCCCACTTCTGCAAAGAAAGGACAGAGGTATATTTTTCTCAATTCTTCTCCTGCTTGGTCATTATAATTACACAGCATCAAGTTTCATTTGAATATGAATGTACAAAGCATAATGTGGTGTAGAATGAAGCCTGTTTTTCTTTTTTTTCCCTTTCTTTTTGTAAAAGCACATAGCTCAAGACAAAAAGCAAACACTGCAGAGCCAGAATACCTTGAATTTAGGCTAATTCTCCCCGCCCCAAAATCCATCCAGAGATTGTCAGTCAGAGAAGGTTGCGCTGAGGGAATACTATATACCCAACAAGTTGTAATTAAGCTTCTACTTGAAGACCTCCAGACCTCCAATAAAGGAAACTTCCACCACCTTCTGCAGCAGCCCAATTCTGCTTTTGCATGGCATGAGTTGTTAGGAAATTTTTCCTGACATCAGACTTAAATTGGCCTTTATCCAGTTTCCCCACTTGCTCCTGGTTAAGCCTTACTGGTTTGGCCTTCAGTGGCAAATGCCTTCTACTATGCCATTCCCATGCTAACTCTGGTGGGTGAGAAGTCAGCCCAGCCTTAATATCTCTGGCTGGCTCTGTAAAGTTTGTTTTTTGTCTTGAGTTTAGAGAAAAGAGACCAAGTGATTTGCCCAGGGTCACATAGCCAGTAAGTGTCTGAAATCAAGGTTTGAACTCAGGTGTTCTTGATTTCTTCCTGATTTCAGCATTTTATCCACTGAGCCATCCGGCAACACTGGGGTAAGTAACTACAAGAACCAAGCAGTGGCATCATTCTCAGCTCCTTTATACAAGAAAGAAAACAGTCTTAGCTGAAATGAATAAGGTAGGGGAGAGATAGTGAAAGGGGAAGGGGATGGTTTTACAGTCCAGAGGGAGTCAGGAGCAGGGCTGGGAGGAAGATTAAAGCAGAGCAGCCAGTGAGTGGACCTTAGGTGACATGGGCTGTTCCAGGGTGAGGAGACTCTAGGTACTGAAGAAAGTTTCAAGATGAGCCATTAGTAAAGTGGGAATGGAACTTTTCTTTCTTTTTCAATACCTTCTCTCCCCTCCTTCGAAGGAAAGTCTCCCAGCTCTCATTCCTATTTGTGTTAGGGCCTCATTCCTAATTTATATTAAGAATTCCTTTTGACTTCCATTCATGCTCCCGGAAGGTAGTGAATGGGCCATGCAAATTACCTTGAGACTTCTCTAGCACAATGGCTAGCCAGGCGCCATTTGGCTGAGGCCATAGCACCTGGCGATCTTTACCAATCCCTGCCCTGTACCCGTCCTTGTAGTTTGCCCTATGTTCATTGCTCTGGAATCGCCTATCTCCTTAACAAGGGAACTAGGCTCCCTGGGCTTTAATGTTTCAATCCTACCCCTACCTTGGACTACTGAAGAACAATTTGGCTCTAGTCTTACATTTTCTTGGGCTGAGGGGAGTAAGAAAGTACCCCAAATCCAAGCATGAATCAAGTGTGGAACAGGTAGCTTTATTCTCACATGGGAAACAGAATGTTAAGTTGTAGAGAATCATAAAGTTATGAGAACAGAATCCAGTAATTTATCACTACTACAATCAAATAAGAGGCTAATAGTTAAGCCTGAGTGGGACATTTGCAAATAATTATTTTTGCAAGGGCTGCTAATTAACCTTTTTATATTTCACCTCAACTGGATATAGCCTGATCAATAACAAGTTGGTTCTTTTTCTTTTACCCCCAGTGGGGTCACTCTCTCTCTTTCTTTCTCTCTCTCTCTCTCTCTTTCTTTCTTTCTTTCTTTCTCTCTCTCTCTCCTCCTTTCTCTCTCTCCTCCTTCCTCTTTCTCTCTCCTCTTTCCTTCTCCTCTTTCTTTTTTCTCTCTCCTCTCTATCTTTCTCTAATCCCTCTCTCCTTCTCTCTCTTTCTCCTCTCTCTCCTCCTTTGTTTTTCTCTCCTCTTTCCTCTCTCTCTCTTTCTCTCCTCTCTCTCCGTGTCTCTGTCTGTCTGTCTGTCTGTCTCTCTCTCTGGCTCTGTCTCTCCTTTTCTTTTTGACCACTTTGTTTCTGCTGCTTTTGTCACTGCAATTACTACAATAGCTACTACTCTGCTGCTTGGGTTCCCGGGAAGGGAAAGACATCATCTTCATTGCAGTCTTACAAGGTCCCTGTACCAAAGGATGGAAGACAAAAACGGGAGGTGGCTCCATCTCGAGCACAGGTTTGCCAAGGAGGTCATGAGCTCATAGCTTGTAGCTGGATGGAAGCCCTCATTCAATCCTCTAGCAAGCTTGGAATGTTGTCCCTATGCTTCCAGACTGGGAGGAGGAAGCGACTTGAGGAGAAGGGATTGCTTCTTTGGTGTATCCATGGAGTTCTGTCTCAGAAGGCAGCTGGAAGACTTTTCATCACCACACAGTATGTGTCCCTGAATCTTTATGACCCACAGGAAGCAGTCAGAGGGTGTTTGAAGGGCTATGCTAGAGCCAGCTTGTACTGGATTTTAAGAGCTGCTTGTTAAATCACCTCTGGCATTTATACCTCTGAAATCCACAGTGTGCAGGGCTTGATGGTCTAGACTTAAGAAAGTGATTGTGAAAATGTTAATAAGGTGGAGAACGGGTAAACATTTATAATGGCATCTACTGTTCCAAATACGATGATAAGCACTTTTTACAAATATTATCTCATTTGATCTTCACAACAACCCTGCAAGGTAGGTGCTATTATTATCACTCCCATTTTATAGTTGGGGAAACTGAGGTTAAATGATGTGCCCAGGGTCACACAGCTAGTAAAGTATGAGAGGCTAGAACTCAAGTCTTCTTGGTTTCAGACCAGTGCTCTGTCTACTGTGCTACCAGCTGCCTCAAATTAAATTTAAAAGTATGCCCCACTTTTTGAAGAGTTTGTTGTTAAATATACTAGCACACCCTTGCAGGGAAGGGCCTCTCTAAGTGAACACATGCCCTGATGCAGGCCCATCCCAAGCTTCCATTCACTACTTCCAGAGGGGAAGGAAGGGCTGCAAAGTCAAAGCGTTCTTTCATAAGCTCAGAGGCCTTTTGTCCTGTATTCTTACCACAGTTGTAAAAGTCTTCCTTACATAAAGAATTAATATGATAATTTAAAAAATTATTTGTTGGGGCAGCTAGGTGGAGCAGTGGATAGAGCACTGGCCCTAGATTCAGGAGGACCTGAGTTCAAATCCAGCCTCAGACACATAATACTTACTAGTTGTGTGACCCTGGGCAAGTCACTTAACCTCATTGCCTAGCCAAAAAAAAAAAATTTGTTTATTAAAGCAGGGCTCTAGGCACCCCTACTAGTTAATGGCTATAGAATTTAGAACTAAAAGCAATCTTAGAAATCATCTAGTATACATACCTCTGTATTTTACAGATGAGGCAACTAATTGGTTCCTTGGGGCTGGAGTCAGGAAGATTTGAGTTCATATCTGGCCTCTGATGTTTACTAGCTAAGGGCAAGTCATTTAACCTATTTGCCTGAGTTTCCTCAGCTGTAAAATTGGGATAGTAATAGCACTTACCTTCCAGGGTTGTTGAGAGGACCAAGTGAGATAATATATGTAAAGTGCTTATCATAGTGTCTGGCACTTAGTAGGTACTTTGCAAATGTTTCCTTCCTTCCTCTCTCCCTCCTTCCTTCCTTCCTTCCCTCTTTACTTCCTTCCTTCCTTCCTTCCTTTTCTCCCTCCCTCCCTCTTTCCCTCCTTCCTTCCTTCCTTCCTTCCTTCCTTCCTTTTCTCCCTCCCTCCCTCTCTCCCTCCTTCCTTCCTTCCTTCCTTCTTTCTTTCCTTCCTTCCTCTTTCCCTCCCTCCCTTTCTTTGTCTAAGATCAAACAGGTAGCAAGTAGCAGGGCCAGGTTTGAATCTAGGTTCTTTAGCTCCAAATCCAGTGATTTTTCTACTACATTTTGATTAGACTAGTTCCTTTTATTATATGTACTTACATTATAAAGGACACTGGATTGGAAGACAAAGAAACCTGAGCTCTATTTTCAGTTTTGCCCACTAATTCGTTCCATGACTTAGAACCAGTCACCTAACATCTCAGAATCTCAGTTTCTTCATCTGTAAAATGAGGACATTGGACTAGATGATCCTGAAAGTCCCTTCCACCTCTAACATTCTGTGAGTCCAACAAAATTACATTTATTTTTAAAATATTTTCTAATTTCTCCTCTAATCATCTCTGCTACAGTCCTACTCATGGTGTGGCAGCGGTGGGTTTTGGAAGGCTAAGCCAGCAGTGTACACGTTTTAGTTGATCCTACAAAGCAGTGAAATCTTTAAATATAGAACTTCTAGTCAGTTCTTTTCTTCCTCCTGAGCTTCCTTTCCATTTCATTTCAAACTAGATGCCTTATAACATCTTAACTGTCCAAAATAGAACTCAATATTTCCCCCTTATTAGTGTTTTCTCATCATTTTCTTAAGTCTAGACAATCAAAGAAACAACAAAAACCAAGTGCTGATTTGTAGCATTTGCGTATTTCACACTTGTAAATGTTTGCACTAACAATTTAACCATCAGCTCTCAAAATCCACTACAAATTGGCTTCAGTATAGCCCTGCAAACATCTTTTGACTACTTCCTGTGGGTCGTAAAATTTAGGGACACATACTATGTGGTGATAACAAGTCTTTTAACTGCCTTCTGAGACAGAACTCCATGGATATACTATAGAGGCAATCCCTTCTGTTTCAGCCACTCTGTATCTTTCCCTTTGGAGCCCACTCTTTGAATTTCTCAGCTTCCATAGAGGGTACCACCATCCTTCACTGCCAAGCCACAGGGTTATCTCCTCATTGCCTCAGTGAAAGACACCAGAAAAAGAAACCCCTGTAAAAGACTATTGAGGATGTGAATTCCCATCTTAGATTAAATCTCTGGATTATGAAAACATTGTAATTATTTTGTTAAATTATATTTTATTTTTCCCAATTACATATAAAGATAATTTTTAACATTCATTTAAAAATTTGAGTTGCAAATTATCTCCTTCTCTTCCCCTTCCCCTTTCCCATGACTGGAAAGAAAAACACAGATCAAGAAAAGGAAAAAAAAATAAAGAAAAAAATAAAGAAAGTGAAAATAGTATGCTTTGGTCTGCACTCAGACTCCATCATCTGGATGTGGATAGCATTTTTCATGATAAGATCTTTGGAATTGTCTTGGATCATTGCATTGCTGAGAATAGCTAAGTCATTCACAGTTGATCATCATACAATACTGCTCCTACAGTTTACAATATTCTCTTGGTTCTGCTTACTTCACTTTGTATCAGTTCATATAAGACTTTCTAATTTTTTTCTGAAAGCATCCTACTCATCATTTCTTATATTGTTATAGTATAAATATTCCATTACAATCATACATCACAACTTGTTCAACCATTCCCAAATTGATAGGCATCTTTTCAATTTCCAATTCTTTGCCACTCCAGAAAGAGCAGCTATAAATATTTCTGTACAAATGGGTCCTCCCCCCACCTTTTTTGATCTCTTTTGGACCTAGCAGTGGTATTGCTGGATCAAAGGGTATGCACAGTTTATAACCTGTTGGACATTGTTCTAAATTGCTCTATAGAATTGTTGGATCAATTCACAACCATACCAACGGTGCATTAATTTCCAATTTTTCCCACATGATTTCCAACATTTAGCATTTTCCGTTTCTGTTATATTACCCAATCTGATAGGTGTGAGGTGGTACCTTACAGTTGTTTTAGTTTGCGTTTCTTTAATCAATAATAATTTAAAACATTTTTTCATATGATTATAGATAGCTTTGATTTCTTTGTCTGAAAACTGCCTGTTCATTTCCTTTCACCATTTATCAATTGAGGAATGATTTGTATTCTTATAAATTTGATTCAGTTCTCTATGTGTTTGAGAAATGAGGTCTTAATCAGACACTTGCTACAAAAATTGTTTCCCAGTTTTCTACTTTCCTCCTAATCTTGATTGCATTAGTTTTGTTTGTGCAAAAATTTCTAAATTTAATATCATCAAAATTATCCATTTTACATCCAGTAATGCTCTCTATCTCTTGTTTGGTCTATCTAGGTTTCTCCTAGATCTGACAGGTAAACTATTCCTTGCTCTCCTAATTTATTTATGGAATCACCCTTTATGTTGTAATTGTTTTCATACTGGAAGAATAGTAGTGATTTAAAATAAAGATTCAGGGATTCTAGCTTAAGTCTTAGAGAAAAGAAGAGTTGGGGAAGAAGAGTAGGAGATGATGACATCTGAAGAATTAGACATGCCCTGTGGAAGAACTAGACTTATAAAATGTTTCTCACAAAGGCAGAATAAGGGCCAATGGATGAAAGTCACAAAGGGACAGATTTAAGGAAGAGCTTTCTGAAATCAGCAACAAAATGAATAGGACACAAGTAAGCTCTCTGGAAGTGTTCAAAAGAGCTTGTCAACATTTTTGTATATGGGAATCTTGAATGCAAAGGGAGGTTGTATGGCATTCAAAGTCCATCCTGGAGGGAGCCATAAGAACCCAGACAGTTTTTTTGCTTTGTTTTGTTTGTCGTTTTCTGATCAATGACATAAGAGACAGTATGGTATGGTAGGGAGAATACTGGATTTCTCCTCAGAAAGACCTGGGTTCAAATGTTACTCTATATTTATGATCTCCGTGACCATGGACAAGCCATTCAACATCTACAAGTTTGATTCCTCATCTGTAAAATTGTGATAGCAGGAGCAGTGTCACTCAAATGGGTGTTGGGAGGCTCCAGTGAGATAATAGATGTAAAACACTTTGCAAAGTGCTTGATCAATCAATCAGTCAATAAGCATTTATCAAGCATCTGCTATGTGCTGGAGTGCTTGGGACTGTGCTGAGTGTTGGGGGATAGAAATAAAAAAAATGAAATAATCCCAACTCTTAGGAAATTATGGCTGAATTATTCTTCTTCTTTAGATCAACCACTGGTTTAGGAATCTCTCTGGGGGAGAGACAGAGAGAGAGAAAAGAAAGAGAGAGACAGAGAGAGAGATAGAGATGGAGAGAGACAGAGAGACAGAGACAGAGACAGAAACAGAGAGACAGACAGAGACAGAGAGACACACACAGACAGAGAGACAGAGAGAGACAGATTGATAGAGATATTAAGGCACTAGAGAGACATTGAGAGAGGAGAAGACATTGATAAAGATATTGAAAGAGAGACATTGAGAGAAATGTTGAGACATTGAGAAAGAAGAATAGAGAGGAGAAACAGTGAGATATTGGGAGAGATATTGAGAGAGAGAGATACTGAGAGATATTGAGACATTGAGAGAGATATTGAGACAGAGAGAGAGAGAGAGAGAGAGAGAGAGAGAGAGAGAGAGAGAGAGAAGAGAGAATAAGGCGTTATAGCCTTCAAAGAAGGAGATACCTTAGGGGATGCTTGGCCAGGCAGGGGAAGATCACTGATCTTACTTAAACTGCTCTCTCTCCTCAGTCACACTCACACACAAGTTTGAGTAATCAACTCTGGAAGAGAGAGAGATGTTTGTATATATCACATGTCCACATATGTATTTGATATTATGGAACACCAGGTACTCCATAGTACACTTATTTCTTTTTCCAGTTTATTAGTAGGGGCAACTAGGTGGTGCAGCGGATAGAATGCCAGGCCTGTAGTCATCTTTGTGAGTTCAAATCTGGCCTCAGGTACTTGCTAGCCATATGACCCTGGGCAAGTCACTTAACCTTATTTGCCTCCATTTCTTCATCTATAAAATAAGCTGGAGAAGGAAATGGCAAACCAGTATCTTTGCCAAGAAAACCCCAAATAGGGTTACAGAGAGTTGGACACAACTGAATACCAAAAGTTTGCTGGTCAAATCTCACTGTTACTTCCTTTCGGTTTTACTCATTGCTGTCACATATGTAATGCTTCTTGGGTAAACTAGCTTGGCCTAGGTTACATAGGTTAGGTTGTGGGAAAGGACAGCTCAATCTTCCATTCTCCTTTTCCCTGCTTTCTGGAAATAGCCCATGTCCCCTATACATTTTTTTTTTAGGGTTAACTGCTGTGTACTATATAGAACATTCTTTTGATGATTCCCAAATTTACTTATCCAGCCCTAACCTCTCTGCTGACCTCCAGGTTCAAATCTCCAACTGCCTAATGTACATCTTGAACTGGATTCTGTAATGCCGAAACTAAACTCAATATCACCTCCCCCCCCCCCCAAGCCCTGCCCTCTTTCTAAATTCCATATTACTGGCAAGAGCACCACCATCTTTCTAGTTACCCAGGCTTGCAACCTAGGTGTCATCCTCAACTCCTCATTCTCAGCCCCCATATCCAATCTATTGCTAAGGCCTGTTAATTTTACCCTCAGTATCTGTCCTATACATCCTCCTTCTCTGTAATGACACTCCCACCACCCTGTTGCAGGACCTGATTACTTTTTACTTGGATTATTGTAATAACATGCTCATGGGTCTTCCTGCCATAAGTCTCCCCCCCCTCCAGTCCCTCCTATTCTCAGGTAACAAAGTGATCTTCCTAAAGCACTGTTCCTTTTCACTTCCCTACTCAAGAAACTCCACCGGCTCCTTTTTACTACCAGGATCAAATATAAACCCCTCTGTTTGGCATTTAAAGCCATTCATAACCCCCTTGCCTTTTACAGTCTTCTCACTTTTTTTTTTGGTAAGGCAGTTGGGGCTAAGTGACTTGCCCAGGGTCACACAACTAGTGAGTGTTATGTGCCAGTGCTCTATCCACTGAACCACAGAGCTGCCCCTCTTCTCACACTTTACCATCCCTCCACTAATACTCTGTGATCCAATGACACTGACTTCCTCCAGAGATGCTACCCTCCCTGCTGTACTTTGCACATAGCACTCCACCTCCTGACATGGAGCATTCTCACTGGCTGTCTGTCCTGCTTGAAATGCTCTCCTTTCTCATCTATACTTCCTGGCTTCCCTCACGTCCCACCCAATATCTTGCCCTCTATAGGAAGTCTTTCCTGATTCCCGTTAATCCTAGCTCCTTCCTCTGATGATCAGATCCAATTTGTGCTGTATGTAGCTTGCTTGTATATAACTGTTTTAATATTGTCTCCCCCATTTAATACTGTGAGCTGTTTGAGAGAAGGGACTGTATTTTACTTTCTTTGTGGCTCCAGTGCAATGCCAGGCAACAGTAGGTGCTTAATAAATGTTTACGCACTGACTCACTCCTTCTAGCTTCCAGAGGCATATATGGTGCGAAAAGAGGAGAAGCAGGACTCAAGATCAACACAGAGAAGGAAAGGAAGGAAGTAGAAAGATTACTTTGGTACTACCAAGGCCAGAGACTGAATCTGGAGAAAGAAATGTTGGCGACCTTAAGGAGAAGCTGAAGGATTTGAAGGAGAGGAAGCATTTGAGGAAAAAGACTTGAGCAGAAGGACTTAAAGAGAAGATAAAGTAAAGAAAAAGGAGATTGACTTGAGGTGAAGGAGAAGGTCCAGAAATGGCAGAAGAACTGGAAGAGAAGGAGAAGGTATTTGGCAAGACAAGGGAAGAAGTTGGTAAGCCAAGAAGAAGGAAGCTGCATGTTACTGACAAGGGTTAACAAAGTGAGAACTTATTATTGGGTTAATGAGAAGGTAAGAATAAGCTAATGAGGAAAAGAACAACTCTAGAATCGGCTAAAACCACAGGCTGTAGCAGCTGTCCAAGGGAGTTATTGCTAAGGATGGCAAAACACTGAAGATCTCGCTTTCTGTGTGAACAAGATGGGTACTTTTGCAGAGACTATTTCTGCCAAGGGTGAATAACTGCAATTTTTGCTTAAAGTTTAGGTTGAGTTTGCTGTTAGGAAATAAATAATAATAATGATAGCTAGCATTTATATATCACATAAAGTTTTGCAGAGCACTTATCTCATTTTATCCTCACAACAACTATGACTGGTAGGTTATATTATTATTCCACTTTTCAGCTGAGGAAACTGAGGCAGTCAGAGGCTGAATGATTTGCCCAGCATTAGAGTTTGTAAGAGTCTGAGGCTAGATTTCATCTCCAGTATTCTTGACTCCAGGTCCAATACTCTAACCACTGAACCACCTAGAAGTAATCGGGTGACATAATGGGTAGAGCACCCATTTGCAGTCAGAAATACCAGAGGTCAAATCTTCCCTGACTCTTGGCAAATTATGTAACTTAGTTTTGGTCTATTCATCTGTAAAATGGGGATAATAATAGCACTTATCTTACATGGATGTTAGGACCAAATGAAAATATATGTATACATGTATATATATATTTATATATATTATACACACACATACATATATGTGTGTTTTCCAAACTTTAAAGAAGTTCTATATAAATGTTAGCTTTAAAAAAAAAATGGCTAAAGATTTTGAAAAATACCTTGTCAAAGAGAATGATGTCATTCCTTAAAGAAAAGAGCTTCATTGTGAATAGCAAAGGAAAAGACAATGTATCTAAAGAGACAGAGGGAAATCCTGACCTGTGTTAGGGGGTTAGAGGATGGAAGAATGTGACATAGAGAAGAAATAGGAGGAGAAAAGCTGAACATTTGGAGCTAAGTAACAAAGAGGAGGGAGATGCGTTATCAAGGAAGAAGTATCTGTTTGTCCTCAAAGAAATGACAATGTAGATACACAGGTGAGAGACTAAGCAAGGTTCAGAGGAAGAAGAGATGAAAGGTGGTGGTTGATGACTCCCTAGTGAGAAATCCTGAGGCAGCTACCTGTCAATGTGATACCACCCTCAGAAAAGTTTGTTGTCTTTCCAGGACGCCAAAGATGTCGCCCAACCTCCCAAGACTAGTCAAATCAGATGATTACTACTCACTTCAGATGATTTACATGGACACAAATGATACTACCAGAGGGAATCTAGAAAGTATTGTTAACCATGATGGGATCCCAGACAAAAGACTGAAGGAAGAGCTTAGAGATACTGCTTGTATTGTCATCAAGGCTGCTGATTGAAACTAAGAGTTTCTGAAGAGAAAGATAAATTTGGGCAGTAAATAACTGGTGAAGATGTTGAGAATGGAATTAAATTTCTGAAACATTGCTTAAAACATAGGAATAATGAACCCATGGTCAGGGATAGACGGATAAGACATTTGCCTGAAGTCTTTCAAATCTAATTTTTAAAAAGTTATAAAAATGAAAAAAAAAGTTATAAAACTGAAGAGGAAAGAGAATACTATAAGACAACGGTTTAAACATAAGCAAAGAAGAGACACAATTACCTCTATTTACAGATGACATGATAGTATATTTAGAAAATGCCAAAGAATCAGAAAAGTATTTGAGAAAGTAATTTCAGTAAAGCAACATGTGATACAGTCAACAGGCGATAGCCAAAAAACATATTATAAGTGCTTCTTGTGTGACAGACTGTGTTAAGCACTAGGGGTATAAATACAAAAAAAAAAAGAAAGACAGTCTTTGCCTTTAGGGAACTTACATTCCCTGTGCCAGGGAATGGTGGTGAAATCCAGAGACAGAAAAACAATCTAGAAGAGTTATGAAGTATGGTCAGCCTGTGCCAGTCAATGCAAAATGGAGGGCCAGAAAAATTCATCAATGAAGTAATAATAAAATGTAGGAGGAAATAATATGTAAATTTCCATTCAAAATAACACAAATACACAAAATCTCTGACAGTCAATTTACCAAGTCACAATCATGACTTTGCAAAACACTTTTAAAATAAGTAACAAATGACTTAAATAACTGGAGGGATAGTCACTGCTCATGGTTAGACTACACTAATATAATAAAAAATTCAATATTACCTAAATTAATTTACAGATTTAGAACTATACCAATCAAACTACTAAGGAGGTACTTCACAGAGCTAAAAATTTATAGTAAAACTCATTTGCAGAAACAGGAAATCTGCGATGTCAAGGAAAATTATGAAAAAAAAGTAGGAATGAGGGGAGGATGTGTCCAGATTTCAAATTATTTTGTGAAGCAATAATCATCAAAACTATTTTGAACAGTTTTAAAAAGGAGAGAAGCAAATCAATGGAATGGACTAAAAAAGTAATAATCAGAAACCAAGTTTTTTGTAAATCCAAGAACACAAACTACTTGGGGAAAAACTCACAAGAACATTTGGAAAAACAGAAAGGCAGTTTGACAAATGCTACTTAGGCAGCTAAGTGGTTGCAGGGGGGTAGAATATTGGGCCTGGAGTCAGGAAGACTCATTTTCCTGAGTTAAAATCTGGCCTTAGACACTTAGTACCTGTGTGACCCAGGGCAAGTCACTTAACCCTGTTTGCCTCAGTTTTCTCACCTATCAAATGGGCTGGAGAAGGAAATTGCAAACTACTCTAGTATCTTTGCCACGAAGGCCCCAAAATGGAGTCATGAAGTCAGAAGTGACTAAAAATGACTAAACAACGACACAACTATCTTCAGACCAGTACTATGATATAACCTACTGAATTCTATCATGAATAGAGAGTGGACTTGTGGTCAGGAAGACCTGTATTCAAATCTTGCCTCGAATACATATTAGTTAACTTAATCACTTAAACAAATCACTTAACTTTTCTGAACTTCAATTAAAGTAAGAGGCTTGGATTTGATGATCTCTAAGATATTTCACAGCTATAGATCTAAGATCCTATGTATGATCAAATAGATATTTTACTTAAATCTAAACAGTTACATAAGAGGAAAATGGATGGCAATGAGCTTCACAACAATGTCTAGGATAAGAATTTTTAATGAAGACAAGTAATAAACTAAATAATTTTTATAGCATGAAATTGAATAGCTTTTGACTGAACAACATGCATCTGGGATAAGAAGGGAAATAGTTGATTGGGAAAAAAAGGTCTTAAAACAAATTATCTCTGCTAAATAGCTTATATATAAATATATATAAATAATACATATATGTAAAATGTACATCAGGTGCATAAATTAAGCACATATGTGTGCATATGTATATATATACATATGTGTATGTGTGAATATGTATATGTATACACACATATATGTTTTAAGGTTTGCGAAGTTCTTTCATATGATATTTGATTCTCACAATATCCCTGTGAGGTAGGTGCTATTATTATCCCCATTTTATAGATGAAGAAGCTGAAGTGGAGAAAGGTTAAATGACTTGCCTAGGTTCACATAACTAATAAGTATCTGAGGTCTTCCTGACACCAACTCCAGCACCCTATCTGTTATGCTGCTTAGCTGCCAACATCTGAATTATGTAAGGAGCAAATATATAAAACCTAGAGCCATCTCCAAACAGATGTGGTTAAAGGATATTTAGAACTTAAATTTAAAATGGTTCTCAGAAGAATATCAAGCTATTAATAATCATATGAAAGGTTTTTTCAAATTACTAATAATTATTTTTAAGATTCATGTTTTGTTTTTATATTATATACTTGTACCAATTTTTCCACTTTGTGAGAGTCTTTTTTGACAAAGTAAAACAAGTAAAACTAATGACCTCATTAAAATGTATGCAACTATTCATACCTGTGGCACCTCTGTATTTAAAAAAGTTAACAAATATATATTTTTCTTCCACCCACTGCCCACTTCACTCGGGATAAAAAAAAAAAAGAAAAGAAAAACAAATTTCTTGTAACAAATATGCATAGTCAAGCAAAACAAAACCCACAGTTTCCTCATGGTTGTATACAATGATTGCATACAGTCGAGTGTGTCCACACACACATATGTGTATATATAGTCAACAAACATTTGTTAAGTGTCCATTATATGCCCTCTGGTGGTACACCAATAGGAAAAATGCAAGATAGTCCCTGCCCTCAAGGAGCTTACAGTCTGATGAGGGAAGACAGCACACAAAAAGAAGCTGAAAAGCAAGGGAGAGAGAGAGGTACCCGACAAAGCATGGTGAAAAAGTCAGTTAGAGAAATGCCAAAGTAGGGCAACCAGATGAGAAATGACATGTCTGATCTGAGCTCTCACTTTAAACGGAGTTTTAGAGATTATGGCCCCACCCTCCAATCACAGAGACAGAGGATGGTGATGAGGTAGATTACTAAGACTGATGAGATCTTCTAGGATAATGAAGTTTTCCCAATGATGAGCTTCCAAGGGCACCTTGGAGGAGTCAGAAAAGTCCGAAAGTGGTGCAGTCAGCTGACAAATGAAATGTATATATGTTATATATACAGATGTGTGTGCATAAATATAAATTTGCAAATATATGTGTAGGTATTTATATATACACAGACACAGAGACACATATCTATATGTCTCTCTCTCTCTCTCTCTATCTGTATCTATCTATCCACATATATCTATATGTCTTATTCTGCATCCTAAATCTATCCAGTTCTTGTCACAGATAGCATGTTTCATAATTAGTCCTCTGGAATCATGGGTGAACATTATCTTGATCATTGTTCTTATAATCAAAGTAGTTTGTTATTATTGTATAAGTAGTGTTACTACTTATATAATATATTGGCACACAAAGAAGTGTTGTTATTATTTTTTAAATGTTTCTACTGATTCTATTCATTTAATTTTTATCAGCTTATCAGTCCTTCATAAGTCCAACAGTTTATAAAATTGTTCATTTTATATTGATATTTAAATTTTCCCCAATTACATGTAGAAACAATTTTTAACATTCTTTTAAAAAAAAATTGACTTCCAAATTCTCTTCCTCTCTCCTTCCCCTACTGCCCCCACCTGAGAAAGTCAGCAATTTGACATAGAGTATACATATGTAGTCATGCAAAATACATTTCCATATTAGTTATGTTGTGAAAGAAAACAGATCAGAAAAATTCCCACCAAAAATAATTGAGGTGCATTCAGATGCCATCAGTTCTTCCTCTAGATGTGGAAAGTCTTTTTCATAATTTCTTAGGAATTGTCTTGGATCATTGTATTGCTGAGAATAGCTAAGTCATTCACAGCTGATCATTGTACAACATTGCTATTACTGTGTACAATATTCTCCTGGTTCTGCTCACTTCAGTTTGTATCAATTCATGTAAGTTTTTCCAGGTTTTTCGGAAAGCATCCTTCTCATAATTTCTTATAGCGTAATAGTATTGTGTTAAAATTATATTTCACAACATGTTCAGCCATTCCCCAATTGAGGGCATTCCCTCAATTTCCAATTCTTTGCTACCATAAAAGAGCTCCTATATGTATTTTTTGTACATATAGTTTTTCTTTTCTTTTCTTTTTAAAATCTCTTTGGGATAGAAATCTAGCAGTGGTTTTGCTGGGTCAATGGGTATGCATTTTTTTATAGCCCTTTGGGCATAGTTCCAAATTGCTATGCAAAATGGCTGGATCAGTTATGATATTGATATTATAGCCTAAATTGTTCTTCTGGTTTTGTTCACTTCATTCTGCAACAGTTCATATAAGTCTTTCCATGTCTTTTTGAAATCATCTATTTCCTCATTTCTTATAGTACGATAGTCCTCCAACACATTCATATACCTCTACTTAATTTAGCCATTTTAAATATTTGGACATCCTCTTAGTTTATAGTTTTTAGGTTTTTGCCACCACACACACACACACACACACACACACACAATCACACACACACAAAGCTCTTATCCATATTTTTGCACACCAAGGACCTTTTTCCATTTCTTTGATTTCTTTTTTTGAGGGGGAGCTATAGGCCCACTAGTATTTTTTTACGATAACTTTTATTTTTCTTGTGTTTTCAACATTTACTTCCACAAGATTTTGAGTTCCAAATTTTCACCCCATCTCGCCCCTCCCCCCACCCCAAGATGGCATGCATTCTGAATACCCTTTCCCCTAGTCTGCCTTCCCTTCTATCTCTCTCCCCTTCTCTTATCCCTTTCCCCTTCAATTTTACTATAGGGCAGGATAGATTTCTGTACCCCATTTCCTGTATTTCTTATTTCCCAGTTGCATGTGAAAACATTTTTTTAAACATGTGTTTTTAAAACTTTGGGTTCCAAATTTTTTCCCTTCTTCCCTCCCTGCCCACCCTCATCGATAAGGCAAGCAACTAAATATAGGTTATATATGTGCAGTTATGCAAAACACTTCCATAGTAGACATGTTGTGAAAAACTAACTCTATTTCCCTTAATCTTATCCTGCCCCCCCATTTATTCTATTCTTTCTTTTGACCCTGTCCCTCCTCAGAAGTATTTGCTTCTGATTACCCCCTTTCCCAATCTGCCCTCCTCTCTATTATCCCCCTACTCTTTTGTCCCCTTCCCCTCCTATTTTCCTGTAGGGTAAGACAGATTTCCATACCCAATTGAGTGTGTATGTTATTCCCTCCTTAAATCAAATTCTATGAGAATAAGATTCACTCATTCCTTCTCACCTTCCCCCGTTTCCCCTCCACTGTAAGAGCCTTTTCTTTTCTGTTTTTTTTTTGTGAGATAATTTACCCCGTTCTACCTTTCCCTTTCTCCTTCTCCTAGTATAATCCCCTCTCACCCCTTAATTTTATTCTCCAGATATGACCCTTTCATTTCAACTCACCCTGTGCCCTCTATCTATCTATCTATCTATCTATCTATCTATCTATCTATCTATCT
>NW_020954564.1:23838051-23935497 GCF_900497805.2 Vombatus ursinus
TCTATCTATCTATCTATCTATCTATCTATCTATCTATCTATCTATCTATACATACATATAATTTTTTCCCTCCAACTACCCTAATACTGACAAAGGTCTCATGAGTTACAAATATCATCTTTCCATGCAAGAATGTAAACAATTCAACCTTAATAAGTCTCTTATGATTTCTCTTTCCTGTTTGCCTCTTCATGTTCCACTTGAGTCTTGTATTGGAAAGTCAAATTTTCTATTTAGCTCTGGTCTTTTCATCAAGAATGCTTGAAAGTCCTCTACTTCACTGAATAACTATTTTTTCCCCTGAAGAAATATACTCAGTTTTTCTGGGTAGGTGATTCTTGGTTGTAATCCTATCTCCTTTGCCCTCCAGAATATTATATTCCATGCCCTCTGGTCCCTTAATGTAGCAGTTAAATCTTGTGTTATCCTGATTGTGTTTCCACAATACTTGAATTGTTTCTTTCTGGCTGCTTGTAATATTTTCTCCTTGACCTGGGAACTCTGGAATTTGGCTATAATATTCCTAGGAGTTTTCCTATGGGGATCTCCTTGAGGAGGCAATCGGTGAATTCTTTCAATTTCTATTTTGCCCTCTGGTTCTAAAATATCAGGACAGTTTTCCTTGATCATTTCTTGAAAGATGATGTCTAGGCTCTTTTTTTGATCATGGCTTTCAGACAGTCCAATAATTTTTAAATTCTCTTTCCTGGATCTATTTTCCAGGTCAGTTGTTTTACCAATAAGATATTTCACATTGTTTTCTAATTTTTCATTCTTTTGGATTTGTTTTACAGTGTCTTGATTTCTCATAAAGTCCCTAGCTTCCAATTGCTCTATTCTAATTTTTTAAGGAAGTATTTTCTTCAGTAAGCTTTTGGACTTCCTTTTCCATTTGGCCAATTTTGCTTTTTAGGGCATTCTTCTCCTCATTGGCTTTTTGGACCTCTTTTGCCATTTGGGTTAGGCTATTTTTTAAGGTGTTATTTTCTTCAGTATTTTTTTGGGTCTCCTTTAGCAAGCTGTTAACTTGCTTTTCATGATTTTCTTGCATTACTCTCATTTCTCTTCCCAGTTTTTCCTCTACTTCTCTTACTTGCTTCTCAAAATCCCTTTTGAGCTCTTCCAAGGCCTGGGACCGATTCATAGTTTTCTTGGAGGCTTTGGATGTAGGAGCTCTGACTTTGTTGTCTTCTGGTTGTATGTTTTGATCTTCTTTGTCACCAAAGTAAGATAATATAGTCTGACTCTTTTTGCGCTGCTTACTCATTGATCCTGGCCAATTACTTGAGTTTTAAACTCTTTGTTAAGGTAAAAGTCTGCTTCCAATGTGGAGAATGTACTGTCCCATGCTTCAGGGGTTTGTACAGCTATTTTCAGAGATACTTCTAGGGATCTGAAAATTTTCAGTTCTTCCAAGGTGCTATGATAAGGGGCGAGGTGTTTTCTCTCCACCACCACGACAAGCCCCACTACACCAGCTTTCCTCCTTGCCCCAGGATCACCCCTCAGAACTGTGACCCAGATCCAAGCACCGGTAAAGCAAGAGATTCCTGCCTCAGCACTGGCAAAGAGATCCCTGCAATCCCCCTCTGATCAGTCACTTGATTTCCCCTCAGTCTGTGGGCCAGAAGCTCAGGAAACAGCCATGGCCCGGGCCACACTCGAGACTTGCGGCTGAGACCTAGCTCCTCTCTCACCGCAGTCACAGACTTTTCCCACTGACCTTCCAAGTTGTCTTTGGTGTTCATGGATTGAGAAGTCTGGAAACTGCCACAGCTGCCCGCGATTCAGTCCTCTGAGGCCTGCTCCAGGGTCGCTGTGGCCTGTGCACCCAAGCCGAACTGCACTCCTCTCCCAGCCTGGCATGATATACCTTTGATCAACCATCCAGGCTGTCTTTGGCTGGAAATTTGTTTCACTCTGTCTTTTTGTGGGTTCTGCTGCTTTAGAATTTGTTTAGAGCCATTTTTTATAGGTATTTGGAGGTGTTTTGGGGGAGAGCTCAAGCAAGTCACTGCTTTCCCTCTGCCATCTTGGCTCTGCCCCTCAGCCCACTAGTATTATATCTGGGCCAAAAGGTATGCACTATTTAGTAACTTGTGTCTAATTTAAAATTATTTTCCAGAATGGTTGTACCCATTTAATATGTTAATATGTTTATTTTCCCACAGACCCTCCAACATTTATCATTTTCCTTCTTTGTTATCTTTGCCACTTTGATGAGTGTGAAATGGAATCTCAGAATTGCTTTAATTTGCATTTCTCTAATTAGTAGTGATTTGGAGCATTTTTTAATATACCTATTTTTAGCCTGGGTTTCTTCCCTTATGATATGTATCCTTAGACCATTTAAAAATTGGGCAATGGTTTTCTAATAAATTCAAATCAATTCCTTCCTTATATATCTTGAGATAAGACTGTTATCAAACTTTCTATAAAGATTTTTTTTAATTGTTTCCCTTTTAATCTTATCTTTATTAGCTTTTTTTGTGCAAAATCTTTTAAAATTTGTGCAATCAAAATTAGCCATTTTATGTTGTATTCTTCTCTCTTCTCTATTCCTTTTCTTCTATCCATAGACCTGAGACACATTTCTTCCATGTTTTTTTTAACTTGTTTATGATGTGACTTTTTATGTCTAGATTACATGTCCATTTGGAGCATTTCTTTCTATAAAGTATGAAATATCTGTCTAAATCTAATTTCTTCTATACTTCTATCTATTTTTCATAGCAGTTTTTGTCAATAGTAAGTTTAGGTGATGTAGTGGATAGAGTGCTGGACCTAGGGTCAAAAAGACTCATCTTCCTGAGTTTAAATCTGGCCTCAGACACTTAATAGCTGTGTGACCCTGGGCAAGTCCCTTAGCCCTGTTTGCTTCAATTTTCTCATCTCCATAAGATGAGTTGGAGAAGGAAATGACAAACCACTCAAGTATTTCTGCCAAGAAAACCCCAAATGGGGTCATGGAGAGTCAAATATGAATGAAATGACTGAATAACAACAAAGTCATTATGCCATTTTTTCAGATCTTTGTATTTATCAAATATTAGGTATACTTGCTTTAGCATATTGTATACCTGATCTTTTACATCAATTGAACCCTATATTTTTAAACCAGTACCAGTATTGTTTTTTTTAATAATGACTACTTTGTAGTACAGTTGGAAATCTGGCACCATTAGGCCTCCTTCATTTTAATTTCTTTTCATTATTTCTTTTGAGATTCTTGACTTTTTTCTTCCATGTGAATTTTATTTTATTTTGTTTTTGTTCCATAAAGTAATCCTTTGGTAGTTTAATGGGCATGGCATTGAATAAGTTTGTTAATTTAGCTAGTATTATCATTTTTATTATATTGGCTCATCTTCCCCACAAGCAGTTAATCTTTCCAATTATTTATGTTTGACTTAGTTTTTTTTTTTTTGTAAACTGTTGTTTGTAATTGTATTTATATGGTTCTTGTGTGTATCTTGGAAGATAGACTCCCAAGTATTTTATACATTTTGTAATTATTTTAAAAGGAATTCCTCTTTTTAGCTCTGCTTGCTAGGTTTTATTAGCATGATATAGAAATACTGATGATTTATGTGAATTTATTTTATATCCTGCAGTTTTGCTAAAGTCATTATTTCAATTAATTTTAGTTAATTCTTTAATATTCCTTAAGTAGACCATCACATCATCTGCAAAACCTGACAGTTTTGTTTCATCTATGCCTCTGTTTATTCCCTCATTTTCTTTTTTATTGTTACAGCCAGTATTTCTAGTACTATGTCAAAAAGAAGTGGTGACAACAGACATCCTTGTTTCACCCCTGAATTTATTGTAAAGGAGTCTTGTTTATCTCTGTTACAAATAATAGCAGTTCTTGGTTTTAGATATATACTATTTTTCATTTTAAGGTAAAATCTATTAATTCCATTTTTTCTAGTGCTTTAAACAGAAATGAGAATTGTATTTGTCAGAAGCTTTTTCTGCATCTATTGATACAATCATATGATTTTTGTTGAGTTTGTTATTAATGTAGTCATAGTTACAACTTATAGTTTTCCTAATATTAAATGAACCCTGCATTCCTGGTATAAATCCAACATAGTATATGTATAATCTTAGTGGTATATTTTAGTCTCTGATAATATTTTAATTATTAATTATTTAATATGTTTGCATCTATTGACCAATCAGGATATTGGCCTGTAATTTTCTTTTTATGCTTGATTCTCCCAGGTTTATGTATCAAACCTCTATCATAGACAGAATTTGGTTATTTCTTTTTTTTGCTATTCTTCAAAATAATGTGTGAAATATTAGAATAAATTGTTTTTTGAATGTCTGGTAAAATTCATTTGTGAATCCCTGTGGTCCTGAATTTTTTAAAATTTCATTTATGGCTTTCTCAGCTTCTTTCTCTGAAATTGGGTTGTGTAAATTCTCTTGTTCTATTGATTTAGGTATTTTATTGCTAATATTCATTTATTTTACTTTAGTTGTAAGTTTTCTTGGTGTATAGTTTGGCAAAATAATTTCTTATAATAACCTTTATTTCATCATCATTTGTTGTAAATTTTCCATTTTCAAAATTGAGTATCATCCTAAAAAGAAAAAATAAATGAGCCTTCAATAAAATAAAGGATTTTCAAATATTTGTGATGAAAAAAAACAAAGATGAATCTTTGAAACATCAATACAGAACTCAAAAGACAAATAAAAAGGTAACTACAAGTGAATGATCAGTAAGGACTTTATAAAAAACTGTACAAGATTTAGAAATAGTTTTTTTATGTTTTGAAGATGCAAGATAGAAAGAAAAAAACAGGTTAAGAGGACACATTAAGGGGAAATGGGAGAAAGGATGGAGGAATTTATTAAGACACATAAATGGGTTGTGTAAGTAGAATGATATACAAATATAAAAGGAGTAGGAGCAGGAAAAGCACTCAAACTTCATATTCATCTAAACTGGTCAAAATAGGGTAATACATATACACACTAAGCTTTACTGTAAAAATACATTAAATTCAACAGAGATGAAGATAGGAAAAGAGGGGGAAGGGAAATAAAAAGGAAAGTAGATTTAGAGGAGAATTAGTCATAAACAAAGCAAACCTTAAGCTTGGAAAGGGGATAGGAAGAAAAGACTAAAATGAAAAAAAGAAAGAGTAATACCTTGAAATAAACAGAGACAAGGAATATAGGAAGAAAAAGTGGAGTAGAATGGAATATAATAGTCCACAAAATGCAATTAACAACCATAAGTGTGAATGTGAATGGAGTAAGTTCGCTCATGAAATAGAAGAGATGAGCAGAATGGATTAGAAAGCAAAATCCAACAATTTGTTCTTAACAAGAAACACATTTGAAACATTAAAGCTCACATAGGGTTAAAATAAAAGGCTGGAGGAAAATCTATTATGTTTCAGCTGAATCCAAAAAAGCAGAGAAGGTAATAGCAGAAATAGATAAGTAAAAGAAAGAGACTACATTTTGATGAAGTATCATGTAGGAAATGTATTGATTTCAATACTTAACGTGTGCACCCAATGAAATAACTTTTGGATACTTTAAAAGAAAACTAAATGAATTTCTAGGACAAATAGACAACAAAATTATTATAGTTTTATTTTTATAAATTTATTATTATAGTTTTTATTTTATTAGGGGACCTCAATTTACACTATCAGCTCTAGATAAATCTAATAAGAAATAAACAATAAAGAAGTTTAGGACCTGAACAGAATTTTAGAAATTTTAGATATGATGTGCTTGTAATTATTAAATGGAAATAAAAAGCAATATCTGTATCTATATCTATCTCTCAATCTACATGTACATATTTCTCAGTTGTGGATGGCACTTTAAAAATATGATCAGATCTTAGGACATAAAAACCTCTTAAACACACATAGAAAAATATAAATAATGTACACATTTTTCCCTCATCACAATTCAATAAAAATATTTTAAGGGGCAACTAAAATATTATCAATCAACTGGAGATGAAATAGTTTAGTTCTAAAAATTTTTTTGGGGTTGAAGAACAACTCATAGAAATGAAAGAAAAATTCATTAAAGGTAATGATAAACAATAACTCAACATTCCAAAATTTTGTGGATGCAGATAGAGCAGTTTTTATGGGAAATTTCATAATGCTAAACATTTTTTAACAAAAAGAATAAAAAGATTAATAAACTGCAAATGCAATTAAAGATACTAGAAAACCATCTAATGTTAAAACCTAGGTTAAGTGCAAAAATAAAACTCCTGAAAATTAAAGAAGAAATTAACTCAATTACAAATAAATAAAAACAAATTTTGATTTAATAAATAAAACTAGTCATATGTTTTGGGGAAAACAACAATAAAATAGCAAAATCATTAGGCAATTTGATTTTTTAAAAAGGAGAGGAGAACCAAATTACTAATGGCAAGAGAAATGGAATCAAAATAGCTCTAAGGTTTTGCTTCATACCCAGCAAACTGACAAAGATGAAAAAAGATGGAATAAAACAATGTTGGAGGAGATGACAAGCATATTAATACCCTGTTGGTGAAGCTATGAATTGATCCAATCATTATGGAAAATAATCTGAAACTATGTTAAAACAGTGATTAAAATGTCTATATTCCACAGTATCAAAAAGGGAATAGAAAAATTGCTCAGAGTAGATGGGATGATAAAAGAGGGTAGAGAGACATTCTGCTACTCAACTCTTATTTCACATCTGTTTTCTCTGCCAAAAAGAATAACCTTCTTCTCTGTAAAGGATAGAACAAAAATGGCATCTAGGGAGTTCATGCCCAAGAAAACTTGGAAGATAGTAAAAAAGCATCTACTTACCTTTGATGGATTAAGGTCACCAGGCTGAGATGAAATGTATCCTTTGGAACTAAAAGAACCAGTAGAAGTGATTATTGAATTATTGTCCAAAATCTTGAACTAATTTTGAAGAATAGCAGAGGTATCCCAGGATAAAAGAAGACTAGATATTGTCCAGATTTTCAAAGAAACAAATAAAAGGAGTCCACAAACTGCAAGTCAATGAACTCTAATTCAATTAATGGCAAAATCCTAGAATGCATGATGAAAAAGGATGGTTTGCAAAAATTCAGAAAAAGGAAGCAATGATAACAAAGAGCCAGTATGGACTTCTTCAAGGACGTGCAAGTTGAACCACTTTTTGCAATATTATTTAGTAATGTTGTTTTTTAAATTGTCCCATGGGTGCCTTTTGTTTTTTACACCAGTCTTTTCCACACATATCCCACAATTATACAACCTTCCCTCTTAACAAAAGCAATTAAGCAAAATCAATCAACACAGTAACCATTTCCCACAAGCATGTGTTATGTTCTACACTTAAAGTTCCCCACTCCTATACTGAGGAGAGAAATGTGTTTTAGTACCAAGATTGTTTACCTAGCTTTTAGATAAGCTTTTGAAGAAGGGTCTCATTTTTGTGAAAGGAATAGAGATACATGGACTACACAATAATATGATTAGGCAGATTCAGAAGAGCCACTATTAATGATTCAATGTCACCTTCAAAGGAGGAGTCTCACTGAGTGACCCATGATCTGTGCTTGACCATGTACTTTTTAATATTTTTATTAATGACTTAGATAAGGACATACCATTGAAGACATGCTCATCAAATTTTCACAAAACTGGGAAGGGAAGGATAGCTTGTATAGTTATCTCTTCTACATTGTGGGGGCTAGGTGCACAGTTTCCCTATGACCTGGAAAATATATGTAAAAATTTTTGGCCCTCCCTTTGTACCACAGAAGGAGTCTGAATTACTATGGTATTAAAAGATAAAATATGATGATACTATACAATACCACACATATATTTTGTGCATTTTTGAGTTTCTAAAGTTTTTCTGCGTCTTTTGCTGTCCTTCCAATGTCATCTGCAACTGCCACAAAACTCCCCTAAAATTACAATTTAATTTCTTATATCAATCTGTGATACACTGAAGCTTTGATGGGGAAAGTCTCAATGCAGAAGGGAAAACTGTCTGTTATATGACAAAAGCATCCAAAAAGAAAGAGCAGGCTAAGTCATAGAGTCAGTCTAAGAGGCTGGAATTGAAAAGGGGCAGATATGAAGTCATACTTGAGTTAAATAGATAAAACTCAGGAATACAAGAAATAGGAGACCAGACTACTTTATCTCAAAATTATCTGAGGGTTTTAGTGTGTTGGAAGCTTAATATGTTTCAATAGTGTAACATAGTAGTCAGAAAACAAAACAAAAACATGCAACTAACTCTCTCTCCACCCCAGCCCCCAAAAGCTAATACAATCTTAGGCTACATTAGTTAAAAAAAAAAGCTACAACATCTGGGATTGAAGAGATTATCTTTATGTATTCTTAACTGGTCAGACTATATCTTGAATATTATGTTTAGTTGTGGGCACAACATTTTAGGAAGGACATGGATAAGTTAGAGATTATCCAGAGAAGAACAATCAGGATTAAATCATTCCTTATGAAAAAATGGCCAGAAGACGTGGGCAGAGGGTGATGGTGGTGGTTATGATGGATAAAGCACAAGGACACACAGGGGTTTGGGTGGGTGGGTGGGTCAGACTGATTTCTTTAAGTATTTTAAAAGCCATCATGAGGAAGATGAACTAGACTTGATCTTCTTAGCCCCATAGGATAAAACCAGGAGCAATGTTTGGAAATTGCAAAAGGAAAAAGTCAGATTTGATATAAGGAAAAACCTCATAAGAAGGAGCTGTCCAAAAATAGTATTGTTGCTTTGAGAGGTGGTCTGTTCTCTCTCACTGGAGGTCTTCATGCTAAGGCAGAATGACCACTCATTTGTTGCATACCTCGTAGAGAGCATCCTTATTGAGGTGTGGGCTAGACGAGGGAGCCTCTGATGTCCTCTTCAGTTCCTGCATAATTTCCTGCATAATTTTTGTTGATCGTCTATTGCAACTGACTTACACCCACCATGCACCTCTCTGTTGCCCTTTGAGAGGCTGGTAGTTTTCATTTTTCAGAGAGTGGTGATCTATGATCCATAGCCATACCCTATAATTGGAAGAATATTGATGTCAAAAGTGTGGATCTTTGTTTCAGATATTGCACAATTTCCCAAATGCAATCCAGCCTGCCCTTGTTCATTTTGAGGTCCTAGCTAGAGAAATATTCCATGATTATGACTGGGCTATGCCAAAATAATAAAAATGACAATACTGTCAAATTTAATGTACAGTTTTAATTCTATACCAGTCAAATTATCAAAGGGATACATTATAGAACTTGATAAAATAATAATTCATTTGGAAAGATGAAAGATGCAGCATATCATGGCAAATAATAAAAAGGGATGAAAAAGGAATACAACTTCTAGGCATCAAACAATGTTATAAAGCAGCAGTCATCAAAACCATCTGTTATCAGTTTAAAAATGGAACAAACTAGACAAGGGAGAATTAGAAACAAGGTTAGTGTACACATGGGTCAGCTTTATGGATTGTCTATCTATTGTACTATGGACAACTGGCATTCTTCATCCACTTGGTTTTTCTTTTGTGTATGATTAAAACAATTAAGGAAAACTTTTTGGAATAATTATGGACCTCATTTAAGAGGTTCTGCAAGGTACCACAGATTAATGTAATTAGAACAAGGTCATTTACAGACAGGAATATCTATAGGTCATCACCACGGGAAGTAGTATCTCCTCCAACTGGATTGTATGCTAGACATTCTCTGTTAGTTACAAACAATTTGGGCATTTGCTTTATGCCTCATTTGATCTTAATAATTAGAGTTGTATGAAGTTACACCTTTTAATAATCATGTATAATTTTTTATCTCTCACCTCCATGCCTTCGTACATTGTCCTACTTTTAGCCATAGGCACTCCCTCATCCTCTCTATAGCTCTCAATTCCTAGCTTCCTTAAAGATTCATCTCAGGGACCAGCTCATACATTAGGCCTTTCTTGGTCAGTTGTTCTATGGTCCTATAATGGCTTTGTATATACTGTGCTTTCACCTATTTATGTATGTCTCTCCTCAGGTAAAAAATAAGATCCATTAGGGTGGAGACTGTTTTCTTTCTGTCCTTTTATCCCTGATGCCTAGCACAAAGCTGTACTGATAGTATCCTGTCAATTAATGGTTGTAGAATGGATCAATTTTGACGTAGGTATGGGAGAGACCATGTTGGAGGAGAACCTCTCAGGTGATCTTTTGCTTTATCAAATCAAGTGTTTTCTTGCAGTCAAAAAATAATATGTACAGTGGAATCTTATATTCTCTACACTTCTCAGTCAACTGGGTAACTTTTTTGAAAAACAAATTCTTTATTTTTAACATGATTTTAAAAAATTGAGTTCAAATTTCTCCTTTTTCCTTCCATGCCTCCCCCACCCATTGTGAAGAAAATTGAAATGATGTAATTTATATATGTGAAATCATGCAGAACATATATCCATGTTAGCCATGTTGCAAAAAAACAAGAAAATGAAAAAAATTATACTTCAGTTTGTATTCAGAATTCATCAGTTCTCTGTCTAGGGGTGGATAACATTTTTCATCAAAAGTCCTTTGGAATTGTCTTAGACCATTGTATTTATTGATCAAAGTAGCTAAGTCTTTCACAGCTGATCATCATTACAGTATCGCTAGTACAGTGGACAATGATGTCCTGGTTCTGCTCACTCTATTCTGCATCGATTTATGTAAGTCTTCCCAGGTTTTTCTGAAACCACCCCCCTCATCATTTCTTATAGCACAATAATATTCCAATTATATGTCACAACTTATTCAGCCATTCCCAATTGTGTAGTTCTGAAAGATGTGACTCACCATGGGTCATCTGTGAAAGACTGTTTATTCCCTTTTCATACCTTTATCAGGCCTGAAACCTGAGGTGGAATGACATCAAGAGGCCAGAGGAAAGAAAAGGCTTTTTTTCCTCTGATAGTTAAAAGAATTGTGCAAGGAGATGCTCTACTTCCTTTAGGGTTCACCTCAAGGGCCACCTTCTCCAGGAAGCCTTTCATGATCCTCCTAAATGTTGATGTGTGAGTTGATGATCTTCTTGAAGACTTTCTAGAGATGGAAAAAAAGTAAGCATGTGGTTTGGTAGTACTGATAGTTCATTGGTTCCTTTTTTTGGGAGGCATTAAATAAGGTCCATGATTTTCCACAACCATCTGATATCCTATTCTTTATCCAATATCTTAAGAACTGATGTTAAATGACTTACAAATAGTGTTACCTCCAACACAGACTTATCTATGCATATATGGTCTAGTACAGGTATGTGTCCTATTTGTTTGTTTTTTTTTTTCAAGTGTCATTTCTACTTAGTCAGACAGCACTTTTGGAATGGTGATGTTACAATCCAAATATGGTGTTTCCATTGTCATTGTTGGAGAAAAGAGGTTGTTATGGATATAATAACAAATTAAGAGAGAAGTTTAAATTTTACAGTGATTTTAAAAAAAATGAATCCTGATACTATATACCAGCTATAAGAACTGGGTCTCAACTTTCTTAGTTCCATTTTTTTCCTTGCTGCTTCCTTTTTCAAATCTTGTCTTCAGATTATTTGTTGAGTCCAGCAGTTAGGAAAGCTAGAACCAGGCTGGAAAAGCATGTTTACATTTCGTTCTTTCAGAATTTGCATTCCCCAAACTTCAGTTTCACATATGGTACTTTAGGGCCTAGAGCAAGGACCTATCTCCTATAATTCCTTGTTTAAGTCTCTCCACTTTCCATCAGAAGCTCTGCTTGGTTAGATTTCACAGAAAATGATGTCCCCAGGCTATGTACCCCTGAGTTCCCTCCATTAGATGGTTAAGCTCTTTGAGATCAGGGATTATCTTTTTTTTTTTTTAAATTGTAACTTCAGCATTTAGCACAATGCCTGGTATATAGCAGGTGCTTAATAAACATATATTGAGCTGAATTATGTACATAGGTTTTCATCATCTTAGATTTCTTGGCTATGGAAATGAAGAGGAGACAATGTCATCTACCTCCTAGCAGTCTAGTCCAGTCCCTCCCATACAATCAAATCCAATAAGCTACTCTCCTCTATGTGAGAGATAGTGTGTCATAGCGGTGAGAGGCCTGGCCTCTAAGCCAGAAACATCTGAGTTCAAGGCTTGATTCTGATATATGTGCCTCTTGTGACCCTTGACAAATCATGGCATCTCTTAGTTCTCTAAGCAACTCTTGAAGATTATAAGTTGTAGAGAAGATACTGAGAAACATTGATCTAGGTGCAGGAGTTCTTAACCTGGAATCTATGAATTTATTTATTTATTTTTAATTAATTTATTTATTTTTAGTTTTCAACATCCACTTTCATAAGATTTTGAGTTCTAAATTTTCTCCCCTTTCCTCCCCTCCCCCCTCCACAAGATGGCATACAATCTGATATAGGCTTTACATATACATTCACATTAAACATATTTTCACTTTACTCATATTGTAATGAAGAATTAGAACAGATGGGAGGAATCAAAAGAAAGAAGAAACAAACAAGCAAACAAAAAAAAGAGAGCAGATAGTATGCTTCCATCTGCATTCAGACTCCATAGTTCTTTTTTTGGGTGTGGATAGTATTTTCCATCATGAGTCTTTTGGAACTGTCTTAGATCATCGCATTGCTGAAAAGAGCTAAATCTATCAAAGTCATCCCACAGTGTTACTGTTACTGTGTACGATGTTCTCCTCAGTCTACTTGCTTCACCCAGCATCCGTTCATGTAAGTCTTTCCAGGTTTTTCTGAAGTCCACCTGTTCATCGTTCCTTATAGCACAATAGTATTCCATTACGTTCATATACCACAACTTGTTTAGCCATTCCCCAATTGATGGGTATCCCCTCAATTTCCAATTCTTCGCCACCACAAAAAGAGCTACTATAAATATTTTTATACATGTAGGTCCTTTTCCCCTTTTTTATGATTTCAATGGGGAACTAGCCATCTATTCTTGGATCCAAGAATATACATGGTTTTTAGCCCTTTGGACATAGTTCCAAATTACTCTCCAGAATGGTTAGATCAGTTCACAACTCCACCAACAATGCATTAGTGTTCCAATTTTCCTACACATGAATTTATTTTAAAAATATTTTGATAACTGTATTTCAATATAATTGATTTTTTGGTAATCTTATGTGTTTTATTTTTTGCATTTAAAAACGTTATTCTGAGAAGATGTCCATAGGCTTTCCTAGACTGCCTGAGGGGTCAATGGCACACAAAAGTTTAAGAGAAGACCTTGATGTTAAGGAGTTTGAGTTCCCTAGACCAGTGAAATCACAGGACTAGTCTCTATCCTTGTTCTTATGTGCAAGGCTTTGTGCCAAGTGCCCAGGATACAAAGGCAAAATGATAGACAACCCTTGCTTTTGAGGAGCTCGCATTCTACTGGAAAGTATATAATTTGGAAAGAGATAAGTATTATATATACCTGATACTTTGAAGAGTTAGAGATCCCAAACATTTAGGAGGATCATGAAAGGCTTCCTGGAGGAGGTGGCACATGAACTGAGTCTTGAAGGAGGTAGAAATTCTTCTTGCACAATTCTTTTGACTCTCAGAGGAGGAAAGCTCTTCTTCCTCCAGGCTCCTGAGGTCATTTCACATCTGGCTTCAGGACTCAATCTCTCTCACCCTGTCTCAGGACCTATCTTTCTCACTTACTGGCCATGGACCTAGAGACATCTCCCTCAATTTCCATCCATCCTGCCCCCGAGGCTCCTGAAGATTTCATCTCCTTGAGCTTTAGATCTTTGCCTCCCTTTTCTCTCTCCTCCCCCACCACCTCTTAAAAATCTCAGTGCTCTGGCCTAGGTAAATTCTCTTTAGGCTCTACGCTTCCTCTATGCACCTGATGGTCTGTCTAAAGATGTTCTGTCATGGCTGGCTCTATACTCTTTCTATTTTCTGAAGTAGATTGATATAAAGAACAATTGTATTCTGATTTCCACATAATACACCTTCAGATATGTAAAGACAGTGATTTTTTCTACTTTCCTAAGGTTGTTTTTTTTTTTTTTCTCCCTAGCATGAATCTGGTGTTTCGCAAGCCTGGAGAAAATCACTGCTATTTTCCTGGTGTAGTCTTGGGACCTGAGACTAAGCCTCTATAATTCCTTCACTGAATGTTACTGTCTTCCATGCTGTTTTGAGAACCAAATTTGCTTACACATTGAAGGTGTGCTGTAGTTTCAACCCTGCCTTGTCTGGTGAACATTCATTGGCTCTCTTCTTACTGGTTAACTCGAGAAGACAGACTTCTCCTAAGGCCACTGGACACTAAATACACGTCTCTGCTCTCACTCTACCATTGCCTTCTGTTCATGCATCCCTGGCCTTACTATTTTTGTTGTTCAGTTATTTTTCATTCATGTCCAACTCTTCATGATCCCATTTGAGGTTTTCTTAGCAAAGATGCTGAAGTGGTTTGCCCTTCCTTCTCTGGCTCATTTTACAATTGGGAAAATTGAGGTAAACAAGTGACTTACCCAGGGTCACACAATATTGTCTCCTGCTGAATTTGAACTCAGGGAGAGGAGTCTTTCTGACTCCAAACCTAGCATTCTATCCATTGTGCCACCTAGCTGCCTATCACAGTGACCTATCTGAATCCAAACTTTCAGTGAAAGGGATTGCTTGAGATAGTACACATTAATGACACCTTCTCTGCCATGGGGATATGATGTTATATATTAAAAATACATTATGTAGATTTTCAAGAAGAAAAAAAAACCAAAATCTCCCATCATGGAAGTTTGTTAAAAGAAACTCCCCTATCATAAAATGGGAAGATTATGAATATTTTCAATTCAATAGCAATCTATTGACATAGTGCTATGTATTTAGCATTGTACTGGTTGTTTTGAGGCATACTAGAGTGGATGTGATCTTTATTCTCAATGGTCTTGTAATGCCAATGAGGAAATAAGATACATAAAGGCATCAAACAATTTAAATAACTATATGAAGAGGCCTGATTTGAGTGTAACTACAGGAATGCCAGACAAGGATCATTAGTTCCATCCTGCATCCTCTGGTCTCGCTAAGGAAAACTGAAAATTAATCTTAATAGAGCTGCATTAACTTTCAGGTAGATGATTGGAATTGAAAGGTATTTACTTATCCCAACCCAAATATCAGACTAACCTGAGTTAGTTGATATAAGTAGGAATTAAAGTGAGTTAAAAAAATGAATTTAACCTGAGAAATTATCCTGTGTTGACTGGGTGTGACTGTGGGTCTGACTCAAATTGAACTGAAATTGCCTTGAGGTCATGGGCTACTTCTCAAAATAAATACCTGTCATCACTCCCCTGTGGAGAAAAGGCAACAGAACAGCTACGGTTCAGTATAGAACTATAAGATGACAGCAGCAGTTCCACCAGGGAACCAGCAAATGGCTATGAAAAAGGAAAAGTAACCCAGCAAATGATACCAGCAGCCTGGTGGAGAAGAATCCAGCAGTAGTTTCTTAGGTAGAATGCTGTTCCTATTGGGATACAGCCTTAGCAGTATGAGTTATTGAGGCTACAAGTTTCCCTTTTCCTAGCAGCAATGTGGGAGACTGTGTCTATGCAGAGTGTGTGTGTGTGTGCATGTGCATGTGCGTGTAGGGGAGTATTGTCTTTATTATTTATCTTGCTATATTGTTTGATTAAATGCCTTTGCTTTCAATTAACACATCCTTTGGGTTTAGTCTGGTGAAAAAGAAGCATTGGATGGGGGCTCATAAGCTGTGTTTTTAAGAAGTTGATGATCCAAGGTGTACCTGGAACCAAAATGCAATTTCAGTGGCCGTGATTAGGGAGGGGTCTAGGCCATGTTTCAAGTTAAGACAATGTATGGCAATTATCACTGTGACTGGTACAGATCTAAGTGCAATAGGTGGTCAAAGCAGTCAGTGGAGGCTTCTTCGGGGAATTGGGGCTAGATCTGACCACTGATGAATAGGTAGAATTTGGGAAGACAGAAAGGAGAGAGGAAGAGGAGGAGAACATTTTAGGCTTTGGAGAGGTGGGGAGAAGCAGTGTGAACAAAGGTGTCAGGGTAGGAATGAACCTTGCATGGGGAGGCTTGGCTGGAGCAGAATGTTCGTTTCTCCAGCATAGCAGGACAGATCTGCTTTTGCATTTGGACACCAGTAAGCTGAGCTGTGGCCTTGAGTTTAATATGCCAAGAGTGTGTCTAACTAGTATTTGGGCCATTTAAGTTATTGTTATTAGGGAGGGAGAAAGGATGAGTTTGGGGCAGGGAGAGAATGAGGAGAAGATGGAGGGAAGAGACAGGGTAGTTCTGATCAGTCGTACTTGGACTCACTGTGTAGTAGTCTAAACATGTCAGGTCTGGAAGGGGAAAGGAACAGCATTTATTAAGCATCTACTCTATGTCAGGCACTCTACTAAGCACTTTATAAACATTACCTCATTTGTTTCTCATAAAAACCTTATAAGGTAGGTGCTACTATTATCCCCATCTTATAGTTGTGAAAACTGAGACAAGGAGAGATTAAATGACTTGGTCAAGGTCACATAGCTAGTAAGTGTCTGAGGTTGGATTTGAACTGGGGTCTTCCTGACTCCAGGTCCAGCACCCTACCCACTGTGCCCGCTAGCTACCTAGAAGCTAGTCTGATTCAGTGAGCTCATGAGATGTTGGAGAAGACTCCTTTGGGAGTTCAAGCACTGTCCAGACTCAATTAAAAAAGCCACTGTATTAACAGCCCTAGCCTAGGCACTATGGGAAGTTGAGAGATTGAGACACAAAATCTCTGCCCTTGAGAAGCTTACATTGTGAAAATTCCTTGGGAGTTCACTGATTTTCTATTTCTCTGAACTCTCATGACACCTCCATTCTATACCACACCATTTAATAACAATATTCTATTGGCTATGGTTTGCTGTTGCTTCCTGAGGGTATGTTTAATCACCGGGATTAAATTATAAAACTCCAGAGGGCAGGAATACTTTCTTATACTTCTTATACAAGTTTAGGTTATTAAGGGTAGTCCTGATAGGAAAGATACTCTGTCCTATTATAATCATGAACTACCAAAATATTTTTTAAATCCCAGCACTTCTGCAAGTAGCAATAGCTCACATTTATAGCATGTTTTGTTTAGCTTATTAAGTCCAGAGCTGTGATTTCATCAGTGTAGGAAATTCCCAGAGTGGAAACTCCTTCCAGTAATGTAGATTAGCATCTATGTGTGGTTTTATAGTCTTAGAGAGTTGTTTGGGGCCCCTGAAAGGTTAAGTGATTTGCACTTGGTCTTACAGCTAGCGTTGTTTTCTGACGCAATTGAACCTGAATCCCCTTTTCTTTACACCAAGCTATCATACCTTATGGCCTACAAAGTGCTTTCCTTCCAACAACCCTCTGAGGCAGTGTAGAAACAGGGGTCATGAAACTGTACATATAGATTGCTGCTGGCCACATATTGGCTTAGTTTTAAAATGTAATAGCATCTGTGTTTTAATGAATTGTTGTTTATTTTGCTAAATATTTCCCAATTACATTTTATCTAATTCTGTTGCACTCCAGAGTGCTGTGGGCCATCTGCAGACAGGCACCCCTCTACTCTAAGGCAGCAGTTCTCAAAGGGTAGTCCCTTTTGGGGGTCTTCAAGATCAAAACCATTTTCATAATAATGCCAAGATGTTCTCATTTCCAATATAGTCAACATTAGTAAATATAACCCAGAAAAAACAAAAGCTCTATGTGTGAGAGGGGTGGGACTCAGTAATTTTTAAGAATGTAAAAAGGTCTTGAGACAACAAAATTTAAGTAAGGAATGTAGTACAAATGTTATTATCTCTATTTTATTGATGAAGACACTGGAGCTTAATGGACTAAAGTAAACTATCCAACTTGGTGTCACAGCTAGGAAATGACAGAACTGGGGCTCAGACCTAGGTCTTCCAACTCCAAGACCGCTGTGCTTTCCATTGCATCTGACTGCCTCAGAATGTGACTCAGTGACTTGAGTCTGTACAGAGGACAAGAGTTACATAAGATGAAACAACTTAGGTTATGGACTGTGGAACACACACCTACTATTAAATCTTCTCTCTTGATTAGGTTGTGAGCTCTTTGAGGGCAGGGACTGGTTTTTGGTTTTTTTTTTTGTTTGTTTGTTTGTTTTGTTTTTTGCCTTTCTTTATACCCCTAGTTCTTATTTAGCACAGTGCCTGGTACATAGTAGGTGCTTAATAAATGTTGATTGATGGACTGATTGACTGTCATATCTATAGCCATATCTACACAGCCATATCTGTAGATTGCATTATGTGGTGATTCTGGTATAGTGAGGATATTGTATCAGTTTCAAGAATCAAATCAATGGTTTCTAATTAAAAGCTCACAGACTTATAGGTCAGATGTAACTGGTATCCCATTCAACTCCAGAATCCTATCATAATCAGTGTGTGTGTGTGTGTGTGTGTGTGTGTGTATGTGTGTGATATTTGATTTGTGCCCTCATCTAGTATATTTTCTACCAACCAATCAGAGAGAAGTCTTTAATCTAATAGCAAAGTATTTAATTGGGACAGGATAGCTAGGGAGACCCCATAGTAGAATCTTTCTCAGTTCCTCACCCCATCCCACATCCAAATATCCTATAGATTCATTCATACACCAATAAGTAAGGAAAACAACTGCCTGAAAACTCATGCATAAAAATGAGGAAATAGTTTCTCTTGTCCAGCTGGGTGAGAGGGGAATAAGGGAGGGTATGTGTGTAAAGAAATTCACTTGTGTGGTATCTCTTCTCAGTCTGCTCTTGAGGATGGTTCATACTATGTTAAGTCAGACTCCTTGGCCTTCCCACTGAGCAGACAGTTTCCCATGACATTAGGATGTTCAGATCCAATTCTCCATACTTAGGAGCTCAAGACTCTCCTCCTTGCTCAGTGGGTTTCAGTAGGTAGCTACCAAGGCTGAGTTCCTTGGTGTCACCATTGCAGAGACCGACATAATTCTCTTCCATCTCCAAAATCTTTGGCTTTATGATGAAAATTCCCCATGCCCAGTCATATGCCTCACAATATTTTAGACCTTGGAATGCCAATCAAGGATCGTGGGAAATATAGTCACATGGGAAATGTAGTCTAACACACCCCAATTACAGAAGAGAGAATGGAGAGGGAGGAAGTGAGCTGGGAATCAAAAGCCTTCCAGCTCTACCATTGATGTAATCTGGCCTACAGCAAGACTTCTTACCCTCTCAGGGCCTCAATTTCCACACCCATGGTGAGAAATATTATCCTACCCCATTTACCAGGAAGATAGAAGTGGTCAGTATGATATTATGCAAAGTTTCTGGATTGGGAGTCAGAGAACCTGGGTTCAAATTCTAATCGTGCTCCTTACTGTGTGACCTTGGACATATCACTTCACTTTGCAATTGCTAACTGTGTAACGGAGGGAAACCTCCATCCTATTTTCTTCCATTTATACTTCTCTCTCTCTCTTCTCACCCTGTCCTCCTCACTAGAGTTTTGCTTCTGACCACCCCCTCCCTTAATCTTCCCTCCTTTCTATCAGGCCCCACCTTCTTTTTCCCTTTCCCTTCCTACTTCTCTATAGAGTAAGATAAATTTTGATACCCAGCTGAGTGTGTATGTTATTTTCTCTTTGAGCCAAGTCTGATGAGAATAAAGTTCAAACAATGCTCACTCCCTCCCTTTCCTCTTGTACTGCAAGAGGTCTTTTGCACCTCTTCATGTGATGTAATTTATCCCATTCTGCCTCCCCCTACAATCCTTTATTTTACCCCTTAATTTTTTTTTAGTATCATCACATCAAAGTCAACTTACACTCACATTCTCTATGTATACTCCTTCTAACTGTCCTAATAGAGACACAATTCTTCCGGATTATAAGTATCATCTTCCCGTGTAGGGATGTGAACAGTTTAACCTTATTGAATAACATGTTTTTTTCTTTCCTGTTTACTTTTTTATGTTGCTCTTGAGCCTTGTGTTTAAAGATTGAATTTTCTGTTCGGCTCTAATCTTTTCATCAGGAAAGTGTGAAAGTCCCCTATTTCATTGAATGTCTATTTTTTTTCCTGAAAGATTATGCTCAATTTTGCTGGGTGGTTGATTTTTGGTTGTAATCCAAGCTCCTTTGCCTTCTGGAATATCATATTCTAAGCCCTCTGATCCTTTAATGTACAAGCTGCTGAGTCCTGTTTGATCCTGACTGTGGTATGTTGATATTTGAATTGTTTCTTTCTGGCTGCTTGCAGTATTTTCTCCTTGACCTGATAGTTCTGGTATTTGGCTGCAACATTCCTTGGAATTTTCATTTTAGGATCTCTTACAGGAGGTGATCGGTGGATTCTTTCAATTACTATTTTACCCTCTGATTCCAGGATATCAGGGCAGTTTTCCTTGATAATTTCTTGAAAGATGCTTTCCAGGCTTTCTTTTTGATCATGGTTTTCAGGTAGACCAATAATTCTTGAATGATCTCTTCCGGATCTACTTTTGAGGTTAGTTGTTTTTCCAGTGAGGTATTTTACATTTTCTTCTATTTTTTTCATTCTTTTGATTTTGTTTGACTGATTCTTGATGTCTCACAGAATCATTAGTTTCTACTTGCCCAATCCCAATTTTTAAGGAATCATTTTCTTCAGTTAGCTTTTGTACCTCCTCTTCCATTTGGCCAATTCTATATTTTTAAGGAGTTGTTTTCTTCATTGGATTTTTTTTTCTATTTGGCTAATTCTATTTTTTAAAGAATTGTTTTCTTCAGTCAGTTTTTGTTTTTACTTTTCCAAGCTGTTGACTCGGTCTTGAATAACTTTCATTTCTTTTCCCAATTTTCTTCTACTTCTCTTATTTGATTTTCAAAATCTTTTTTGAATTCTTCTTTTTTAAAATTAATTTATTTTGATTTATCAACAATCACTTCCATATGCTTTTGAGTTTAAAATTTTTCTCCCCCTCCCTCCCTACCTCTCTCCCCACGACGGCGCACAATCTGATATAGGCTATACATATACATTCCTATGAAACATATTTTCACATTAGTGATGTTGTAAGTAAGAATTAGGACCAATAGGAGGAACCACCAGAAAGAGGAAACAAAACTCAACAGAAGAAAAAAAAATAGCAAATAGTATGCTTCGATCTGCATTTTTGGGCTCTTCTAAGAGGACTTTTTGGGCTTGAGACCAATTAATATTCCCCTTTGAGGCTTCACACATAGGCATTTTGACATTGTTGTCATTGTTGTCCTCTGTGTTTGTGTTTTGATCTTCCCTGTCACCATAGTAGCTTTTTATGGTCAGGGCTCTTTTCTGGTTTTTGCTCATTTTCTAGTCTATTTCATGACTTTTGAAGTTGAGCTCTGCTCCTGGGATACTGAGGGCACTACCCCAAGCTTCTTGTGCCGGGGACCAGAGGCCTGGTCACTGACTTCATGTGCCAGGGCCTCAGGTGCTGGAGGCTTGCCCACTGCACTGGGGTGGCCTGGCTTAGATATGCCTGTTTCGACCTGGGTTCCAGGGCTGGTCATTTGCCTTCTGTGCTGGGGCTGGAGGTCTCAGTTGCCAATCAGTGCTATGGCTAAGAGCCTCTCGCTGGCTTGCCCAGACACTGCCTGGGCTTTACCCAAGTAAAACAGATCTTTCCTAAAGTCCATTTAAGTTATCTTAAGGTGTAAAATCATTTCACTCTGTCTTTTTGTGGGTTCTGTTGCTCCAGAATTCGTTTAGAGGCTTGATTTAACATTGTTTCTGAGGTATGTTGGGCAGAGTTCAGGCAACTTCCAGGCTTCTCTCCACCATCTTGGCTTCGCATTTCCACTTCACTTTATAAGGCCTCAATTTCCTCATCTTCAAAGAAAGGTTATAAAACACTGGATTTAGAGTCAGGTGACTTGGGTACAGACCCTGCCTCTTCCAAGACCAAATCACTTAACCTCTCTGAGACTCAGCTTAATCATCCAACAAATGAGAGGGTTGGACTAAATGATCTCTAAGGTCCCTTTGAGCTCCTGTGAATCCCTTCATTTTAGAAATTGGGAAGTGGAGTCCCAGAGAATTTAAATGACTTGTCAAAAAGTCACCTAAGTGGTAAGGATGATTCGAATTCTTGTCTTCCGATTCCAGATTCAGGGCTCTTTCCAATATACTCCACTGACCCAACTCTTTTGGTGACTAGTATTGGGTTAACTGTGCAGCAGATGCTAAGCAAATACTTGTGGACTGATTCCTTTGTAATATTAGTCTGGATTGAAGCATTCAAAAATCCACCTTAGATAACAATAGCCATAGATTTCCTCAGATCTTATGCTCTCCAAATTTTTAGAGTTGAAGTTCTTAAACTTATTTTTTTCAATATTTTGATAACTATATTTTAATATAATTGACTTCCCTTGTACTACAATTATTTTATTTTATGCATTTAAAGACATTGTCCTGAGAAGGGGTCTGTAGGCTTCACCAGACTGCCAAAGGGATTCTGACACAAAACAACTTAAGGAGCTCTGTCTTAAAGAGAATATAGAAAGGAGATCCTATGCTCCCTCCCCCCACACCCCAATCCTTCAAGTAGTAGGCAGGGAATAAAGAATAAATTAAACTTTGGCAACTCTGTTCTCACACCGGTAAAGAGCTATGGGGAAGAGTCAGTGTTTTATCCGGAACTGAAATCGCCACTGAGCTCTCCCATAGCCTCATACACCACCGACAGCCGACACCCCATCCATCCCAAGTGAATCCAGGCTGCAGCCGTTCAGTAACCACACACCAAAGCAAAGGAGAAACAGCTGTGATAACAGGTGGTGATGATGTGGTGTTTGAGTAGGCTAGGAAATGCTGGGATATGTTAGTCACATGGCAGAACCATGCTTAAAATAAAGGGCAAAAATCATGGAAAAATGCCTCCAGGCTTCTTTTAGAAAGGGGGTGGAGGTGGGGTATAGACTCGAAAACAGAGCTTCCTGTAGTCCTCCAGAAGGGAAAGTCCCTTAGGCCACCAGAGAGGAAACCCTTGTGGTGATGAGTATCCAGTAAAGTGTGCAATAGAGCTTTGGTGGTGAGTGATGAATTAGAGATGGCACGGATGGAGGGAAAGAGAGCCTTGCCCCACTCCACCCTGGGTCAGGCTGCTATTCCCAGGCTAGCACTGAAGCCAACAGAGCAGGAGCTGGTGAGCTTCTGGAGGGGAGATTCAGCTCCTCCTCTGCTGTCCAAATGCCATTTTCTCAAGAGCCCCATACCAGATACATTCTCTGTAATCTTTGCTCCCCTCAACAGAGCCAGAGACAACTTGACAGATACTTGTTGACTGACTGACCGACCAGCTAACTGACAGACATGCTGTCCCAATGGAGGCTCAGTTCTATTACGAGCAGTTGAAATGTCATCTCCCCCCAACTTACTTCTCCTTCCCCCTCCCCCAATCCAATTACAGCAAGGGAAGGGGAGGGAAATGACAGAAATGAAGAAGTTGCTGCTCTCTTTGTCTGCCTTTCTGTGTGTCCCATGATCTAGTCCGGGGCTTCTTAAACTTTATCCCCTGGGACCCCTTCAGCGTTTCTTAAATTGTGGGTCGAGACCTCATGTTTACGAAGCGCTGTACCGGGGGAAACTGGGCAAAGTACCTTGAAGAAAAAAGATTTCTGTTCTTGGAGGCAATGGAAGATACAGGTTCCTACAATGCTGCCTGAACTGAGGCTGATGGAAACACAACCTTTCTTGGTTTCTGACTTCCTGAGTCAATCAATGTTCTTTCCTTGTTCCTTTTAAAAGGTCCTAAAAAATTATCAAACAAGAAGTGATTATTAAGCACTTATTCTGGGCAGAGCGCTTTACTTGAAGTTAGACTAGATAAAAAGTTTAGATGAGGCTTGAGGGATGAGACAAACACATGCACATTCACATAATACTTAATGTTATGAAGACACAAACACTGGTAATTATGATGCACACCATCAACAGCTGACATTTACATATTGCCTTAAAGTTTGCAACAGGCTTTGTTTCTCACTTGATCCTCACCAGCACTCTGTGAAGTAGGCCCTGTTGTTATCATTGTATAAAAGAGAAAACCAAAACCAGAGAGGTTAAGTAACTTGCCCATAGACATGCCACCTGTGGCTGGTAAGAGGCGGGATTAGAACGCAGGTCTTCCTGATTTTAGGCCCAGCAGTCTTTCCAGTTCTCCGCATGTAACAGGTGAGAAACAAAGCTGGTATGTGATCAGAGGGGAAAGGTCATTACTGATATTGAGGATCAGGGAAGCTTCATGGAGAAAGTAGCATTTGAAATGAATTATTGGATAAGTAAGAATTCAATGAGCAGGAGAGGGGAACGGCTTTCCAGGTATAAGGGAAAAAATAGAGTAAGCAGGAGAGGGGAGATGCATTTTAGGCACAGAGTAGAGGGTATATACAAAGGGAAGGAGTCAGGCAAGTGTGAACTGTGTACTTTTATTCCTCCTCCTCCTTTTTCTTCTTTCTCTTCTTCTTCTTCTTCTTCTTCTTTCTCTTCTTCTGTTACAAGGCAGGGTATTAGAGGATTACAGGATGAATCACAAAGGAGTTAGAGCTGAGAGGGACTTTAAAGGATTTGGTTTAATTTCTTCATTTTCCAGATGAAGAAACTGAGGCTTCTGGGAAGTGGTCCAAAGCCACATAGGTAATTAGCTGAAGAGCCAAGATTCAAAGCTAGGTCCTTTGACTCCAAAACCAGGGCTTTTCCAATGCTTAGCACAGTGCTTGGCATATAGTAGGTGCTTAATAAATGCTTATTGATTGATTGATTTTGCCCCTCCTTTCATCATCTAGGTTAGGGAGTAGGGTGAGATGATCAGGAATTTGTGGAGAACTTTGCAGTTTTCATTAAAGTATTTGCCAACCAACCAACCAACCAATCAATTAACAAGAATTGATTAAGCACCTATGCTCCAGGCACCGTGTTGTGGTGGGAATAGAAAAAAAGTTCTTGCCCTCAGGGAACCAACATTCTCTCAGAGGAAATAATAAGAAAACATATGCATAATACGTATATACCTAATATACACTTAAATAAAGATCATTTTTTTGGAGGGAGGTATCACCAAGGGGAAATGGAGGAGAGGAGGACATCGGGAAAGGTTTTATACCAGAAAGTATGGCTTGAGCTAAGCTTGAAAGGGATCTAGGGAAGAGAATGTAGAACATTCCAGGCTTATATACAATAACCCTGGGAGATAGAGTAGGTATTATTCTCCCCATTTTGCTAAGAGTGAAACTGGGGTCCAGAGTGGCTGCTCTTGCTGAGCTGGGCACAGTAAGCGGGGACTCTAGCCCTGATCTCCTCATTTGCAAGACTTATGCTATTTTAACTACATATGCCATGGGGGCTTTTCTATATAGATTTTGTCACCTGCAGAAATCCCTCAGGGCAAGGGATGGATGATTGTGTGGGCCACAGTCTACCTCATCTCCCTATAAAATCCCCTGGCTTCTTGCTTTTGTGTTATGTTGTCCATGGCACAAATGTGGGAAACCTGGAGATTCTACTCTGGCTTTGAAAAATATCCCCCTAGTTGAATAGTGTCTCTTTACAAAGGCAGAAGCTAAGAAATGCGTTCATTGTGGGGAAAAACAAAGCAGCAGAGATCATTTGGGAAACCACTCCTCGGCTCTCTTTGAGTGAGCAGGGACTTCAGCCTGTTTTATGTTACAACCCCAAGAGCTTGCCCTGATCCAAGTTCCCCATCCCCCACCTCCACCCTAGCTGGGTTCTGGAAACACTGCCCTGGGTGTGTGTTCCCAGTGTATCACAGTTACACCAACACCTGTGTTACATAGCTTTGTAGTGATTCACCAAGGGGACTTACTCCTTTCAATAAACCCTGAAAAGTCCGTTTTTCTTTCATTCAAAATGTGGGTGTAATTGTTTTGTTAGGGATATCCAGCACCCAACATTCCCCAGAGGGTATCTGTCCTAGGAACCTTGAGCGTATTCCTGTGGGAGGGATCTATGAATTATATGATCATTGAGACAGAACTAGAGGAGATCTCAGAGGACAACAAGTCCTACCTCCCTCATTTTATAGATTATAATAATAACAGTGATGACGATGATGACGATGACGACAACAATGATGATGATAATAATAGCTAACACAGATAACACTTTAAGGTTACCAAAGCTCTTCACATATATTATTGCTTTAGATCCTCACAATATCACTGTGAAGTAGGCGCTATCATTATCCCCATTTAACCAATTGGAAACCAAAGCTATGAGAGGTTAAATGATTTGTCCTAGGTCACGTGGCTAGTTAGTTTCCAAGGTAGGATTCAAACTTAGGTCTTCCTGACTTCTGATCCAGTACTCTATCTCCTATTCCACCTAGCTGCCTAGAATGAGGAAGGTGAGGCCTAATAGGGTTAAATGATTTGTCCAAGATCATACAGGTTATGAGGCAAGATTTGAACTCAGGTCTTCTAACTCCAGAACCAGGAGTCTTTCTTCTATATTAACCACTGCTGGGCTGAATCTTGAGCCTGGCTACCAACTCTAAAGTAGCCCCAGGGGCTATTAGAATATTTCTGAGTCATTTGATCATATCAGATCTTTAGCAAACCCTTCCTTAACTTTGTTGTTGTTCAGTTGGTTAGTTGAGTCCAATTCTTTGTGATCCTGTGTGGATCCTGTATGTATGTACGTTTTGTTGGCAAAGATACTCGAGTGGTTTGCCGCTTACTCCTCTAGTGAATTAAGGCAAACTGGGTTAAGTGATTTGCCCAGGGTCACACAGATAGTAAGGTGTCTGAAGCCATATTTGAAATCTTGACTCCAGGTCCAGCATTCTCTTCACTGAGTCACCTAGCTGCCCCTTTCTTTAACTTTGGGACCCCAATAATACAGGATTTCTTTTTTGAGGACAGTCCCTCCATAGAATCAGATCACAACTCCTCCCTCACTTAGCTGGTCTGAGAGTTTCATAGATTGGATGGGAGCTCAGAGGCCACATATTCTCATCCCCTCATTTTACATGGAGATGATGTTATCTGCCCAAGGCCACAAAGCAGCATTTAGTCCCAGGTCCTCTAATAATTTGCTCAATACCAGGTCAAGTCCCCCCTGCAGCATGCCATGCTGATTGAGTTACTCTGGCTGTTATATTCGCCACCTTGTGGCCTACCTCTCAGAACTGAGAGAGCACCCTTGTTGGCCAACAAACTTACCATCTATTACAGGGTTTTTACTCAAAGTCTTTCAAACTTTACAGCAAACTGTAATTCTACCTGTTGAAAACCTCAAGAACCCAGGGTCACCGCTGAGCTGGAATGAGACATCAGAGGAGGAAATCTTTGCATGGTTTTGAAATTTAAGCTTTAGTGCCTTAATAAGTGAGCCTCATTGGTTCAATTCATTCATTCATTCAATAGGAATTTATTAAACACCTAGTACTTTATAGGCAGGATATGAACTATATTCCCATTTAGTAACCTGAGTAAGGAAGGGACAGGAAATGCAAAGATGAATCATGTTGAATAGGATGGGTTCCGTGTCATTAAGGAATTTTACTATCTGCTATAGGAGATAAGATAGCTATCTACAAATGGAAATAAAATAATATGCTAGAGCCCATAAGAGGACCAAGCCAAGTGCTATGGGGGTTCAGAGGAAGGAGAGTTCATTTGTTACAGGAAGGGCCAAGGAAGGCTTCATGGAGGAGGTGGTATTTGGGTTATTCCTTGAAGGGCAGAAACTGCACAGGCCAGATGATGGTAGCATGTGTGAGTTTGAGACGGCAGGATGAAGACCAGGGATAGAGAGTGCTTTGTTTTGGCTAGAGCATGAGGTAGAAGGGCAGTCTCTTCAGTAGGTATGAAGGTAAGTGTGATGGAAATAGTCTTAAAACAGCATTTAAGGGCAAATTGAATGATCTTATAGCTTTAATATCTTTAATTCTGTCATCCTAGGACACAGCACACCTTTATGCCTACAGGAGTCCTTTGTCATTTTATTGAAGATAAAGGGCAGTATTGGGCAATGGTTCTGTTTTAAACATGAATGCATTTGCCTTTCAATGCTGTTTATGAGGCAGTCAGTGCAAGCCTTGCTAGAAGGATTGTTATACCAGTTTAGCTCTGGGATATAGAATTGCAGTTTAAGAGTATTCAGGGACTCTGAGCTCCTTACTTTGTTTTGTTAGTGTATCTGTAGTCAGGTGTTGGATGAATATTCTAAGGAGGGCAGGTAGAGCGGGCATGGTGGCCTGGCAACCTATAGTTCTGCCTGGTCTACTTCGGATGGGATATCCTGCCTCCAGCTTAAGCTTTGCCACAGGGGTGTAATTGCAATGAGAGAGGCACTTGCCTGAAAGACTTCTTGGTTGTTGAAAAATTTGATGTAAGAAAAATGGCCCAATGGCACTTTCCTAAGTCTATATTGCAGAGGAGAGGCAAAGAATATAACTAGGCAATGGAAGCTTTTGTGAGTTTGGGAACACAAGATGGGGCCTGGGGAGAGAGAATGGACCAGTTTGGCTGGACTATGGAGTATGTGAAGAGGGTGTAGAATCAGATTTAATTTCCATTTGGACTTTTCTGGAGCTTTTCCTATCATAGTTGGTTTCCCAGCAGAGTCACAACTGGTTTCCCTTTCCTGTGCATAGGATTCACTGAAAGAGAGTCATGGAATGTTAGAGCTAGAAAAGACTTAAGAGCATTTGGTACAATCTCCAGGAAGGGCAGGTGATTTGTCCATGGTCCCCCCACCACTCAGAGGCAGATCCAGGCTAGAACTCAGGGTCTATTACTCTTTCCACACTATCAATTATTCACCCCAGATAGGCAGAGCCTAGCACATAGCCTGTGGTTCCCCAAACAGACTTGGGTACGTTGAATTGGGTGAAACCCTCAAATGTAAGGTTGTTCTTCCGTAGTCTAGAGGGTTTGCTGATGGTCTTCAGGCAGCAACCTGAATCATTAAAAGAGCATTGCAAAGCCACCTGGGGTTTCTGAGCTGCAAATCAGGGTGTGCACTGCATTGCCCTAGCATTTGGGCTCAATGCCAACTTAGCATCCTTCTGGCATGTCAGAACCTTCTATTGTGCTCAGCCAACACGGTGCCCTTAAATGACAAAACAGGTCCACACTCCCTATGTGTGTGAATGAAAGTGACTCACCTCCTCCCTTTACAGCCAGAGGATGGCATTCATTCAGCCTGTGCTGCCTGCATCTCCAGAAGAGGGGGAAAGTCCCTGTCAAAGCTTGCAGGTGGAAGGAACAAGGCCAGCTCCTGAGGTCCAAGTGTTGTGCAAATTAGCAGAGTATCACTCCACATATAAGGATGTTTTTCTTGGAGATCAAGATTCAGTAGTCTGTCTTCCCCAAACAGTTTCATTATAAAATATAAATAAATATAGATGTATATATATTTAGCATATTACACTTACAATAGTAGATACTTCATACCTTTTTGCTTATTATAATGCACAGTGCTAAGCATCCATTATTTAGCGGTAGGCTGGGTATAATCATTCTGCTGTTACTGGCATGCTGGTTTGAGTGCAATAATTTACATCCTGTGTAAGGACTGGTGATGTATCCACTACTTGCAGTGGGGAAGCTGACAGTGGAACAGAATATAATTGTCCCAAAAAGCCGTACTTGATAGCTAATGAATGAGCAGTTGAGTATTAGAAGGAGAGAGATCCAGCAGCATTTGTAAGTGGTATACCAACAATTAGAAGAGGAATATGTTCTGTTGGCTGTCATGGACCATTTTTGCTACACAGAAAGGAAAAGATTATTTAGAATCAGGGGCAATATAACGAATGCTGCAAGTACTTTGGGAAACTCAGGCCCCATGTGCAGATATACATATACATGCAGAAATAGTTTCAAATATGCCCTTAAAATAAACAACTACAAAACAACCACCAGCTGAGAGGTCCTGAAAGCAGCATCCTCAATATTTTGCCAAGATGAGGGTAAGTTTGTTAATTCATATATACTTTCATTTGTGCATTTTTTCAAGAAACACTTCATGAAAACTCTTTGGATGTCCAGCCCTGGGTGAGCCACGTGGCAAGGTCAGTGTTTTGCCCAAACAACTTTCTTCATTCTTTGTAATAAAATGGAGACAATCCTGCTCAGATTGGCAGTAAGCTCAGAGCTGTTTACGTTTCTTTGAGACTCTAACAGTCTTTGTATGATCCTGGTGATCCAGGCATAGGATTTTATACTTTGTTCAGTTTTCTTTGTTATGGTTTATTTCCTTTTCCTGTAAAAGGTCCTAGGATCAAAGGTAGGAGGACTCTTAGAGGCCAACTAGTCAACTCTTTCACTGAATAAAAAAGGAAAATGAAGCCCAGAAAGGAAACTCACCCCCTCCCCAAGGTCACATGTACTAAGTAAGAGATAATCCAGGTCTCCTTGACTCAAAATCCAATACTCCTTCTACTCTACTATGAAACTAGTTGTGTTTTTTCCCTGTATGGGTGTAAACAGTACCCTTACCTCTTTTTGTTGGCCAGCTGAGGGACTAAAGAAAGTTAATTGCCAAGAGGATGTAGGATTGCCAAAAAATGAGACTGGAAAACATGGAAAAAATGATCTGTTACAATGTCCGTTTGTACTGTCTCTGCCCCAGCATCCCAAATGGTCAACTTCACCTCTTAAAGGGCACAGACTGTTTCTGCAAGCTAGACACTTTCTAGTTTATCAATGTCCTCAAACTGTGGTGCTGCAATCTGACCATAAGATGGATGGTGTAAGAACAGAGGACAGGAAGTAAATACTAGAAAAGAAAAATAGGACCAGGCCTTCAGAAGGAAAAGGATTGATAGCAAGAAGCTCATTTTTAGCAAGCACAACATGGAAAAAGTAGCTTTGTGACTGATAAAGATATTTTAAAAAACTAATTGAGGAGAAGGAGGAAGAGGAGGAAGAATAAACAATCATTTGAAGAAAAGCATGTTCTCAGTGGACAAGTGCTTGACAACAAATAAAATCAAGTCAAAGTCCCCCAAAGAAGGTGAAGGTAGGATGAATTCTTAGTCTCCTTCCCTGTCCCCCAATGACAATGGAACAATTTTTAAAACTTCTAGGATGGTTTAGAGGAGTAACAAAAAAAATTAAGGGAAAATATCAGAGATAAGTATAGAAATAAAAACTCCTAAGGAAAAAATTAGCAAGTCTAACAAGAGACTAGAGAATTTAAAGTAAAGGATAGACACTTTCTATTATAGTTGTTTTTCTGAAAAAGAGAATGATACTTGGGATAAAAAAAAAGCAGAGTTAGAATGGAAAATAATGGAATAACATTTTAAAGAAAACCACCAAGATTCAAATAACAAATGACAGCTCAACAAAATAAGGATACTGTATTTGAAGATTAGATAAGAAGAGATTATTTAAGGAGTATAGATTTTCCCAGAAAGCATCATGAAAAAGCAAAACTCTAAAATAAAAATTGTCCTTCATGAAACCATATGGAAAAAAATTCTCCCAAATATCATAAGCAAATGGCCAAAAGAAAAACAAAAGAAGAACAAGAGAGAGAAGAGAAGAGAAGTGGGGGGGATTAGAAATTTCATAATGGGCCAACAGAAAGAAACTCCAAGTTTGACCTTCCAAGAAACACTGTAGTCAAATTTCAAAAAGTCTATGAATTTGACATTTGCATTCCACTAAACTTGCAGTTAATGAGAAAAAAATTCATATTCCAATAAGAACCAATCAGAATAGCATATTATTATTATTATTATTACAAAAGTCAAATGAAAAATTGGAATATGGTTTTCTGAAGAGCAAAGATCAACTGGAACTCAAAAATATCCCATGAAGTTATCTAACAATTAAAGAAAAGAAGTGACATTCAGCGAAATAAAAGTATTTTAATTATTCCTTCAAAATAACCTAGAGGTAAGTAATATATATAATATTCGGGCTGGAGCTCTATCCACTACACCATCTAGCTGCCCCCGCACACTTCCATCATCCTCTAGCTTAATAATCTTAAGGAAAAAAAATATTGAAATGAGGTTATTTTGATATGACCTATCTTTTTTTTTTTTTAGGCAATCGGGGTTAGGTGACTTGTCTAGGGTCACACAGCTAGTAAGTGTCAAGTGTTTGGTCTGAGGCTGGATTTGAACTCAGGTCATCCTGACGTCAGGGCCAGTGCTCTATCCCCTGTGCCACCTAGCTGCCCTGACATGACCTATTCTTGATAAAGAAAAGATAGCAATTTGTAATCACTTTTCCCCCATTCTAGATGTTTGCCAACCAATACTTTAATGATCCATTCTAGAATTTTATGAGAAGTCAAAGCCAAGTTCATTGGCCTATAATTTGCAGACAGTTCTCTTCCTATTTATTTTTGAAGAAAGTAAAAGTTTATAAATTCATGAGTGATACTCAGGTAATGACGTCGAAGGTACCACATATAATGCAAAAATAATATTAAACACATAGATACAAAATGGATTAGTGGCTATTTTTAAATAACTTATTTTTTATTTTTCTGCAAATATATTTTAAAATTATTCCGCCCATTTTACTATTTTCCCCTTTCCCCCCACTCAAGTTGAGCAATTATTTTTATTTATTTATTTATTTGAGCGACAACTGGAGTTAAGTGACTTGCCCAGGGTCACACAGCTAGTAAGTGTAAAGTGTCCAGTCTGAAACCGGATTTGAACTTAGGTCCTCCTGACTCCAGGGCCGGTGCTCTATCTTCTGTGCCACCTAGCTGCCCCTGAGCAATTATTTTTAAAAGGAAAAATAAAACCTTGAGAAGTATGGCAAAACACCACATTAGTCATGTCTGAAAATATATCTCTGCATTTTAAGTTAATTGCATCTCTGTCAGAAAATGAGTGGCATGTTTCATCTTAATTTTTTTGGACTTGTGGGTTATCATTGTACTAGACAGAGTTCCAAAATCTTTTAAAGTTGTTTTCTCTGTAATTTTATGACTGTATACATTGTTCTTCTATTTCTGCTCACTTTACTCTATATCATTTCATAAATGTCTTTCCAGTTTCCTCTGAAATTTTCCATTTCACCATTTCTTATGGCACAATAATATCCCATCACATTTATATCATAATTTGTTTAGCCATTCCCCAATTGGAGGATACTCCCTTAGGTTGCAAGTTAAAGCTATCATGAAAAGAGCTGCTATAAATGTTTTTATATAGATATGTCTTTTTCATCCATTTCTTTGTGGGTATAGATCTAACAGTGCTCAGCCAAAGAGCATACATAAGTGCATGCTGGGTAACTTTCTGGGCATAGTTATAAATTGCTTTCCAGAATGGTTAGACCATTAGTTTTTACCAACAACGTAGTACAATATCTAGTTTTTCCCACAGCCCCTCCAACACTTGTCATTTTTCTTTTTTGTCATCTTTGTCAATCTAATAGGTAATAAGTGGAACCTTAAGTTGCTTTAATTAACATTTTTGTTATTATTAGTGATTTAGGGTAATTTTTTCATGTAATTATTGATAGCTTGGATTTCTTCTTTTGGAAACTGCTTATTTATATTCATTGATCTTTAATTTTTGGTGAATGACTTTTATAGTCTTGTAGATTTGAATCAATTCCTTACATAGCTTGTATATAAGACCTTTATCACAGAAACGTGTTACAAAGATTTTTACCAGTTATCTGTTTCTCTTCTAATTTTTACTACATTAGTTTTGCATGCATTGAAATTTTTAATTTTATATAATCAAAATTATTTTATTTTGTGAAATTTCTATCACTTATTAGATCACAAATGCTTACTTTATCCATAGATATAGAAGTTAATTTATTCCTTCCTTCTCTAATTTGTTTATTATGTAACTTTATGTCTAGGTCATGTACCCATTTGGAGCTTATCTTGATATGTAGTATGAAGTATTAGTCTGATCTTAGTTTCTGCTGCAATATGTTATTCAATTTTTCAACAGTTTTTGCTGAAGAATGAATTCTTTTAGGTCTTTGCTTTTATCAGACCCTCTACTACTGCGTTTATTCGTTTCTGTATGTCATATAGACAATCTCTCTCTCTTTCTCTCTCGTGTGTTTTGGTCTCTTTTTTTCATTAGTAGCAAATTGTTCAAATAATTATTACTTTTTAGGACAGTTTGATATCTGGTATTGATAGACTCCCTTCTTTTTTCATTTTTACCCTTGACATTCTTGACCTTTTTTTGTATGATTTTAGTTTTGTGTTTTTCTCTAGGTCTATATAATATTCTTTGAAGGGTTTGATTGGTACAACACTGAATAAGTAAGAAACAATGTCACTTTTATTATGTTGACTCAGCCTGGTCACAAACAATGGATCTTTCTTCAATTATTTAGATCTCTTTCTTAAAAGAGTGTTTTATAGTTAGATTCTTATAGTTTCTGACTGAATCTTGGTAGACTCACTCCCAAATACTATAAAGGTTCTATAGTTATTTTGAATGGAATTTCTCCCATTAGCTCTTTTGCTGAGTTTTGTTGTTTTTATATATGGATGTTTGAGACTTATGTGGATTAAGTTTATATCCTGAAACTTTATCAAAAGTATTGATTATTTTAAATAATTTTAAATATCTGTAGTTCTCTAAGAACACCATCATATTATTTGCAAAAAGCAATAATTTTGTTTCTTCTTTTCCCGTGTTTATTCTCTTAATTTTTTCTTTTTTTTTTCAATAGCAAGCATTTCTAGCATTATGTTAAATAGTAGTAGAGGTAATGGACACTGTTGCTTTACTACTGATCTTATTGGAAGGGCCTCTAAAGGTTCTCTATTACATATAATGTTTTTTTTTCTTAGATTTGGATAAATATTATTCACCATATTAAGGAAAGGTACATTCATTCCTGTGACTTCTAGAGGTTGTTTAATAGAAAAGAGTTTAGGATTTTGTAAAAAGCCTTTTCAATTTCTATTGATATAAAATGGTTTTTATTGTTTATATTATTAACAATTACATTTATAGTCTTCATTTCTTAAAAAAAATCCTGTATGACCCAACCTGGTCATGATATATAATAGTTGGTAAATGAAAAACTAGGTAAACTAAGAAAAGACATTAGTGAGAACATAAGATTAGTAGAAGATTAAGTGTAAGAAGCTAGAGTTTAATTACATTTTTAAAACACTAAGCTATCTTATGGAGAATTTTGAATTGGATCATTAAAAGAAGTTTATTAATACTTTTGTCTTTACATTGCTTTAATTTTCAAATACAGCTCTTGCCCTTTTACCTTGTTTCAAAGAACAAAAAAGATAGAAAAAAAGCAATTCAACAAAATTAACCAACATATCAATAATGTCTTTAACTATGTACAATGTGCTACACTATTAGTCAGCCATCTCTGCAAAGAAAGGAGGGAACTGTATTTTATGATTTCTTTTTCAGTGTCAAGCCTGATGATTATAATAACATAGTGCTCAATTTCTTTTCATTGTCCTTTCCATTTACATTGTTGTGATAGTAGTTTATATTATTTTCCTGGTTCTACTTCATTCTGTACAAGTTCAGATATCTCTTCTATTTTTTTATTTGTTTATTTCTGTAGGTCATGTTTGTGTAGTATTTTCTATTAATTAACTTTTATAATTTTTACTGAGTACTAAACAGTTTTAGAAGTCATTGCCACATTGTATAATATGAGATTTGGTAATGCCAAATTCTTCCTCTTCCTTATTTATTATTTATTTTCTCATTATATCCCTTGACATTCTTGACCTTTCATCTTTTTAAATGAATTTTGTTTCATTTTATTTAGGTCTATAAAGTGTCCCTTGGCAATTTGTTGTTATAGCCTCACATTTTATAGGGTAGTTTGAGGAGTATCATCATTTAGATATATTAGATCAGCCCTGATTTGAATATTGACTATTTCTTTGATTTAGATTTCTTTTATTCCTACAAAAATTATGTAACAGTTGTATTTATATATAACTTGTATCTTGGTAGGTGAGTTTCCAATGAATGCTTTTTGTTGTGATTGTAATTATATTTTCTCTTGAGTTTGATTAGGAAGGCTAATGGTTTTAAGTATTTATTTTGTATTTTGATACTTTACTAAAACTACTAATTCTCTTTTTCATTGATTATCTTTTCTTTTTCTTTTTTTATCTGGCTAGGCAATGGGGTTAAGTGACTTGCCCAGGGTCACACAGCTAGTAAGTGTTATGTGTCTGAGGCCGAATTTGAACTCAGGTCATCCTGAATCCAGGGCTGGTGCTCTATGCACTGCACCACCTAGCTGCCCCTTGATTATCTTTTCTACATAAATCACCACACCATATGTACACAGAATTTATTTTGCTTCATATTTGCCTATACTTATTCCTCCAAATTATTTTTCTTGTTGTATTGCTTTAGTTAAAATTTGTTAGTACTGCAGTATTAAAAAAAATTACGAATGCAGTGGGCATCCTTCCTTTGCCTCTGATCTTATTGAAAATGCTTCCAGTGTTTCTTTTTTTTTCTTTTTTCTTTTTGACTAGGCATTGGGGCTAAGTGACTTGTCCAGGGTCACGCAGTTAGTGAGTGTCAGGTGTCTGAGGCCAGATTTGAACTCAGGTCCTCCTGACTCCAGGGCTGGTGCTCTATCCACTGCTCCACCTAGCTGCCCCCTCCAGTATTTCTTTGCTAAAAAATAATGATAGCTCATGTTTTTAAATTTATACTTCTGATCATACAGAATTACGGAAAATTCTTTTTATTCCTATGCTGTGTTTTAAAAGCCTGTTCTCTTCCTTTCTGCTACTGGCCCAGCTCACTGTCTGTAGGCAGTGTCAATCTAAGATGATATAAGCACAGATGAACCAATGCTTTAAGCTTTTTCTGTAATAATTGCTATAATTATATTATTTAAAATTTTTTATGATATGGTTTAATAATATACTCATATTTTTATATTGAATAATCCTTGAATTTCTGGCACTCATAATGAATACTTATTTTTTTAATATATTGTTGTGGCCTCTGATAATTTTTTACTTAACATTTTTGTGTCAATATTTATTACTTATATTGGTCTATAGGTTTCTTTTCACTTTGTCTATTCCCAGCTTAGGTATCAAGGCTGTTTTTGTCTCATTGAAGGAGTTTGAGAAGATATACTATATATTATTTTTTTGGAGACAGTTTATGAGGCAAACTGTTTATGAGCCAAACTTTATTTGGAAACTATTTATTCTTTAAATGTTTGATCAAATTCACTTGTAAATCCATCTGGTTCTGGGTATTTCCCCCCTTTAGGAATTTATTTATGGTTTGCTTGGTTTCTCTTTATGACATCAAGTTGTCTAGATTTGCTGGTTCACTTTATATTAATCTGAATATTTTATATTTTACAGTTATCTACTTCATTTATTTTTTTCGATAGTGTAACATTTAGTTAAATATAACAGTTTCTGATGCTTTTATTTTTTGTGAATTTCCCCTTCTCATTTTTTTTTAATTTTGGGAATTTTATTCTCTTTTTTGAGAGAGATTAGCTAGTAATTTTAATGATGCTCTAAAACAATTCTTAGTTTACTTTGTTAACTCAATAATGTTTTCATTTTCAATTTTGCTTATTCTGTGATTTTCAAAATTTCTATTTTGTGGGGGTGTTGAAAGTATTCATTTGTTGATTTCCTAGATTCTTGAAGTTACATGCTCATTTTATTGCTCTTCTCTTTCTTTTATTAATGTAAGTGCTCAGAGTGATCAATTTTATTTTAAATACTGCTTAAGCTACATCCCAAACTTTTGGAGACATTATCTCATTGTTATCATTTTCTTTAATATAATTACTAGTGATATTTATGATTTATTCTCTGACTCACTCATTCTTCATCTAAGTTTATGCTCTTCAAAATTCCTTTATTGATTATGATTAATTGTATTTTAGTCTGTAAAATAATCTGTAAATATGTTTGCATTTTCTGCATTTATTTATAAGGTTTTTTTATGCTCTTGAACACTGGTGTCAAACTCAAATAAGAATGGGGCTGCTAATTCATATATAAGGATCCCTGTAGGCCACATTTTTACTTGGTTTTAAAATGTAATATTATCTATGTTTTAGTGTCTTTGTATTTACTATGTCAAATATTTACCATTTACATTTTAATCTTATTTGGTCTGTATTTTGTGAGTGTTGTGAGCCATATGTAGCTCAAAGGCCATATTTTTGGCTCCTCTAGAACATGATCGATTTTTATAATGTGCTGTGAAATACTGAAAGATAGATAAGCTTCTTAGGATTTCCATTCAATAATCAACAAAACAAAACAAAACTGTCATGCCTAGCTATTTTTTTTAACATTTATTTATTTATTTTTAATTTTCAACATTCACTGCCATAAGCTTTTGAGTTTTAAATTTTCTCCCTCTCTCTCCCCATCTCCCACCCCAAGATGGCAAGCAATCTGATACAGGCTCTACATATACATTCTTATTAAACACTTTCACATTAGTCATATTGTAAAGAAGAATTAGAACCAATAGAAGGAACCACAAGAAAGAAGAAACAAAACAAAACAGAAGAAAAAAAATAGCAAATAGTATGCTTCGATCTCCATTCAAACTCCATAGTTCTTTCTCTGGATGTGGATAGCATTTTCCATCATGAGACTTTTGTAGATGTCTTAGATCCTTGCATTGCTGTAAAGAGCTTTGTCTATTACAGTTAGTCATCATATAATGTAGCTGTTACTGTGTACAACATTCTCCTGGTTCTGCTCACTTCACTCAGCATCAGACCATACGAGTCTTTCCAGGTTTTTCTAAAGTCAGCCTGTTCATCATTTCTTATAGCACAATAGTATTTCATTACATTCATATACCACAACTTGTTCAGCCATTCCCCAATTTATGGGCATCCCCTCAATTTCCAATTCTTTGCCACCACAGAAAGAGCTTCTTTAAATATTTTTGTACATGTGAGTACTCTTCCCGTTTTTATGATCTCTTTGGGATATAGCCCTAGAAGTGCTATTGCTGGGTCAAAGGGCATACATATTTTTATAGTCCTTTGGGCATAGTTCCAAATTGCTCTCCAAAATGATTGGATCAGTTCACAACTCCATCAACAATGCATCAGTGTTCCAATTTTCACACATCTTCTCCAACATTTATCATTTTCCTGTTTTGTCATGTTAGCCAATTTGATAGGTGTGAGATGTACCTCAGAGTTGTTTTAATTTGTATTTCTCTAATCACCAGAGATTTAGAGCATATTTTCATATGACTATAGGTAGCTTTAATTTCTTCATCTGAAAACTGCCTATTCATATCCTTTGACCATTTATCAGTTGGGGAACGACTTGTATTCTTATAAATTTGACTTAGTTCTCTATATATCTTAGAAATGAGGCCCTTATAAGAGACCCTGGTTGTAAAAATTCTTTCTCAGTTTTCTGCTTCGCTCCTAATATTGGTTGCATTGGCTTTGTCTGTGCAAAAACTTTTCAATTTAATGTAATCACAATTATTCATTTTGCTTTTCATAATGTTCTCTATCTCTTGTTTGGTCATAAATTCTCCTGTACTCCATAAATCTGACAGGTAAACTATTCTTTGTTTTCCTAGCTTGCTTATAGTATTAGCCTTTATATCTAAATTGTGTACCCATTTTGACTTTATTTTGGTATTTGGTATAAGATTTTGGTCTATGCCTAGTTTCTGCCATACTGTTTTCCAGCAGCTTTTGTCAAATAGTGAATTCTTATCCCAGAAGCTAGGGTCTTTGGGTTTATCGAACCGTAGATTATTATAGTCATTGGTTATTGTGTCTTGTGTACCTAACCTATTCCACTGATCCACCCCTCTATTTCTTAGCCAGTACCAAGTAGTTTTGATGATTGCTGCTTTATAATAAATTTGAGCTCTGGTATGGCTAGGTCACCTTCCCTAGCATTTCTTTTCATTAATTCCTATGCCTAGCTATTTTAAAAACATCCTTTTCAGTGTCTTTATTATTCTTCTAAGTGTTTTGACACTACTTCTCTCTGGTGATGTCTTAGAGTACTTCTCATGCAATTCATGGTTAGTAATATTTTATAACCTATTCCAACCAGCCAGGTACTTTTCTATTACTTTTTGTGTGGCCCACAGCTTTAGTTGTTTTGGAGATTATACTATTTGTGGCTTTCAGCATTTCAACACCATCAGAAAAATATTATTTTCAAAAAAGATGGTGGGCCTTTGTTTCAAGGAGAAACCAGGAGTTGTTAAAATTACTGTGCAATTTCCCAAAGATAGTCCAACCTATTTTCTTCCTCCTATTCAATTCTAATCTCAGGTAATCATGTATGTATAGTGTCAGTTGAAGATCCCATCCAATTGCATCTGTATGTTAGTCATTTTTCATCCACTTGGATTTTTCAATGTAAATAAATAGGCTGAATTCTTTGAAGTGGTTGAGGCAGGTTGATCATGTAGAGAGCCCAAGGGACTATAGTGGGTAGACCATATAGTCCATTGGCACCCATGCCATATCAATAGAACTAGAGGAAATCCCTTAGCATTTAAGGTAGAGCCATAGTGGAAGATTTATAGCAATAGTTCAACAAAAGACGCATAAGATGAGAAGGCATGGTTTCGTGTTCTGGGTACAGTCAATGTTTTGACTGCTATGATCCACTTCATGGTTCATGGTATTACTAATGAATGCATTTCTACCTGTAGAGGTAGAAGTGAGGGATGAGCTAAGCTATTATTATAATTATTTATTACATATTAAAATTGTAATTTCAATCTCCGTTTTGGTAATCTTTTTGTCTAAGCTGAAGTATGTTTTATTTTTACCCTCCCTCTCCCCCTCCCCCCCTTTTTTTGGGCACATTAAGAGTTAATAGTTTTCTTGGAAGCATATCAACTTGGAAACTCATACTTTTTGAGTGCCAAAAGTACAACAGTTGTTTTCTTTCTTTGTAATTTTTGAAATTCACTCCCCTGCCCTCCAGCAACTTTTTTCAAGGTCATTCTTAGGATAATTACTAGTACTTGAACTGCACAGATTGCCCACTGAGATAACAACTACAAGTAAAGGTTAGTGACTATATGTTATCCTTTGGCTAATTATGAGAATCTGTTCATCATGCTTCTCCCCCCCCCCCCCACCGGCCATATAACAGCCACCCCTATGTGAGGATGCCGAGGATCTTAAATATGTGACAGGACTGAGTTGCAAATGAACACATCATGACTGCAAATAAAACTATGAAATCAGCCACATTTGCCCTTGAAAGTTAGAATTCCCAAATAATCAAGGCTTATTGTGAAGTGAGACCTACTGATAAAAAAAAAAAATACATGGAGCAGCTAGGTGGTGCAGTGGATAGTGCACCGGCCCTGAAGTCAGGAGGACCTGAGTTCAAATCCGGCCTCAGACCAAGCACTTGATACGTACTAGCTGTGTGACCTTGGGCAAGCCACTTAACCCCAATTGCTTCACTGAAAAAAAAAGAAAAGAAAAGAAAGAAAAAATACATCAAAAGTAGAGTCTATTATACATGAAAGCAATCTAACCTCAAGTTATATTGCTGCAAAAAGACTTGGGGACTTTCACATGGATTCCAATGCTTTTTGAATACAAGCTCTTCAAAGGAAAGCATGGCCTTGTTTTTATACCTCTAGTGCTTAGCATTGTGCTTAAAAATGCAATGAACTTATTGAGCCTGGTGCTTAAGATTGGCAGAGGTTCAGGAACTACAGGCCTGAAGGTCCCTTCATACTAGTGGACATCAACACATGTACTGATGTTCCCTCAAATATCCTAACTTCCTGGTTCTTCAATCCATTCAACTCCCATAATCTAGTCCTCCACTTTACCTTGGGTACATTTAGGGATCCTTGATCTTACAATCTGAGTATTTTATTGTATTTCTATTATTACAACCTCATTTTGCTTCTCCCGAACCTGATCTTCATTCTCACTGTCACCTCTAGTCTCTCCACCCTTCTGCATACTTCCAGACCATCATTCCTATTTTGACTTCATTTTCCTCCTTTCTCAATCTTGGTCCTATAACTAATTGGTCAACATTACACCATCCTCTACTCTCAAAATTCCTTCTGTTTTGTAAAGGCACCATTCATGTCTTGCTGAATCATAACTTTGGATTACTACCACCATCCACATCTCTTATTCTGCAATTTTCTCCTTGCATTTTCTTATCTTGTAGTATTTCTACTTTTTATCAGTAGCTTTGCTTTGCTTTCTCAATTATTCAGCATTTCTTCTGGCTTTCCTGTGAATATTTCTTTCTGTTAATTTCTTTCTTTCCCTTTAAGTTAGTTACTATTGTTACTTTTAGTTTATTTGGTACATTTCCAGTGGTTTTGATGTAGTGATAGGGAGCTGGATTTATCCACAAACCCTCCATCAATCTTTTAAAAAATAATTTTTTTTCTGATTACATGTAAAAACATTTTTAGCATTTAATTTTTAAAATTTTGAATTCCAAATTCCATCCTTCCTTCCTCTCCCCCCTCATCAAGAAGGGAAGCAATTTGATATAGGTTATATGTGTACAGTCATGTAAAACGTATTTCCATATTCGTCATGTTGTGAAAGAAACCCCACGCCCCAGGAAAAAAAAAGAAACAAGAAGAAAGAAAGAAGTCTAAAAAATGCTTTGATCTGCATTGGACTGAATAAGTTCTTTCTCTGGAAGTGGATAGCATCTTCATCATATGTCTCTCAGGACTGATTCGATCATTGTATTGCTGAGAATAGCTAAGTCATTCACAGTTAATCATCATACAATATTGTTGTTACTGTGTACAACGTTCTGCTGGTTCTACTCATTTTATGTTGTATGAGTTCACATAAGTGTTTCTAGGTTTTTCCCAAAGCGTCCTGCTTACCATTTCTTATAATAGTATTTCACCATAATCATATACCACAACTTCTTCAACCTATTGTTGTTCAGCCAATTCCCCAATTGTTGGTCACCCCGTCAATTTCTAATTCTTTGCCACTACAAAAAGACCTTTTATAAATATTTCTGTACGGATAGGACTTTTTCCTCTTTTTACTTTGGGATACAGACCAACTAGTGGTATTTCTGGGTCAAAGAGTATGCACAGTTTTATAGCCCTCTGGGTATAGTTCCCAATTGTCCACCAGAGTGGTGTCTCAGTTTTCCCACATCCCCTCCAATATTTGTCATTTTCTTTTTCTATCATATTAGGCAGTCTGTTAGGTGTGAGGTAATACCTCAGAGTTGTTTGAATTTGCATTTCTCTTATCAATAGTGATTTAGAACATTTTTTTTTGTATGACTACAGCTAACTTTGATTTCTTCTTCTGAAAAGTGCCAGTTTATATCCTTTGACTATTTATCAGTTGGGGAATAACTTGTATTCTTATAAATTTGACTCAGTTCTGTACATATTTGTGAAATAAGGCCATTGTCAAAGAAATATGCTATAAATCCCCCCAACCCAGTTATCTACTTTCCTTCTAACTTTGGCTGTATTGGTTGTTTGTGCAAAACTTTTTAAAATTTAAAGTAAATTGTCCATTTTACATCTCATAATGCTCCCTATTTCTTCTTCAGTCATAAATTCTTCCCGTATCTATAGATCTGACAGTAAACTATTCCACACTTCCCTAATTTACTTATGGCATCACCCTTTATGTGTAAATCCTATATCTATTTTGACCTAATCTGGGTATATGGTATGAAATGTTGGTTTATACCTAGTTTCTGTCAAACTGTTTTCCAGTTTTCCTAGCAATTCTTGTCAAATAGTGAGTTCTTGTCCCAAAAACTTGTATCATTGGGTTTATCAAACACGAGATTATTTTGGTCATTTATTACTGTGTTTTATATATCTAATCTCTTTCATTGATCCACCACTCTATTTCTTAGCTAGTACCAGACTCCATCAACGTTTTGCTGAATTTCTAATTTGTGTCCAACATTTCCTTTCCTCTGATTTAAAAAAAAAAACCCAACAACTTATGAGTATGAGCTAATTGATTTCATTACTTGTCATTTCCTTGAAAACTACACTTATTTATTTTTCTTGTGTTTTTTTATTGGGGGTGTTTAGGAGTCAAATACACAGATTTTTTTTTCAAAAATGCCTTAAATGCCTTTCTTGTGTTGGATGTACATCTTTTATTAATTGATGAGAAGGCTTAGATTTGTAGGTCATATCATTCTGGGTTGCAACCTGAGCTCTTTTGTTTTTTGAAATATATTATTCTATTTTCTTCCATGATTTCTCATAATAGTGAATTAATTCTGTTACTCAAATTGCCTTCCCTTCACATTTTGAATGTCTTTTTTTCCTGACTGTTTACAGAAATTAATTGAAATTGTTAAGTTTAACCATAATGTATCTTGGAATTTTAAGCTTGGGTCCTCCGAAATGAAATAAAATGAACATAATTTACCTTTTCCTTCATGACTCTTAATTATCATGGTGAACATGAACTACTCTCAAGTATTATTATAGAATGTAGAACTTTTATACTATAGAATGTATAGTTTTCCCCTATATTAGGGGCTCTGGATCCAAATAGTTTCAAAGGTTATTGTCCTTGCCCTCAAAGAATTTATTTTCTACTGAGTTATTAGATCTATTTTTAGAGTTTTCTTCTTTTTTTCTTAATATCAACCTCTCAGGCTGTTCATGATAGATGCCTCTAGCAATCCATTCTCCACCCACAGTATTTCTTTCTGTATAAGTATTGTCACTAAATATTTATTAAATACCTATTGTGGGTAGGGAATTATGTTAGACACCAGGGCTACAAATGATAGGTCCTGCCCTTAAAGAACTTAAAATTTTGTTAGTTCTAACATACTGTGTAGCCTGAGAAGCTAGATATCAAAGAATTTTAGAATTTTATGCAAAAGAGTCCAGAAGTTCTAAATAAGGAGAGTTGTGAGAATTTCACCTGTAGACTGATATGCATGGACATTAACACAAGAGTTAAGATAGCTTTAAGGTTGTTCTACAGCCTTACTTGTTTATTCTGGCATCTCAAATAGTTTCAGATAACCAGTGTATCAATTCACCCTATTTTACAAAAATGTGTGTATGTATATATATATATATATATATATATATATATATATATATATACACACACCCTATTTTACAAAAATGTGTATATATATTTTTTACAAAAATGTATATATATATATATGTATGTACTCTATTTTGCAAAAATATGTGTGTGTGTGTGTGTGTGTGTGTGTGTGTGTGTGTGTGTATCTACTCAAACTTCCAACTGGACTATTCTCAACTTTTGGAAGAATATGTTTCCCTAAGTTGAGGCTATACTCCCTTTTTTTCAGGTTAGGAAGGGTTTTATTATTTTTTTAAATAAACCTTTATTGATATCTTCTGTTTCTTTTATCATCATAGTTATACCAAGTATCCCCCTCCCTTTTCCCTTGCCCTGAGAATCATCCCATATAACAAGAGCATTTTTAGAAAGGAAAAACAAAACTTACAGTGGATCAATACATGGAAAAAGTCCAAAAATATGTGCAATGTTTAACAACTGTGGACCACCCATCTCCATGAAGGGCTGGATTTTTGGGAAATGCTCCCTCATATCTCTTTATTTAATTCCTGCTTGATCACTATAATTTTGTTACATTCATTTTTGATTTTTTGGTATGTCATTGACTTTTTTCCCCTATTTACATTGCTGTAGTTATTGTGCATATTGTTTTCGTTGATCTGCTCAATTCACCCTTCATCACTTTGTACAAATCTTTCCATGCTTCTCTGTATTTATCACACACCTCTTTTCTTATAGCACAGTAATATGTCATTACACTAATATACCACAATTTGTTTAGCCATTCCCCAGTTGATGGACATCTATTTTCAATTCTTTATTATCACAAAAAGCTCTGTTATAAATATTTTGATGTGTATTGGTTCTTATTGGTGGTATAAGTGTAGTAATAGAGTGTCTGGAGTTCTCTGGGTGTGGACATTTTTTCATTTTATGTATGTAATTCCAAATTGCTTTTCAAAATAGTTGTACCATTTCAGAGCTCCATACATCGGAATCTTCCCACACCCTCTCCAAAATTGACTGTTCCCATTTTCGGTGTCATTTTTGCAAGTTTGTAGTGTGTTAGGTGAATTGTTTTGATTTGCATCTCTCTTATTATTAGTGATTTGGAACATTCATTCAAGTGGTTGTAAATACATTGAAACTCTTCTTTTAAGAAGTTAGTTCATATACTTTCACCACTTATCTATCGAGGAATGGATATTTCTTGTTTAAATATCTTGGATACTAAATCCTTCTCAGAGAAATTTTATACAAAGGTTTTCTCCCCCCTCCCCCACCTGACAACTTCCCTTCTTTTCCTGAATATGTTAATTTTGTCTGTGCAGAAACTTTTCAGTTTCATGAAATCAACGTTATTTATTTTGTCTTTTGTAATTGCCTCTATCTCTTGTTTGGCTAAGAATACATCTCATATTCATAGCTGTGATAGGTATATGATTTGTTTCTCTTCTAATTTTTATAGTAGGATCTTTAATATTAAGTTTATGTACCCATTTAGAATGTATTATGGAATGTGGTATAAGGTATTGGTCTATGTCTAATTTTTGCTAAAGTGTGTTACAATTTTCCCAACAGATTTTATCAAATAGGGAGTTTTTCCCCCCTAGCCAAATTATGTTTTTCACTTTATCAAATACTAGATTAGTGAGTTCTTGTTTCTGATTCTCTGTTATCTAGTCTGTTCCATTGATCTAATTTTTTTTTTTGCCAATACTAAATATTTTTGATGACTGCTGCTTTATAATAGAGTTTGAGGTCTGGAAGTTCTATTACCTCTTCATCCCTATTTATTTTCATAATTTCTCCTGATATTCCATATATTTTGATTTTCTAAATGAATGCTGTTATTTTATCAAGTTCTATAAAATATCTTATTGATAATTTGATTGACATAACATTAAAATGTAGATTAATTTTGGTAGTATTGTCATTTTTATTATATTGGCATGACTTAGCCATGAACACTGAGTATTCCTCTAGTCATTTAGGTTATTCTTTATTTCTTTGAAAAGCACTCTGTATTTGAACCTATATAAATCTTTTGTGTAGTTTGGTAGGTTCATCTCCAGATAGTTTATGGATTTTGTAATTATTTGGAATAAGATTTCTTTTTCTGTTATTGTTTCTTTTGATTTGTTATTATTCTATAGAAATGCTATTGATTTTTGAGGATTTATTTTGTAGCCTGCAACTTTTATGAAGCTATTAATTGTTTTAATTAGTATCTTTACTGATTCCTTAGTCAAGTAAGCCATCATTTAATCTCTTCTATATGTATCTTTATGTTTTTAGTTTCCTTTTCTTTCCTTATTGGTGTTACTAGCATTTCTAGAACCATATTAAATAATACTAGGAAGAGTGAACATCCTTGCTTCACTTCTATATTTATTGGAAAGGTTCTAGTGTATCCCCATTTCATATGATGCTTGCTTTTGGTTTTAGATAGATGCCTTTGTGATATTAAAAAAAATTGTCTCTCTATGCTTATACTTTGTGAGAGTTTTAGCATAAAAGGGTGTCAAACACTCAAAGGAATGTTTTTCTGCATCTATTAAGATGATCATGAAGTTTTAGATGTTTAAGTTTTTAATATGATTAATTATGTTGATTGCTTTCCTAATAATTTCCTAATTGCTTTCCTCTTGATCTTTTTTTTTGTATTTTTTATTTTAAACTTAAATACAAAATGAGAAAAAAGAAACAAACTTAAATACTAAAATTAAAATAATACAAAATAAGGAAAGAAAAAAAAGTATTGCCATGTGCACAGCAGAATGTGAAAGAAGATTCAAAATGTGCAGCAATACATTTCTATTTCAAGAAATCAATAAATAATGTGTTGTGTTGAGAGCTGTCCCTCTTTGCTTCATTTTAAGTTTTCTTTTGTTCTCTGCTATGCACTTTTTATTTTGTTATTTTCCCCCCTTCCTCCCCCTATCCTGGAAGACTACATTTAAGCTTGGATACACACACACACACACACACACACACACACATACACACACACATACACACACATATGCATACACTTATGTGCATATGTACATACACATACGCATATACATCCATATATAGACATATACACACAAAGATATACAGATATACATAAACACCCATACATCCATACACACATATGTTTACACATATGCATACTTAAATATTGACAATCATAGTCATGTACAGGCATGTACATTCATATGCATCTATGTAAAACCATACTACACTTATTTATCCTCTTTCTCTGAGGGTGGATAACCTCTTCCTTCTTAAGTCCAAGTCTTTCCATATTTTTCCAAGTCCACCTACATTTTGTCATTTTCTACGTCACAGCAACATTCCCACCTTATACTTTCTAGTTGTTTTAAATAGTCCAAAACAACATTGATAAATATGGCTGACACAGTGTAGTTTCTCTATTCTTCTCTTTTAATTAAATCTATTTCAGCCTTAACTTTGTCCAAGATCATGATTACCACCCCACTCCTTTTTCCCTAACAAATTCTACTCCTGATCTTTATGTTTGTATGTATCTCTTAATTCCTATCCCTCCTGACTCTTCTACTTTACTTCTACCCACTACCTTGCCCTCCTACTACTTAACCTACCCTCCTTCCAAGGATCCATCTCTTATCCTCCCATTCTCATTAATCTAAAAACCCTTCTATACCCCCCTTTAGCCTATTCCCTTATGCTCACCTCTAAAGATCCCTCCCTTATCCTCTACCCCTTCCCTATCTCCTTAGCATTTTATTTCTTTCTGAATTTAGAAGACTTTTATACTCTTCTAGTTATATATTTATTGTTCCTTCTTAAACCCATTCTTGATGAATGTAGGTTTCCAGGACCACCAGCACTCCTCCCTCATCTAATTTCTCTGTCAGTTCTTCCTCTCACACTTTGTTTGTATAAGATAATTACTTTTTTTTAGCTGTTCCTAAATAGTTTCACTTTTTAAAACTATATAGTCAGGTGTACTCCAATCTTTCTTATGAGCTACCTGATTACTAATAACAATCTTAGATATAAGTTTTATATTTTATACACATAAAAGGTAAAAAATCTATCCTCATTGAGTCTCTTGTAATTAGTCTTTGCTATGTACCTCATATTTCTCTTTGTTCTTGTATGTCACATCTATTAAGTTCAGGTTGGTTTTTTTTTTTTTAAACAAAATCCTGAAAGTCTGACAATTCATTAAATGTCCATTTTTTTCATTCAGGATTATGCTTAGCTTTGCTGGGTATGATATTTTCAGCCAGAACTTCAGTTCTTTTGCTCTTCAATTTATAGTGTTTTAAGACCTGTGGTCTTTTAGCATCACTGCTGCTAGATCTTGTGTGATTCTAATCGTGGCACCACCATATTTAAATTGTTTTTTTTTCTTGTTGCTCTTAATATTTTATCCTTGAGCTGGGGGTTTTAGAATTTGACTATAATATTCCTGTGGGTTTTCCTTGTAGGATCTCTTTCAGGTGGTGATTGGTGTATTTTTCTGTTTCTACTTTCCCCTCTTGTTTTAATGTTTCAGGACAATTTTAAAAAATTATTTCTTGTATTATTGTACCAAGATTCTTTTTTTTTTATCATAACTTTCAGGCAGTCTATTTATTTTTATGTTTTCTCTTCCTGATCTGCTCTCCAGATCAGTTGTTTTTCTTATGAGATATTTTACATTCTCTTCTATTTTTTCTTTCTTTATATTTTGTTTTATTATTTCTTGATCTCTTATAACTTTGTTAGCCTCCCCGTACCCAATTCTGATTTTCAAGCAGTAATTTTCTTTCTTAAGATTCTGGATATCAGGTAGGTGGTGCAGTGGATAGAGCTCTGGCCTTGGAATCAGGAGGACCTGAGTTCAAATCCAGCCTCAGATACTTGACACTTAACTAGCTGTGTGACCTTGGGCAAGTCACTTAAGCCCGATTGCCTAACCAAAAAAAAAAAAAGATTCTGGATTCCATTTTCTAATTGGTTGACTTTCTTTTCATAATCTTCTTGTTTTTCTTCGATTGCTCTCTCTCCCTCTCTCTCTCTCTAGTTTTTCCTCAATCTCTGTCATTTGATTTTTAAAGTCTTTTTAAAGTTCTTTTATGAATTCTTTTTGGGCAGGTGACCATTTAACATCACTCTTTGCGGGTAGAAGAGGGTTTGTTTGCTTCAGTATCTTCCTCTGAAGATGAACTTTGGTCTTCTCTATTCTCATAGTAATTCTTTATGGTTAAATTCTTCCTCCTTTGCCTGTTTTTTTTTTTTAATTTGTAGAAGCTTAATTTTTGTAATCAGCTCTAGCCCTGGGGTATGGGGTATGGTCCCTCTGGCCTCAGATCCTCCTTCAGTTCTCCCCTCTGGCCTAGAATCAAAACCAAGACCTCCAGTCTCCTGTAAAAGCCCACAGCCAGCAGCATCCCTGCCCCACTGCTTCTGCAGTCACTTGGCATGTGCTGGTACCTTCTTGCCCCGGCAGCATCTCCACAGCACAACTGGGTCTGGCATTCCTTATCATCAAAGGTTCCCTTGATCTTCCCTTGATCTTCCCTGGCTCAGATGACCAACTCCCCTCATTGTCCTGGGGGTAAAAGTTCCCATGGCTGGGGCCAAGGCAGCCTCCCAGCCCAGCTAACCCAGGGCTTGCCACTTGTTGCTTAAGTGTTTACTCTTCACAGGGACCAAATGTAGTCCTGAGATTTTTCTTCAGATCTTCTCCAATTGTCCCAAGAGGACCACTGTTCTGTCCCTACTCTCATTTATTTCTACTGCTCTGTGTTTGCCCCGAGATGCTAATATTATCTCATTTGTGGGGGAAATCTGGAGAGCTTGGAATTTTCTAACCTACTTCCCCATCTTCCCAGAGTCCTCTCTCTCCCCTTGATCTTAATGGATGATTTATTGAATAAATCACTAGTCTGTTTGATGGGATTTTGTTTAAAAATTTCAGTCAAAGTTCATTAATGATATTGATTTATAGTTTTCTTCCTATGTTTTATCTCTCCCTGGTTTAGGTATTAGGACTATTTGTCTCATAGAAAGATCCAGGTAGCGTGCTTCCTTTCTAAATTTTTGAGAATAATTTGTGAAGCATAGGTATAAGCTGTTCTTTAAAATGATGAATACATCAGGATGAGGAATTTTTTCTTTGGTAGTTCTTTTACACTTAGATCTACTTACTTTTCTGAGTTCAAGTTATTTAAGATCTCTATTTGACCTTCTAATAATTTAGATATTTTATATTTTTGAAAGTATTCCTCTATTTCTTTTGTATTCTCAGTTTTGCTAGCATATATGTTTTATGTTTGCTATGTTCTATGTTTGCTAGTATGCATAATATGTTCTGATTATTCTTTTTATGTCTTCTGATTTTGTTGAGATTTCACTTTGCTCATTTGTTATTTTATTGATTTGATGATGTCCCTTCTTTTTAATCAAATGAGCTAATGGTTTGTCAGTTTTATTAGTCTTTTTTTAAAAAACCCAACTTTTAGTATTATTTATTATTTTTATGTTTGTTTCTTATTTATTTTCCCTCTAATTTTTAATATTTCTTTTAGACTTGTTTTAAGTTTATTTGTTTATTTTTAAAATTTTAAATGCATATTCAGCTTTTTTTCTATCTTATTAACATATAAGGATATGATTTTCCCCCTGAGGACAGCTTTAGGTGGATACCAGAAATTTTTATATGTTGTTTCATTATTTGGTATGTTATTTCATTATCATTTTCTTTCCCATAGCTATTATTTTTTTCTATAATTTATTCTTTGATCTTCTAATTATTTAGGATTTTATTGTTAAGTCTTCATTAGGGTATATATCTTTTGCTTGTGGTCCATAAACCAGTTGCTATTTTTATTGTCTTAAGATCTATAAAGAATGTATTAAATACTTCTGTCCTTTTACATTGGTTATCAATATCTCTGTTACCTGGTACATGGTCTATTTTTGTAAAAGTTTTAAGTGGTCCCGAGAAACATGTACATTCTTTTGCAGTCCCATTTAGAAGATGTCATAATTTTTTGAAGTCTAATTCTTCAGTAATCTGTTTAGTTCCATATTTTCCCTTTTATTTATCTTTCTCTTAGAATTATCCAAAACTGAGAGAGGGATATTGAAGTCTCTTGTCACTATTGTATTACTGCCTATGTCTTCGTGAAGCTCAGATAATGTTTTCTTTATGAATTTGGATTCCAAGGCATTTGGAGCATATAAGTTTATTATTTTTATTGGTTTATTATCTATGGTTCCTTTCAGCATAACATAGTTTCCTTGTTTACCCCTTTTTATTTCTTGAATGTTTTTGCTTTATCAGATTGTATGGTTGCAACTAATGCTTTTTTAGATTTAGTTGATATATAGTAAATTTTTTTCCATCCCCTCAGTTTTGTTCTGTGTATATCTTCATTTTTTTAAATATGTTTCTTGTAAGCAACAGATTGTATGGTTTTGTTTTATTACCAACTCTGTTACCCTTTTTTGTTTTATTGGATTGTTTAACCCATTCACATCTAAGTTGTGAATTAGATTTTTCTCCATCTACTTCCAATATTAGATTTTTCAAGTTATGATTTTCCCTCTTCTGCCACAAATACAGTATTTTCATTCTTTATTCACTTTACCTTAATCTTTTTTTAAAGGTAGCTCTATTTCCACTGCCTCTCCTCCTCTCACTCTGATCTCCATCTCTCATCTGTTACCCCTTTACCTTTGGGATTTTAAACATCACTTCTTTTTTTTTCTCTTGTTTTTCTCTAGTATTGTAATTCTCCCAACCCCTTTCCCCTCTTCTCAGTTAGCCAAGTAGATTCCCCTTCTCTTCTCATCTTCCTAGTCCTGTTCATCAGTTTTTTAAATTTCTTTTTTGGTGCCCTTTTCCAAGAAGGATTTCTCTTACTCTCCTCATTATCAATCCTCTCTTTTTGTCTACTTTGGACCTTCGTTCTCTGATTCAAGACCCCTATAGTTGTCTGGTATCGCTCTCTTCCTCATATTCCTCATGCAATCAACATTTCCAAGTTGTCCATTTTAGTGTTTTCTCTTCAGGCAACTTTTGCCACTGCCTTGTAGAGTGTGCCCTGTGGTGTCCCTTATTCCACTGCACCTCACTCTCAGAGCAATGCTAATTACTGTTGGTGTCAGAGAGGTCACTGCCCCATGGTATGATTCTTCTCACACCATGTCCCTGATTATGTAGTCAAACCTTGGTCTGTACCCTCCACTAGTTACCTTTCTCCCATCTTCCTCAAAATCTTATTCCTGAGTCCATGCTCTCTCCCACTCCCCCAGGTGCCAGTTGCCCCCAGGAGTTCTATGCTCCATTCCCCCCATCCAAAGGTATGACAAGTAAACTTTTCAAACACCAAATCCCTCAGACTTTCCCTTCACAGACCATCTCTTTTCTCCCATAGAAGCATTCATTAGTAGAATCCCCTTCTAGCACCAAAGCAAGGCTTCCCTTTCTGTTCCTTCTCCTCTTCTCTTTACTCACTCCCCTTCAGGCTTTTCTCTTTCTGAGACCAGAAGTCACCTTCTCCTCATTGCTAGGTCTTGATTTGACCCAAGCATATTACACATTCCTTTCTATCCTCCTGCTCCCCTCCTCTTTTTCATGACCCATCCATGTTGTAATGTAGTCCCACAAACAACACTGATTCACCTTTAGGTAGCATGTCATCAGGTTCTATTCATAATGCCCCAGACCTGCCTCTTCACTGTTACTATTGATGGACTTTCTCCTTTACCCATCTTCTCAGGAGCATTTAGAAAGAAATCTTTCAAAGTTCTCTCTGTTGTCACTCTATTTGCCGTTGAGATCCTTGCCTTTAGTATTTTTTCACTCTTCCTGCATTTCTGTTGTTTGGGGTGTCTGAGAGGCAAATAATCTCTTCAGTTCTGGTTTCTTTCTAAAAATGTTTCAAAGTCTTATTTATTACTGGAAATCCATCTTTTTAGATTCATATTTAAGCTTAGATTTTCAGGATAGGTCATCCTGGTTGTATTCTGAGCTTGGTTGCTCTTCAAAACAAAATGTTCCATTCCCTCCTATGTTTTCTGATGAGTGCAGAATAGTCTTAGATTATTCAAATTTCTTTTCCTTTGTATTTGAAAGTCTTTTTCCTAATCCCTTGCAGGACTTGTTATTTTTGAATTGAATTGTTAAATTTAAATAGTATATGTCTTGGAGTTTGCAGCACCACCACTCCCCCTTCTTTTTCTTCTTCTGGAGGTGAGCTATAGATTCTTTCAACTGGTATTTAATTTTCTATGTTCAGAAGTTCTGGGCAATTATCTTCTATTATTTTCCTGCATTACAGTGTTAAGGTTTTTATCCTGTTGTGTTCTTCTGGGAGACCTATGAGACCTATGAACTTTTGGTTGTCTCTAAACATGCTATCTTTAATATCAATATTGTTTTGCTTGCAAAGTGAGAATATTTTCTTCTTATGTTATTGTTTTTTGCTCCTCCTCAGGGAATATTGGAAGGAAACAAATGAGTGTTAGAAAAATTTCTAGGGGATGTTGCACACTCCCAGGGCATGGACCTCTTCTTTCTCTTCCCACAGTCTTTAGGGAGCATGCTTTTGTGGTTACTAATGCCTTACATAAAGCCCGATAAATGTTTAAAGACTGTGGGGAATATTGTAGATGTCATGTTCAAGCCAAAATTTAGAACAATAAATATCCTGTTGTTTTATTCCTACTTTTTAATGTTTTTTTTTCCTATCTCTTTTCTCCCTATCAGGACTTCATTGTGTTTGGTATGCCTGCCTCTAGAAGGCCACCTGTTGTAGGAGATGGAATTTGTGGGAGACTATATGGAAAAGAAGGGTTGACTGAAGAGTTTCTCATTTTCCAGCTTTTTGTGACCCTAGCCAATTGAATGATATCTAACACCTGCCCAAGAGTAGCGTGAACCCAGACAAATGAATGAATTAATGCAATCTCTGGTGTGAAGTTCCTGATTAGTTGTCCCAACATGTTGAGGCTCACTACATTGTTGTGAAGCACCTCCCTACAGCAAAATGTTAAGATGAGTAATTATCAGAGAATTCAGTCCACAAAGACGACCAAACTTGAAAATTGTGTGTGTGTGTGATGCTACTAGTAATTAAAGAAAACAAACTCCCACAATGGTAATGTCCAAAAACTATATGCTAGATGTAGATGGTATTTGTGGTATAGTGGGCAGAACACTGGCCTTGGAGTCTGGAAAAACCTGTGTTGGAATCTTAGCTCTGAAATTTACTAGGTATGTCACTGATTCATTTCTGCTTTCTGAAACTCAGTTTCCAAATTTCAAAAATGGGATAATGACACTTGAGCTTCATATTTCATAGGCTTGTTTTGAGCAAAGCACGGTGTATATCTTAAGCCATTTTGGAGAGGGTCATGGACTTCTTTGGCAGCCTGGTGAAGCCTATGGACTCCTTCTTAGAAATTTTTAAATGCATAAAATTAAAAAGGATTACAAAGGAAACCAATTCTATCAGTTTATCTAGCTATCTATCTATCACTCTGCCTTAATACTCAGGTGTATTCTGTACATAGCTATTCTTATTTGTATGTTGTTTCTTTTATTAGACTATGAGTTCCTTGAGTTCTGGGGATAAGGCCTTTATTCCTAGACCTTAACACAGTATCTGGTACATAGTAGGTGCTTAATAAATGTTTATTGATTGACTTGATGTGACCTTCATTTTCCTCCTTTTAACTCTTGCTCTTTTTGAAACTTTTTTTTTTACTCTTCTTATCTTTCCTTCATTTTGACCATGTGTATTTATTGAATAACTGTCCAGATGAAGGTGTTCAATACTGCTTATCATCATTGGTCTTTCCTTTATTCTGAAGATGGATTAGAATAGGTAGAAAGCTTTTATTTGTGTAAGGGAGATCACAGTGAGTAACTGATAAGAAAGACAGGGCTTACCCCAAATTTCTAGAGAATTTTGAGGTTCCTACCATGACTACAACTCCTGAGATTTCCCCAAAGTATTTCTTCCTGAATAAGATGGGGGGTGGGGAACTGGCACTTTGGTTATTGGGTCACATTACAGGAAACTTAATCAGGGTTTATAAATCAGGGTCTGGAGTTAGAGCAAAAGTAGAATTTTATAAAGTAGGTGATTATTGTACTGCTCCGGTTGTGTAAATCAGTCAGCTGTATCCAAAGTGTAAAGGAAGGTTCCTTAAATCAAAGCATTTTATTTAGGAATTCCTCAACACGATTTGTGAATCTCTTGTAAGGTTTGTAAACGCCAATTGGGGGGGTAAGTAAATCCATTGCCTACCTTATAAAGCAGCTGAATGTTTTTTTTTTAACTAAATCTAATTTTTGAAATAATGATTTCTGAATCAAAACTTAGCTGGGAAGATTTACTGGTAAGTTTTATAAATCAGAGGCAAGATATATAACTCAAACAGTGAGAAGTACAGATTTATAAATCCAACTTGTAAATCAACAGAAAAAAACATCATGTTTTACACTAAATAATATTTTTACAAATGACACCTCATACATCATGCAATTGCCACAAATCTTTTAACATCGGAGTCAGGGTACACAGCATTCAGCTGAATCGCAAAGAAAAATTGCGAAATGGGTGGTGGTGAGGGGAGTCGTGTTTACCAGCAAAGGGATTATGGGCACAGTGGCAATCAAAAGCTGTTTGCTCTCTGTTCTGGCCAGCCACAGACATTGGCTTATTTGCTTTCTCTGCCAAGGAGCTCTGAGCCATGACAAGGCCTGACTGGAGAGATGACCATAGGTTTCTAGGAAACTGGAGACTGTGGGCTACAACAGAGCTAAGCAGTGGATTTGATCAGCAGATGCTTAGGAGTCAACTTGCTTCCATCTTCTGTATTTTGCTATGCTTTACCTTTCCAGAACTCTTGGGTTCAAGAAGGGAAATGATTTTCAGGGAGATTCTTACTATACGTAGAACTCATTTTGCAAAAATAGACAAATTCTCCCCCAAATGACTTGAGTGCATCATTGGAGGATCTCTATCATGCTTCATTATGTGTGGGGCTCTTGTAATAGATGGCACTAGCTCTCTAATGGTTATGGAACTCTGATGCTCATTTTCCCTTTTTCATTTTTATTGCCAGTAGGCTTTGGGGGCTAAGGGGTATTTTTATTTAGATTCACTGAATCATCTATTTGGCAGTTGGATGAATTTCTTTGCCTATCTACGTGAGCAATGTCTACAGATTCCATTTGGTCAGCCTGGCTATTCACCCAACTCAAACTAAATCAAGCATACCACAGCTTGGAGTTTTTGGAGTAAGGAAAATAGAATCAGAGTCCTAGATGATGGGAAACCAGTTAGATTTCATTTCACAAATGTGAAGTAAAATCATACCTTCTTCTCTGAGGCCTCTGACAAATTAATTTGTTCACAGAAAAGATTCTATAACCAGTAGCTTCCTATCCACCAAACAGGGTATTCGCTAATATTTGTGGGCTGCTTAAGCAATCAGTCCTGCTAGATATTGGCAGTGTTTTCAGTAACAAACATAGACATCATTGCTGGAAGCCTCCTAAAGGAAGGGGCTAGGTTTGGTTAATTTTTTTTTTTGCTTTTATTTGCTTCATTTAAATATGCTACAAAGAGGAGGGGAAAAAAGGAACTTTTATTTCTAAAATTCTCCTCAACCAAAAAAATCAATGGATGATTGAAGAGATGGTGAAAAGGTAGGCATACTGATGCATTGTTGGTGGAACTGTGAATTTATACAACCATTTTGTTTCAATTAACAATAATTGTGCCTCGGATAAACCTCATTGGCTATGATACTGCCACTGCACAAAGCTTGTACAACCATTTTAGAAAGCAAATTGGAATTAATGTATATAAAGTGACTAAAATATCCAAAGCCTTTGAGCTAGAAATTTCACTACTAGGTCTAAATGCTTATTCTAAGTCATGGTAAGAAGAAAGTCCCTATATACACAAAAATATATTTATAGCGAACAACTGGAAACAGTAGATGGCCATCAATTGGGAAATGGTTAAACAAATTATGATATGTGAATGGAATGGAATGTTATTGTGCTATAAAAGTGAGTATGATGATACATGGAATGTATGGAGAAATGTGGAATGACTTGCATGAACTGATGCAAAATGAAAAAAGCAGAGCCAAGAAAACAATATATACAATGACTATAATAATATAACTAGAAGGAACAAGTATAAAATAATTTTTAAAAATTAATAGCAAAATTTAAAAGAACAACTATGGTCCTAAAGAAAAGAAATGAGAATGCTGTTACCCCCAATCCTCCAATTCCTTGACAGAGGTCCAATGTGTGGAACACTGAATATATTCTCAGATTTTTAAAATCTATTGATTGTTTTACTGATTGCTTTTCTCTTCTTCTTCTGTCTGTCTCTCTGTCTCTTTGTTGTCCTATAAGATGGCTCTCTGGGAAGGGGAGTGGAAATAGCCAGTTCAGATAGGGCTAGAAACTCTAAGATCATGCATTAGGGTAAGAGGTGGTCACTCTGTAATTTTAGGCTTACTTTATTGGCATTTCTCATGCCAGAAACTTGTTCCTGAAAGCTGGAATACCCATTAGTGAGCAAGGTGTATCTACTTTCTCCCTTCCATCTCCCCTTGCCCTGAGTCTTGGGAATTTGAAAAGCAGATATTGGTCACAGACATCACCCACTGCTTGTTTCCTCCAATCTCCCATCTAGCTCCCATCTCTGTCAGGGATTGGGAAGAATTCAGAGGGCATGTTCACAGGGTGGGGGGAATCTGCAGCTGGCCTGCAATGACCCTAGGCCTAGCGATAAAACTTTCAAGTCAGTGCCAGACCCGCCCCCCCCAACCCAATCTGGTCCCTTTTCTGGGCCTAACATCTTCATTCCAACTAGATTGAGGGCAGCTGCAGGGCCTCTGGATTCTTCTGTCAGTTGGATGACTGAGAGGACTATTTAGATTTCTTATCTGGAACAGTTGTCTAAAGAAATGAAATATTTCAGAGGAAACGGGGATGAAAGAAATTGTGTTGACCCCTAAAAGAACAGTTGCAGTCCCACACTAGCTTTCTTCCACTCACCAGGACACTGGAGAAACTCTGAATAACCTCCACCCTGCTCACAAATTCACTCAAAAAAGAGAGAACCTGGGCTTTTATATGACTTTTTGCCAAAGGCAGCTGTTTCACTGACTGCTCAAGTAGCCCAACAGAGCTTAAGCACATCTGTTATGCCACCCTAGGTTCAGTATTAGCATTGGTTTAAGGAAGAAGGGTCAATGCCCACTTACAGTTATGATCAGGCATGAGACCTGTGCTCTTGGAACACTTAGGAGTATTCCTGCTTTCAGGGCTACTCACAGGAAGAGTGACTTTTTCCCCAGGAAGCCTAGAGTTTAAGGACAGAGAAATGTAAGATCAGCCCAATGATTTAGTAGCATAAGCATATGTCTGATGCCAGGCATGAGCCCGAGGCAGAATTAACTAATGGGAGCACTGCTCCTTTGACTACCTGGTTGCTGGAGGTCCTTCTACCAATTTTCTCATGGCAAATAGCTCTCCATCTAGCTGGAACATTAAGGAAATACAATGATGGTTTGATGGATTCAGATATCTAATAAAACTGCACTGCTTCCCCTGCTCTTCAATAGTCAATAAACATTTATTAAGCACCTACTCTATTTCAGGGACTGTGCTAAGAAAAATAAATATAGCTGCTGGCCTCAAGGAGCTTACCATCTAAGGGAGGAAGAAAAAATTTAAAAGGAAGTTGAAAATGGGGGGCGGGGCAGGGGCACGGGAGGGTACTCTGCATATGATGTTTGAGTAGTGGAAACCCATCAGAGATGATGATGGAAATTAAGAGTTACCTGGAAAGTTATGAACCTTCTATAAAGGAAAGTTTTGGGAGGAGTTTACTGCTCTACCCTCCAGCCCACCAATCAGAGGGGAGAGAAAACTGAAGGTGCTGAGAAAGGGTAGAGTATCACAAGCTGTTTCAATCTGCATGATAATGAAATTTCCGGTGATGAGTGTATCTTGGGGGAAGACCTAATGTTTGATGCAGAGTCCCTAATGGAAAATGAAGAATGAAATGAAGTCCTTCGGAAGTCCCAAAGGGTTCTATTTTTGATGAAGTCCTTGGCTTTACTTCATGGGGAGGACTTACTCTTTCCAAGTATGGAAGGATTCCGCACTTCCCAATCTTTGAGCGGAGTGCTTGGCTCATCGCTGGTATAATAAAGGTCTGATTTACTCACAAAAACTTCGAATGAAAAAAAAAGGATTAAAAAAAGCTACCATATCCTAGTCTGGCCACCTGGAATATCAAACTGTAGAAATCAAGGCCTGTCTCCTTAATGCTTTGAGCTTAATGTATCGGCAACTTTGGCAACTCAGGAGGGGATATCTGATTTAATATTTGGAGAGTTCATGAACGCAACTTCCAGAGATTTGGCATGGGAGGCAGCATTTTCCCCAAACCCTCTGACTTCTGCACAGCCCAGCCACCTCACGCTGTATTCCATGAATAAGATATGAACAAATTAAGGCCCAAAGGACTGTGATTGAGATTTCTCCAGTGATGGCTGACTCAACCAACGTCACATGAAGCTTGCCTTTCCCTCTCCTTCTAAATGCCAACATGATTATGCATTGAGCTGCTGCTATTTACAGATTTCTTAGCACAGAGAGTATTATACAGCCAATGACACAGAATTACAACAATCTAGACATATGGTTTAGATAAACAAAGCACAAAGCGCAAATTAACCATGGTTGACTATAACTCCTGCTTCCCGTTCCCCAGGGAGGGACTTCGGTGAAACTCCTCATCAAAGAAAGCAATCCATATCTTCAAGTAGAGCATACACGGCATAGTTTAGACAAATGCTAAGCTCTATTTAATGCTCTTCACAGTGTCAGAGCATGATGGCACCAACCTGTCTGGGGAACAGAAAGCTCTATCACTGGCCCAGCTTCTTTTAAATTGTAGCTCTGTTTCTTCAGGATTGCAAGCTTGCATGCCCTAAGATCCGAGTGTCTCTGGAAATGTTATCACCTGCCAGCCCAGCTTCTGGGAACCAGCATGTCTGGCACTATTCCGCATGGGACCAACAAGCCCTCTGCCAAGCTGGGCATCTTGGTGACCACTGTTCAGGATCTATTTGGTCTTTGCCACCCTTGTCTTCTTCATTCCTGTTTCTGACCTAACAAAAAACATTGCCTAGCAAGACGGGACTGTCAAACCAGCAACATCTTTGTTTCAAGGGGCAGGCATGTTCTTGTTTCTGGCAGTAACACATCCGCTCACTTCCCATATCTAAAACTTGATCAGAAACTCTTCCACAGCAGGAAACTTTCTGTGTGAGGTCCCCCCATAAACATTTTTGCATCAGGGATGACATACATACCGTATAAATTTTGTTTGACAATGGGACAGTACGATATTTGCCCTTAAAATGCATATATATTATTTTACAAAGGGAGAATCAAAGTGAAAAATAGCTACAGCCAGGGAAATAATAGTTGGAAAACTTTTGCAAAATGTTCCCAAAGCTAAAAAAATTGGCCTGCTTCTTCCCTAAAAATGATTTCACTGTCTGCTGTAGTCCCCTCATGTCTTTGGAGGGTCTAGGATCTGGTAATCCACCCGGTGATATTGACCCATGAGTGGATTGGAAGTATGTAGGATCATAGAAGAATCAATCTGGAGTGGAAAAGACCTTTGAGTTCATCTGGTCAAAATTGTCTGCACTTTACAGATGAAGAAACTTCGATTGACTGGAGAGTAGCATGCCCAAGGTCACACAGGTAGTAAGGGACAAAGCTGGGATTTGAAACCAGTTCCTCTGACTAGAAACTTGGCACCCATTCCACTGCATCCTACTACCTCTCTTTTCAGCAATAGATCACAGAGCGTCACTCAATGCAGGGAGAATCAATTTAGGGAGAGCTAAATTTCATTAGCTGATAAGGGGCAAAAACAACATAAGCTCTCCTAACAAATTTTGCTTTGGGGAATTAGCATGAGAATGACACAAAAGACCAAAAGACAACATAAATTGACCAGCCTGAAACATTAAGAAGAGATACACTATGCTTCAGATATCCTCCTGTCTAATGTCCACAAATGGGAGTTTCTTGGGCCCAATGGTAATTGTGTAATTTTTATATAATTTTCATATAAACAAACCAAAGGACCTTGACTGTGGTGCCATAGAAAAGACATTTGATTCATAGTCCAGGGAACTGGGTCCACGTCATGGTTCTGTAACTAGCTTTCTTCTTAAACTTGAGCAAATTACTTCCCGTCTCTTAGCCTCAGTCTCCTTATCTGTAGAATTGGGCATTTTAATGAGGTAATCTCTAATGTCTCTGTCACTGAATGTCCCTTAACATCACTGAAATACTATTAATTTCCTTATTGAGAAGACTAGGTAATGAACCCAGCCTAATGGATGCGAACCATACTCAGGCATGTCTGCTCTTCTGTCATTTTTTTACTTTCTTGCTTAGATCTTAGCACCTTCTAAATGAAGATGGTCATAAAAACACGTGCTGGCCATGTCCACTACACAGTGGTGCCCACCATATCCTTCTCTTCTTCAGCAGGATGACAGCCAGGGTTCTCAGAATCAGTCAACTGAATTTCCTCAAAGCAGTTCCATGACTTCCAGATAGACTTTAAACAAATGTCAGTGTGGTGTGTATAAAGTGCACGTGACTTGGAGTCAGAGGCCCTGAGTTTGAGACCTAGTTTTATCACTTACCAACTGTGTGTGTCCCTGGTCAATTTACTTTTACTACAATTTACAATTTAGTCTAATTTACAATTTACTGAGAATTTACATAGAGCCCCAACTTCTCCATCTATAAAATGGAGGAGGATGGTAATGATGTTGGGGTGGTTAATAACTATTGCCCTGAGTCCCCTAGTCTAGTAGACCTATCTTGACCACTAGAAAGGTTATTGTAAATTGTAAAGTACTGTACAAATGTGAGAGATTATTAGTACTAAATTCATTATAAATACCACCCAGAGGATTGCAAATTACTTGCAGTCACAAAGCCTTGCAGACTAACTGCCTGCTCACCCCCACTATTCAAATGTAAATCAGACACATATCTCTTCTTTGCTTCCGTGCAATACAAAAAATCAAAAACTATGCAAGCACCTAAAAAGTATTTTGTATTTGGACAACTTTGAAATCAAGCCCATGTTATATAAAAGGGATCCTGAAAATGTCTCTCCATGGTATTCACACAAGTGGCTGGGCCTAGTAGGATACATGGTTCAGTATCTCTTGCTGGTCAGAAGTAAGCTAAGCCAAAGAACTTCTCCTGGGGGGCTACCTCTGTTCTGATCTGCTTCCAAACCTTGGTCAGTTTAGAAACCTGATCAGAGTTTGTTTTCATTTCAAGGCTCCTTGCTCCCTGCCCAAGCCAACAAAAATACTACCCAGCCTATAGAGAGGTCATGAGTTAAAATGGATTAAAAATTAGGTTAGTTTTGAGATTTTTCTTGAGAAATTCATGATTCTCCCATCAGATTAATGCCTTTCCTTATCACATATTCAAAGGAAAATCAGACACGTCTGGGTTTTGCTTCCATAGCCTACAAGCTGACGACCATGAAAGGATTCTATGAGTGTACTCATAAAGGAGATCCAATAATGCACCTTGCCTCCCTCTTAGCAGAAAAGTCCACATGGACAGGCTACCCTGCTGCCACCTCTATGCCTTCTCACACAGTTCTTTGTGTCTTCTACATGAAGAAGGCCACAGCAGCACTGGCTGTTATGGGCTCAATGGAGGTAGCACAGGGTATTAAGAATCCCTGATTTAGGCCTTAGATATTTGTGTGTTGTCCTCTGGAAACATAGCTACCATGTGCAAAATACATCCAATGATACAATACCACGGTGTCCATACCAATTGTCATGGGCCACTGTAGACTGCTTGCCATCATAAGAATTCTAGAGGACAGTACATGCTGTGAGAAAGATGGAACACTTTCTTTTGCTCTTTACAATGAGTGACATGCTATGTATTTAAACTTTCAAAGCTAATTCATTGTTTTTTCCACAAAACATTAATGCAACTTAATTGTATAATTATACTGCTAATAGAGGCATTTAGATTACATTAGGGATCCACATGCTGATCTTTTTGTTCTATTTCAGTTTCTGACTTCATATGACAATGGTCCTGATATAGAGATGACAAACATATGTATGCTGCTGTACATTTTCAGGAGCCTGCCCAATTGTTGGGTCTCAATATTTTTGCTTGTACTAGAATGGCTTATATAAACACAGTGACATTTTCCTCTTCCCAAAATGCCAAGATGGCACTAAAAGTTGTTTCCTGATCATATAGGGGAAAAAGAAATTTTTGCAGATTTTTATTTCTAACTTCACCCTTCTTTCAGGATGATGTGCCCAATATCCAGGTATTTAGAGATTTCAAAACTTCAACATTTTTATCAGTGTGGGCACTTCCTTTGACTGGTGTTGATCATAACTATTCCATGAGTCCATGAGCATCTCTCAATCAATCAATCGACACAAATTTCTTAATGTGTGCCAGGAATTTGCTAAAATCAAAGGTGGGTAAACTATAGTCTGGGACCAAGTCTGGCCCAGCTACCTATTTTTTGCATGATTTTTACATTTAAGATATAATAATTTAAATGCAATTATTTTAAAATGTAAAAAACATTCTTATATCCAAAGTCATAAAATATTTTAAAATATAAAAACTACAAGACCTACAAAAATAGGCAATAGAGTCAAATTTGGTTATCGGGCCATAATTTGCTGACCTCTGTGGTGGGTGATTTCTGAGAGTGGCTGTGTCAACCCAGTTCATTACCCTGTACCACCCTGGTAATGAACCTCAACTTGAATTTAGCTAGGATGGTCCTCTGATTCAGGCACACACATAACTTGGTTATCTTCTTCTTTATCAGTCCTCTGGAATCATGTTTGATCATTTGATCGATCATAATCTTCAAGTTTTCCAAAATTGTTTTGTTTTTTTAATTGATATTATTGTATAAATTTTTCTCCTGGTTTTGTTTACTTCACTTTGCATAAGTCCATACAAATCTTTCCACATGTCTTTGAAATCACCTTTTCCTTTGCTTCATATAGGATAAAGATATTCCTCTACATTCATATTTTTGTTGTGGCTTAGTTGTTTCAGTCCTGTCTATCTCTTTGTGACCCCAGTTGGGGTTTTCTTGGCATTGATACCAGAGTGGTTTGCCTTCTCCAGTTCATTTTACAGATGTGTAAACTGAGGTAAACAGGGTTAAGTGACTTGCCCAGGGTCACATAGCTAGTGTCTGAGGCCAGATTTGAACTCGGGAAAATGAGTCTTCCTGATTCCACTCATATTCGTTTATTACATTCATATACTATAACTTATCTGGACATTCCCCAGTTGGTGAACATCCAGTTAGTTTTCAGGTTTTTGCTATAATGCAAAAAATGAGTTACTGTAAATATTTTTGTACATATAGACCCTTTCTTCTTTCTCTGATATCTTTAGGTATAACCTTAGTAATGATATAGCTGGGAATGCACCATTTTGTAACTTTATTTTATAGCATTTCTGTGTAATAACGTGAAACTCAGAAATATGAGAAATTCCATTGAAAAAACTAAAATATATGTAAGATACCTAGAAGTCTGCCTACCTAGATACACACTACATAAATACAATTGCAAACCAAAGTTTACAGAAATAAAGATGAACCTAAATAATTGGAAAAATAATAATTGCTCATGGGCAGGCTGACCCATTATAATAAAAACAGTAATACTATCTGAATCAATTTTTCTTATGCAAAGCCACACCAATCAAGCCACCAAAAGATCTCTCATAGAACTAGAAAATAATAATGAAATTCATATGAAGGTGCAAAAACTCAGGAATATTAAGGGAAATAATGCAAAAAGATGGGACTAGCCTAGCAATATCAGATTTCAAACTACACTACAAAGCAGTAATTCTCAAAACAATTTATTTCTATTTAAAAAATATAGTGTTTGATCAGTGGATCAGATTATGTGCACAACATGCTGAAACAAATGAACCCATTTGGCTAGTGTGCAATAAACTGTGAGATAATTGCAATTTTAAGTTTGGTCAAACAACTAAAGTGAAACAATAAGAAATACCAGACTTGAAGTTAGAAGGTTTGGGTTTGAATCACAATTTGGTCACTTACCAGCAGATAATAATCTTGGAGAAGTCACTGTTTCTCTGATCCTTAAGTCTGTCTTTTGTGAAACAGATAACCTAATATTCAAGCTACTTAACTCAGAGTTGTGAGGACAAAGTGAAATAATGTATATATGGTGTTTATAAGCCTTAAAATACTTTATAAATTTAGGTTATAATCATTAATAAATTAATATAAATAATAAATAAATAAAATATTATAAAATAAATTTAGGTTATAATCATTAATAAAAAGACAAAGGAGTAGAAAGAATCCTGGGCAATTCAGAAATTATATTGACTGAGAATTTCATGATTTGATTTAACTATATTGAGTTGAGCAAATTCCAGTTGTTCTGTGGCAGGCTCAGTTTTCCAGGAAGGAAGACACATTTTAAGTGGATTGATGAGTGACAGGGAGTTCTCAGGAGGCCCAGGCTTTTGATGCAGTTGGAACAACCTACCAAAAGTTCAGAAGCTTATCCAAACTTAAATGACCCCATTTTGTCTGAAAATTGGGAAGGAACCTTTCCGGATCCAGCTTTCTCAAAGGATTGCCAAGAACTTTTGGTTTGGGTCCCTCTAGTAATTACCACTAGAAAATGCTTAGCAAATGTTACAGACTCCAGGTGCAAGAAGAAAATTCCAAAGGGTGAGAAACCTAAAACCCCAAGAATATCTCCAGAGGTTCAAATAACTTTCTCAGACTCTTAAGGACAGATCATTTAGAGAGATCTTGAGGTTGAAAGTTCAAGTCACTTACCAGTCTTTATGACATTTCATAATACCAATTGATTCTAAAGAATTATCTCACTATTCCAAGGAATCTTGATACAATTAAATTGAAAAATCATTAAGTAAGTAACTACTATAGGATAAGGACTAAAGATTTAAAGACAAAGAGTACATAGTCCCTGTCCTTAAGAAGTTCATATTCTACTGAGGAAAATAATACGTAATGCTTTTGTATTTTTTAAAGGCTTTTCATATACTTTATAGGTACTTTAGTGGCTCAATGGATAGAGTGCAGGGCCTGAAGTCAGAAAGACCTGAGTTCAAATTTGGCATCAGATACTTATTAGCTGTGTGACCTTGGGCAAGTCACTTAACCTGTTTGCCCAGGAGGCAGCTAGGTGGCTCAGTGGATAAAGTGCTAGGCCTGGAGTCAGGAAGACCTGAGTTCAAATCTAGCCTCAGATATTTACTAGCAGCGTGAGCCTAAGCAAGTCATTTAGCCTGTGTTTGCCTTAATCCATTGGAGAAGGAAATGGAAAACCACTCCAAGATCTTTGCCAACAAAACTCCGTGGAAAAGATGGTCCAGGGGGTCACAAAGAATCAGACACAACTAAACAAAAGCAATTACTTTATATACCTTTGTGTTTTCCTTAGCCTATATGTAGCTATTTAATCAAAATAAGAATACTGAGGGTTTTCCCCTCATAGGATCATAGACATTGAGCTGGAGGGACCTTAGATGCCATCTAGCGCAGCTCGCCTCAATTTAAGATGAAGAATTGACGTCAAGAGAGGTTAAATAACTTTCTCAGAGTCACATGGCTAACAGGTGTCTGAGGCAGGATTTGAATTCTGATCTTCCTGAAATCAAGTCTAACATTCTCTCACCTAGGCTGTGTTGCCCCTTTGTTGTAAGGCAGGATTTAAAATGGGGAAGGCTTATCTGGAAATGAGTCTTATATATAAACAAAAATCATCAATAAATATTTACTGAAATACTAGTATAGATCTGTGATTTCACGGACTTGGGAATTCCCTCATATAATGCCAGTTGTGACCCATCAATGCCTGCTCATGCTATTCAACTCATTTTTGTCTTCCTATGTTATAAGTTCAGAGTGAATGGGTGCTGCTGAGAGGAGAGGGGGCTTTCAGTACGTTGGGAGTTTACCCAGTATGCTAGAAGCTTTCCTTGATTTCTCCTGACATTGTCAGGGTACCAGTGGAACTTTCCCCTGCCTTTAGCACGTGACTAGACCATCTTCTCTTTTTATCACACATCTTCTCGATGACATCTTTTACCCCTGTTCTTCAAAGCTGTTCATTGGTTACATGTTGCAGCCTGCTCACACCTAATTACCCTCTGGGTGATACCCATTTCTAATTCTTTAGAGACTACCATATTCCACACTGACCTGTGACATAGAGCAACACTAGTAGAATGCTGCTATAAGGTTCAAATATTAACTTTAAAAACAGGAAGATTTCAGGATGACTGAGGGACATTTTTACTTAATGTCCTGGTAAAATGTCAAAATTCAAGAGGTCAAAAACAGAACTTAACATCTTCTAATCAGAACTGCATCCCCTCACTGACATAAAGAGTTTGGGACTTTTAGAATGGGAAGAGATCTTGCATAGAATTTAATGCAAATATCCCATTTAAAAAAAAAAGGGAGAGGAATGAGTTCTAGGAATGCTTCTTATTTCATAATATCATAAATATATCACTGAAAGGGACCTTAGTGAATCCCAACCTGTGTATTACAGACCTCTTGCATGGGCCTGGAGAGAGAGGGGAGAATTATGAAGCAATTGCAAATCCATCAATAAGTAAACATTCGCTCTGTAGCCTGAATAAATATTATATCTTGCATACCTTGGATTACTATTTTCTGATATGCAAATGTTATGATTATTTAAATGCAAATTCATTTAAAGGCAATACTAAATTCAAAGTACTCTTTTTTCAGTTGGACACAAATAATATTACTATAATCATAATGGTGAGTATGTAAAAATTTTTTAAATTAAAAAAGGGTCCTCATACTAAATATATCTATATACATATTTGTGTGTATGTGTGAATGTATGTACACATACACACATTACGTGTATACATATATACATACATATATAGATACATATGTGCATACACAAACATATAAAATGACTGATCTAGTCCAACTCTCACATTTTAGAAATGAGGAAACAGTGGCACCATACTTCTCCTAATTACCATGGTCTAAAATCTTTAAGACTTCTTGGAGTCATCAAGTTAGTTAATCAACAAGCATTTGGTTCTAGACACTGTGCTAAGCCTTGGAGTTACAAGGACAAAAATGGAATTGTTCCAGCCTTTAAGTAGCTTCCATTCTATTGGAGAAGACAACGTGTATGTATATATTAATATTCAAAATACATAAAGTACAAAGTAATAGGGAAGGGGAAGCCTGGGTGATCAGGAGAGATTTCATGTAGGAAATCAAGTTGAAGATGAAGTTTGGAGGAATCTAAGTGATGGGGTATGGGCCCAAAGTGAGACCTTTGTCCCAATTTGGTCTCCATTTGTCTCTGGGCCCTAGAAAAACTTTGGGTTGTCCTTGAATTCTCCCACTTGATCAAGGAAATCTCTGGCCATGATTCCATTGTTTTGGCTACACCCAATCCCCCAATTCTGTTATCCTTGCCTTAGCCTGGCCCTCCATTGTCTCACCTCCCTATGGCCCCAGGCCACTTGGTCCCACCTAGGCTCCATTTCCCTGGAATTCTATTACCTCATAGACTACTTGGCCACTCCTAGATCCCTCCCACAGTCTTTCTGTATATAAGGTCCATCTTGTCTCCATTAAGACGTGTAGATTTTCAAAATTTAGCCAATAGCCCACAGATGCTCATATTCCTTAAGAGTCTAGCTAATATGGCAAATCTTCAATAAACCTTGTTTTTGGCTGAAAGAAGGCTTGGGTTGAATTCTTTTGGGTAGGACTTATGTGTTGTGATTTTGGGATTCCGGGACCCCTATCCTCTAGACCTCATCATAAACACCTTAGCAGATATTGGTGAGAAGGGAGTACATTCCAGCCATGGGAGAAAGCCTATACAAGGCATGGAGTTACCTGAGGAAGAGCAAGAAGGCCAGTGTGGCTTTACTATAGAGTATATGAATAAATAAGCCTAGAGAGATATGTTGGAACTAGGTTATGAAGGGAGTTTGTATTTGATTCTAGAAGTAGTAGGAAGCTACCATAGTTTATTTATCAGGGAAGCAACATAGTCAGGCCTGTACTTGAGCAATGTCATTTTGGCATTTAGGTAGAGGATGAATTGGTTAGAGGAGGGACTTCAGACTTTAAGTAAGCTTGAACTGGGTGATGGCCATGTTAGTGGAGATAAGAGGATGAATTGGCAAGATGTTGTGGAAGCAGAATTGACTTGACAACTAAACAGGTGGGTGACATGTGAGTGCCATGTGGATAATATGTTTGTGACAGAGTGAGGAACTAAGGATTACTCTAAGGTTGTGATCTTGAGTGATTGGAAAGTCAGTGGTGCCTTCAATAGAAATAGGTAAGTTAGGAAGGATTTTTTGGGGGTGAGGGAAGAGAATATTGAGTTCTGTTTTGAACATATTGAGTTTGAGATGCCTGTTGGACACAAAGCAGGAAATGTTCAACAGGAAGTTGGCGATGTTGGAATGGAGCTTGGGAGAGAGACTAGGACTGGATATAGATCTGGGAGTCACATGCATAGAAGTGATACTCGAACCTATGGGACCTAATGAGGTCACCAAGAGTGCTGGAGAGAGACGAGAAAAGGGACCAGGACAGAGCTTTGGAGTATGCTCACAATTAGGGGGTGGGGTAGGATATGGATGATAATCTAGCAAAGGAAACTCAGAAGAAGCTGTCAGATAAATAGAGGGAGAACCAAACAGAGCAGTATTAGAAAATCCAGAGAGAAGAAAGTATCCAGATCAAGAGGGTCGTTAACAATGTTAAATGAATCATGGAGTCACAGATTTTGAGCAGAAAGGACAGTTAGAGGCCATTAAATTTGGTCCCTTTATTGAACAGATGAGGAAAAAGACTGAGAGTTTAAGTAACTTACCAAGGATTGCTCAGTAAGTAAGCAAATCCTGAAGCAGAATTTGAAAGTAGGTTGTCTCAACTCTAAGGCCAGCATTCTATAAACTGACCTCCTTAGCTGGTCAAGAAGGATGAGCATTAAGGAAAAAAAAACAACAACATACCAGTCTGATCAGAAGATGGCCAACCATAATTCCTAAGAACTCATGATGAAACATGCTAGACACTTCCTGGTAGAGAGCAGATGGGCTTAGAGTACACATTGAAGCATTTCTTTTCTTTATAGACATGGCTAATGTGGGAATTTGTTTTGCTTGACTATATATATTTGTAATAGTTTTTGTTTTTCTTACCTTCTGAATGGGTGAGGGAGAGGAAGACAGAAAGAGAGAATTCAGAACTGAAAAAAGAAGATTGAATATAAAAAAGAAAAAATTATCAGATTTGGGGATGAAGAAGTAACTAATAATTTAGAGAGAACAGTTTCAATTGAGTGATGAGATCAGAAGCCCTATCACAATGGGATGAGACTAAACTGTTGTTGTTGTTGTTGTTTTCCAGGACTTTGACTATAAAAGGGAGAAAAAACTTAGCTTAAGGAGATAAGGTCAAAGGAGGGTTTTTTTTTAAGGGTGGGGGAAACATGGATGTGCTGGTAGAGAGCAGGGAATGAGTCAATAGATAAGGAGAGCTATTGTTAGAAAGGGGCAAGGACTATGAGGGTGGGATTAAGGGTATAAGTAGAGAGGCTGGCCTTGGTGAAGAAAAGGGTCATTCCTTCATTAGAAATAGGAGTAAGGAAGAAAAAGATGGGAGATTATGTCAAGGGGTTTTTAGATGTAGAGTATTAGAGAAGAGGGAGTTGACAGCAAATGACCATTTCTTTCTCAGTGAGACAAAGTCTTCTCCTCCCCTAGTGTAGAGGGAAAGTGTCCTTTGGGAGATAAGGAAAGAAGAGAAGATTTGGCATGGCTACTTGGAATAGAGAATCAATTTGGAGAAAAGTAAAAAGGATTGTTTTGCTTAAGTAAGGGCATAGCTGAGATCAACATTGATAAGACAAGGAGACAAGGGATTTAAGAGTAGAAGACATGTGACACTGGACTTGTTAGTTATAGGGTCAAAACTGAGAAGGGAGGAAAATGAAGCCAGAGAAGATGCGATAACATAAGAAAAAATTGAAGGGCAGAGAAACAAGGTCACAATGAGGGTAAAGATAGTGGATCTTAACCAGAGATCTATGAACTGATGCAGTATGGGCCCAAACTGAAACCTTTGTCCCAGTTTGGGCCCCATTTGTCTACAGATCCTAGAAAACCCTTGGATTGTCCTTGAATTATCCCACTTGACCAAGGAGGTCTCAGGTTCCCCAGAGGCCGTAATTCCATCAATTAGTCTTTCATTGTGGCTACACCCTATCTTCCAATTCTGTTACCCTGAACCTAGCCTAGCCTGCCATTTTCTTACCTCCCTATGGTCCCCGGTCATTTCCCACACTTAATCCTAGCTAGACTCCATTCTCCCTTGGCTATGTGGTCCAGGTCCCAGGAGTTCTGTTTCCTCCAGCTTACTGGTCACTCCCATTCAGATCTTCCTTAGACCCCTCCTCCAGTCACCCCAAACTATTTGGCCACTCCTAGATCCCTCCCACAGTCTTTCTGTATATAAGGTCCATCTTGTCTCCATTAAGATGCTCAGATTCTTACAATCTAGCCAATAGTTCACTAATGTTCCGATGCCTTAAGAGTCTGCCCAATATGGCAGATCTTTAATAAACCTTGTCATTGGCTGAAAGAAGGCTTGGGTCAAATTCTTTTGGGTAGGATCTGTGTATTGTGATTTTGGGGTCCCAGCACCCCTGAATCCCTAAACATCATCAGAACTTTAAAAAAATTGATAAAGATATTTCAATATAATTTTTTTTCTATCCTATGTACTTTTTTATGTATGTTAAAACACTGTCCTGACAAGGTGTCCATAGGCTTTACCAAACTGCTAAAGGGGTCCATGATACAGGAAAGGTCAAGAACCCTTCGTTTGGAGGAGTGAGGAAGAGTGAAAGATGGAATGAAAAGAGATTATGGCTGGATAAAGGACTTTCAGAATTTTTACAAAATAAATTTTGTTGATATTTTGGTTGTTTCTCATGAATATTTTTCCTAGTTTATCTCTTCTCCTCTTTGCCTTTCCCAGTGAGTCTTATAATGATAAAAAAAATCAGCAAAACTAATAAACATGTCAAAAAAATCTGACTTCATAGGCAATGTGCCATACATGTAATCTCCCACCTCCTTGAAGAAGCCAGGAGAGGTGCTTTCCCACACTTCTTTGGAGTCAAGCTTGGTCATTTGAATTTCGTGGTATTTACTTGCTATTGTTTTATTGTTGCTCTTCTTTCCATTTACATTGTTGTAGGTATTGTGTGTGTACTATTCTTATGGTTTTGCTTTTTGACATTATATCATATCATCTAAGTCTTCCTGTGCTCTCTGTACATCATATGATAATTTCTTATACTACAAAATTGTGCCATTACATTCTTGTATCACAACTGGTTTCACCATTTCCTAGTTGATTTCCTTTGTTTACAATTCTTTGTTATTATAAAAATTGCAGCTCTAAATATTTTGGTATACATCAAATCTTTTTTTTTGTCATTAAACTCTTGATACATATGTCTAGCAATGCAATTGCTGGATAAAAGAATATGGACATTTTATTCACTTTCTTCACATAATTTCAAATTGGTTTTCAGGATAATTGTACCAATTTGCAGCTCCATCAACAGTGCATTAGTGTACCTATCTTTCAATAAGCCCTCCAATGTTGATTATTCTAATTTTTTATCATCTTTTTCAATTTCCTGGGTGAGAGGTGAAACCTCAGAGTTGTTTTGACTTACACTTCTTTTATCATTAGTGCTCTGGAACATTCTCTTATATAGTTGTCAATTGTTTGCAATTCTTCTGAGAATGTTTTATTTATTTATTTTTTGATAAGAGAGCTAGATGGTACAATTGAAAGTATTGGACTTGGAGAGTTGAGTTCAAATTCTGAGCCAGATGCTGACTTAACAATGTGTGGTCCTAGGCAAGTCATTAAATTCTTTCATTCTCCATTTCCTCATCTGTAAAATGGGGATAATAATAGTATTTACTTTCAAGTACTATTGTGAAAATCTGAGATAACATGTAAAATACTTTGCAAAACTTAAAAATGCTATATAAATGCTAGATATCATTTGACCATCTATTTATTAAGAAATGACTTTTGGTCTTATGTTTTTGTTAGTTGCCTATATATTTTGGATATCAGACCCTTATCAGAAATATTTCATACAAAGTATTCCCCCTTCCCTGGATTGCATCTCTTCCTATAATAGTACCTTAATTTTGTTCTTGAAAACTTTTATGTACCCCAAATTATCTTTTGTAATTGTATCTATCCCTTGTTTGGTTAAAAAATAATCACCCATTAGCTGAAGTTATGAATGGTATGTTATCTGGTTCTCTCTAATTTTTAAAAATAGCATTATCTTTGTTTTACATTCATAATCCATTTTGAGTTTATTGCAGTATATGTGTTCTAAACCTAATTTCCTCCAGACTTTATAATTTTCCAAGCAATTCTTATCAAATGAAAAAATTTGCTTTTAACTAATTTATGTTACTAAAATTTAAAAATACTTGCTTATTGAGTTAAATTATTTCTGATCCTTCCTTGTCTTATCTTTCCAATTGTTCTAATTTCCTATTTTAAATAACAGCTAAAAGTTTTGATGATTACAGGTTTTGTGGTCTGGAAATGCTATTTCCCCTTCAGTCTTACTTTTTTCATTATTGCTTTTTATATTCTAGATCTTTTGTTTCTTCAAATGAATTTTGTTACTATTTTGTCCAGATGAGTAAATTGTCACCTAGGTAGTTTGGTATAGCAGTAAAGTAATTTTGGTAGTAAATATTTTTATCATATTAGCATGATCCAGAAATAACCACTAAATATCTCTCCAATCATTTAAACTGTTCTTTATTTCTTAAAGAAATATTTTGTAATTGTATCTGTACATACACTGAGTGTGCTTTGGTAAATTAACTCTCATATTTTTATTCATTTTAGAGTTATTTTGAATTAGACTTCCCTTCCTATTGCCCTCTCCTGAGTTTTGTTATTGCTATATAGAAATATTATTAATTGTTACAGCTTTATTTTGTAATGTCCTACTTTACTGAAGCTACAACTATTGTATTATCTCAATTATTAAACCTTTAACTTAACTTTTCTTGTCTTATTGCTATTGCTAGAATTTCTAGAAGTATGTTAGCTAGGGAAGGAAATATCCTTACTTTACTCCTGTATTTATTTGGAAATCTGATATTTCCCTATTGCATATAATCTAGTTACTGGTTTTAGATAGATACTTTTTATCATATTAAAACAAAAGATCTTTCTACATCTGTGTTTTATAGGATTTTTAGCACAAATGCGTATTACGCCATCAAAGGCTTTTCCCTCATTGACTGATATAATCACGTGGTTCTGAATGTTTTTGTTTTTTAATATGATTATGTTAATTGTTTTTCTAATGTTGGACCATCCTTGTATCACTTGTATAGATTTGGCTTGATCATGGTGCATGATTTTGATTTTGGAGGTTAAATTATGATTTTTCTCAAGAATTTCATTTAAATTTCTTGAATAACACTAGACTACAGATTTTTTTAAATTTTCATCTTATTTTTGCTTTATTCTTTCCTGGTTTATGTATGAGGACTATACTTTCTGCCTAAAAGTGATTTGGGATTTTTTTTCTCAATTTTTTAGAATAATTTGCATAGTATAGTTATTACTTGTTGTTTAAAAGTTTGATAGAATTTTTCTGCAAATTCATTTGGACCAGTTTATAATTTTTTTTTGTTTGGTATTTTCTTTGCAGTTAGATCAATTTCCTTTAGTGAAATTTGATTTTTAAAATCTTGATTAGATCTTCCATTCACTTGAGTATTTTATATTTTTGCAGATAATTTTCTCTTTTGAATTTTGTTTTGTTGCTATATAACATATAGCATAGAGCATTATGTTCTGATAATGAGTTTTATTACTTCTCTGTTCCAATTTCACATTGTTCATTTTTTCATCATCTCTCATGTCTCTTACTGTTATTGAGAAAAAAAAGTTTTCCTCATTGGTTATCCCACTTTTTGAAGGAACTAATAAAAACTTCATTTTATAATTTTTTTTCAGTTTCCTTCACATTCTCTCAAACTCTTTCTCTGTTGAGAGAACCACCATTCTTCTAGTCACTTACGTTTTTAAGCTCAGAGTCACCTTTTACTTTTTCCTTCCTTTTACCTTCCTCATTCAATCAATTGCAAAGTTCTGCCCATTCTACTCCCACAAAATCTCTTCTATTTGTTCCCATCTTTCTATTAATTACAACGACCACCCCACTCAGGGCCTCATCACTTTTCACTTGTACTACTTCAATAGCCTCATAACAGGTATACCTGTTTCCAGATTTCCACTCTAAACTGGATTTGATTCTAACCAAGAAGGAGGAATTGGCTGTTGGGATGAAAATGATTGAACCTTGGACAAAATGACCACTCATTTCATCTTAGAATATTTGATAGAGAAGGAAAAAGCTGGGCCCAGCATGACACATATCCCAGGTCTAGGGAGAACAAATTTCAAAGGGTCTAGAAAAAGGATGCCACAGGAGGTCAATCTAGAAATGCTGGGAAGCTCTTGAAAATGACATTCTGAAGATGCAAAAATAATTCCAATGAAGAGAAAAGGGGGTAATCATTAAAAAAAAAACAAACAATGTGGATATTCAAGAAACTCATTAACCATCTTAAATTTTTAAAAGCCATGTATGGAAAATATATGGAAACAAGGGAAGAGAAGGAGTGAGGGTTGAAGAATAGGGTGGCATGGAAGTAATGTTCAGAATGAGCTGGGATTAGTGAGGAAATGAAAGGACACCAACAAGGGTACTTTTAACCTATATTAAGGGAAAAAGTAAGACCAAAGAAGGGCTAAGACAACTGATGGATGGAATGATGATACTGGACAATGGGAACTGATAAACTTGTATTTTGCTTCTGTTTTCCCTGCTAAGGAGAATGACCTTGTAGCAAAAGATAGGAAAACAAGGTTAATAGGAAGTTGATATCCAAGATAAGGAAGATGACATTAAGAGAACACTGCCTAACTGCTCTTGTTGAGTTCAAGTCACCAGACCCACATTCTGGAGGTGCTGAAATACACAGGTAGGTACTATCTACCTCCCCAGGTTGTTGTGACAATCAAATGAGGAAATATCTATAAAGCATTTAGTGCAGGGTCTAGAACATACCAGGCACTGAATAAATGCTTGTGCTTGTTCCCTTCCTCCCCTTCCTTTGAAAGAATCATTGGACGTGATGTGTGATAATAATAGATGACCTACAGAAGTGAGGAAGTGAAAACGTTGTTAAAAAGAAAAAACAGAGAGAACGGAGTCTGAAAAGTACATTCATTTTAAAATTTTTATTGAGAGTATGGTTAGTGAATATTTAGAATAGAAGTACTGATCAGAAAGAGTCAACATGATTTCCATCAAGAACAGGTCAAGTCAGACTGAACTAATTCCCTTCATTTACAAAGTAACTCTAATGGTAGATCAGGGAAATGTGGTGAATAGAATTTACCTAGATTTTAACTATGCACTTGACAGTCTTTCAAGCTATTCTTATAGCCAAAATAGAGGTAAGTGGGCTAGAGAATAGCATAGATAGGTGGATATGGAGCTGATAAGCAGCTGGGCCCAAGAATTGTCATTAATGATCAATACCAAATTAGAAGGCTGTCTCTAATGAAGTGCTCCAATGATCTATGCTTGATCTGTAAGTATTTAATATTTTTTTATCAGATTTTGATAAAGACATAGAAAGCATACTCATATATTTTCAGGTGACTCAAACCTCTTATGAAATTATAATGGTAATTAGTGTTTTTATATAGCTTTAACATTTACAAAATACTTTAAAGATACCTGTACGTTTTGCATATAAAGAAACTAAAGATGTCAATAGAGAGGAGGGTATAGGTCTTGGAACCAGGAGGACCTGGGTTTGAATCCTGCCACAGATATTTACAAGTTATATGACTATGGGCAAATCTCTTAACCTCTCTGTGCCTTCATTTCTTCATTTGAAACATGAAGAGCTGCTCCTTAAGTTCTCTCTCAGGTCTAAATCTATCATGATATAAGGTGTAGAGAGGTACCCAGGGTTGCATAACTAGTAAGTATAGAATGTGGAGTTAGAATCAAAGGATCTCCTGGCTGCAAATCCAGCATCTTTTGTAGAACATCCTCTGCTTCTTATACAGGTCGTATGATAAAACAGAATCTAAAAAGATTTCATCAAGCTGGAATGTTAGGCTAAAAAGGAAATGTCATGGAGATAGTGATAATTTGGGTTCCCAATTCCATTTGGGTTCAACTTGGGAAGGCAAGGCCAGACAGATCTGAAAAGATCTATGATCCTATTATCAGAAGAGAAGTTTCTCTTATTGTTCACCCAAATTTCTAAAGGAACCAATGAAAAATACTTCTGTATCTAGAGATTTTAGGAGCTTAAAAGCTCAACTACGGGTCAACATTGTGATATGGTAGCAAAAATAAATAAATAAATGAATGAATGAATGAATGAATGAATGAATGAATAAATAAATAACGTAACACCCTGTTGAACTGCCTTAAGAAAGACACAATATCCAGGATAGGAAGTTGATAGTCCTGCTACACTCAGCCCTGGTCAGACCACCTCTGGATTATTGTGTTCACTTCTAGGAGCCAAGGACATTAAAAAACAGGCAAGCATCCAGAGAAGGGCAATCAGAACAGTGAAGATTTTTGAGTTCTTGCTATGTGAGGCCTACTTGAAGGAGCTCTGGATGTTTAGCCTGGAGAAAAGGAGAATTAAGGGAGACATAATAGCTGTTTTCAAATGTTTTAAGGACTGCCATGTGGCTGAGGGGCTAGATTTGTTCTGTTTAGTTTCAGAAGATAGCAGTGGATCAAAGTAGCACATAAGAAAATTTTGGCTTAAAGTCAGGAAAATCTAACAGTCTTTCTAACAGTCAGTGCTATCCAAAGTGGAATGCTTCAGGAGTATGAGTTCTTTCTCATGAGAAGTCTTCTTTAACATCTTTAACATGTCTTAGAAGGAATTCTTATTCAGGTAAGAGTTGGACCAGATGGGATCTGAATCCCCTTTCAATTCTGAGATTCTATGATTCTGTGGTCATTTCAGTTTCTTTTTGTTGAATATCAGCAGTTTCCTAAAATGGGAGGAAATGGTTTAGCTAACTAGTGGTGAGATAAATCTAAAGATATTTCACATTTGAAGCCATAGAGCTTGTTTCTGAATATATTTGACTTGTGATACAAACTTTCATGAACACCAGTTACTTTGGGTTAAGCATTTTAGAACTGAGAACAGAGAAATTAGAGTTTAGAATAGAAAAAGGGAGGGGAGTAGCTTAAGAGATTCTCTGACTAGTTCTTTAGGTATTCTTTCTGCTTTGACTCTTTGAGGTGTGGATTTCATCCCTGCTCAATGATTCCCAAGGGCTCCCCATCTTCCACAAGATAAAGAGAAAATGGCTTAGCCTATTTTTTAAATTATCCTCAAAATCTGATATCACCTGTCTTTTTCAAACTTATCTTCTGCTTATCTTGAACATGAATTCTTTACTTCAACCATGCTGCTCTATTTACTCCTTGACTTTTAACCTATCTACCATTTCCTACTCCTAATGCATGAGCACTTTCCTTATGCCGTTCCCTCCTAACTAAAATGCCCTCCTCTCTCCTCTGTACTCATCAAAACCCTATGTGTCCTTCAAGGCCCAGCTCATGTCCCACCTTTCCCATCAAGTCTTTCTTGACCACTTAGCCCATAGCTTGCTTTGTGTTACTATTGGAATTTTCATGCCATGTATACATGGTTTTTTTCTCCAACTAAATTGTACCCTTTCAAGACAAAAGCTAGAATGGAGTTAGGCCTCCTTGAATACATGAATGAATGAATGCATGAATGAAGAAATAATTCTGATAAGATCTTTGAAAGTGGATCAGAGAAAGGGGTTGCATGAAAAATGAATCCTTATTTCAGATCTTACTAAGTCTTTCCATCAAGGACTCTTTGGACTATGAAAACAAGAGCAATTATGGTGTAAATGGACTTTGAAAATAGCAATAATTAGGTAATTAAAAATGTACTTTGGTTTCATTATAGTGTCCATAAAATTCCTCCATCTAAAAACAAACTATTTTAACATATTTTACTTAATATAATTCATGTAATTGTGATTTTTATGTTCCACCTAGTTATGCAATTAAGTAGTACATGGCTATTTCTTACAATTAAGCATTGCTAAAATATGCTGCTGGTTCAATACACAGAGTATGATATATTTAACAACTTTTTATGCTAAACAGTAGACACAGTTAACATTACATTCATTTAATTCCATTTTAATTAGTTAAATAATATTTTTTTAAATGTGAATTTACACTAACTAATATAGCTCTTGCTAAAGGTTGTTTATTTCATAGTTCTTTCAAATTATACACTTACAATGTGTTGATGATTATGGCCAAAACCAAGAGGTTGTTTTGTAGTTTTTCATTACTTTTCAAGGTACACATCTCAGCTGTTTAATTCCTTTCATTTTCTGTAGATATACATATATATGTACATGTATATCTATATCTATCTATTCATCTGTCTATCTACACACATTCTTCCTCTTCACATACTTCATTCAGAGACATCCCAATCTCAAGACCCCTTAGAAATATTTCACTTTGAATGGGACTTGTGATTCTTTCCCAGTAGTCCTGGATATAGGAAATGAAATTAATTATCCAAGTAACTTAGGTTATACCTATTTATTGACATCAACAGACAACAACAATGAGAGTAACAGTTATGATAACAACAATCTTGTTAGGAAAGAATGTTGGTGTAGAGGATAAGAGGGCTTTTGTTGGTGAAGAACTCCTGAATTCAAGTCCTGTCTTTCATATATACTAGCTACAAGAGTCTTAGAAAGTCACTTAAGCATTTAGTATCTTAGGAAACTCTATGAAAAAAATTATGGATACAATTGTTGATCTGTATCAGCAGAGGGAATTTTCTCACAGGTCCAGATCAAAGAATAATGATGATAAAAACAAGTAGCAGCAACAATAACCATTGCAATAATAATCCCCTTAAATCTAACCCATTGTACATGTGATAGGCATTGAGAGATGGGGTCAATGGCAGAGACTTCATGTTCCCTAATGCCATTATAATGGCTGTTAAAGCCTAGCATCAGGAAGGCCTGGGCCTAAGTCCTGCCTCTGACACATACTAGCTGCAGGATTCTAGGAAGTCACTTAACCTTGAAGTGCCCTGCCCTACTCCACAAAGACCTGGCAGGAATCCTGAAATTGTGGCAAAATGGTATCTGTTAATATCATTAATTGGATTAACATTTGAACCATGTGATGCCACTATTTCCAAGAGTTAAAGAAATAGAGCAAGGAGGTACTTCAAGTTGCAGGCAGACTGAGCCATCTTCAAACCATCATGATGGTCAGCTTGGTATGGAGGGTAACTGAATGAGTCGCACTTTTTCTTTTTTTGGTACTGCAAGAAGCAAGATAAACTGGAACAAATCAAAATATCAATATGCTACCTGCCAGAAATGCTTCAGTGTAGATAGTAATGCAACCATTAACCTAGGCAACCCATGAGTACTCATAAATATAGACTGAAGATATGATTACTTTGATTATGTTCCAATACTATCTATAAGAAAAGGATATATGGAAACAGATATTAGAAGACAAAGGCAAGACACAGGGGTGGGGAACCTGTGGCTTCGAGGCCACATGTAGCTCTTTAGGTCCTCAAGTGTAGCCCTTTGACTGAATCCAAACACCACAGAACAAACTTAAGGCAACATGTGGCCTCAAGGCTGCAGGTTCCCCACTCCTGGGCAAGAGCTTTATATTGTTTTTTGTCAAGTCAAATCAACAAGACAGCAAGCATTTATTAAACATCTACTATTTTTCAGTGACTGTACTAAGTGCTGGGGATAAAAAGAGAGGCAAAAAAACCAGTCTATTCTCAAGGAATTCACAGTTGAGTGGGGAAGACAACACACAAATAATTATGTACAAATAAGATATACAAGATAAATTGGAAAGAATTTCAGATATAAAGCACTAAGATTAAAGAGTACTATGAAAAAATTCCTATAGAAAGTGGAATATAAACTGATCCTTGGAGGTGGTCAGAGAAGCCTGGAGGCAAAGATGAAGAGAAAAAGAAAGTTCTGGGCATGGGGGACAGCCACTGAAAATGTCTGGAATTAGGATATGGAGTGTCATGAGCAAGGAATAGTTAAGAGGCCAATGTCAGTGTGTCACAAATTATAAGGAGGGAGGGAGTGGTAAGTAGACTGGGAGAGTAAGAATGCTATGTTATTAAGGGCTATGATATTAAGGGTTTTTAAAAGCTAAACAGAGAATTTTATAGTAGATCCTGTAAGTAATAGGGATCCACTGGAGTCTACTGAATAAGAGGGTGCCATGGTCAGACCTGCATTTCAGGAAGATGATTTGACAACTTGAGTGGGAAATGAAATGGAATGGGAATTTAAAACTATTAGGCTATTACAATAGTCCAGGTTTGAGTTAATGAGGGTGTACACTAGGCTGGTGGTCATATCAGAAGAGAAAAGGGAGCATAGATGAGAGATAATTCAAAGGTATTAAAACAGGATTTGGCAACACATCGGATATTGGTGGAAAGAAAGGAAAGAGTTAAGGATGACACTTTTTTGTCAATGGTACCCTAAGGTCCAAGACATATAATAATGTATTGTTGACTGGTGTAGGACAATAATAATAATTTAATAAACATAATCCCTAAAAATAGATTAGATGAAATAAGGGATGAAGTTCAGTGGTTCTATGAGCACTAATACTTTTCCAATTACTTAGGTATGTCTTTAATTGTTTGAAAAGTGTTTTTTAATTGTATTCATCTAGTTCCTATGTTTGTCTTGGGAGGTAGACTCCCAACTATCTTATATTGTCTGCAGTTACTTTAAGTGGAATTTCTTTATTTCTTCTGCTGGATTTTTTTGTTAATATGTAGAAAAACTCATGATTTATGTGGGTTTATTTTCTATCTTGCAGCTTTGCTAAAGTTATTAATTATTTAACTATTTTTTGGGGGGATTTTCTAAGTATACCATCATATTGTCTTCAAAGAGTAATAGTTTTGTTTTCTCCTTGTCTATTCTAATTCCTTTGATTTCTTTTTCTCCTCTTATTGCTATAGCCAGTATTTCTAGTACCATATTGAATAATAGCAGTGATAATTGACATCTTTGTTTCACTCCTGATGTTATTGGAAAGGCTTCTAGCTTATTCCCATTACACATAATGCTTGTCGATGGTTTTAGATAGATACTACTTATCATTTTAAGGAAAGCTTCATTTATTCTCATGCTCTCTAGTGTTTTAATAGGAGCAAGTGTGGTATTTTGTTAAAAGCTTTTTCTGTGTCTTTTGAAATAATCACATAATTAACATTATTTTTTGTTATTGACATGGCCAATCATGCTGATAGCTTTCTTAATATTGAACCAGCCTTGCATTCCTGGTATAAATCTCACCTAGTAGTAGTATATGATTTTTGTGATATATTGCTGTAATCTACTTACTAGTATTTTATTTATAATTCTTGCATCAATATTAATTAGGGAAATTTTAGTTTTCTAAATGTATAGTTTTTTTTCTCTGTTTTTGCTTTTCTTGACTTAGCTATAACCACTATATTTGTGTTAAAAATAATTTGGTATGACTCCTTCTTTGTTTATTTGTCCAAATAGTTTATATAGTATTTGAAGTAATTGTTCTTTAAGTGTTTGGTAGAATTCACTTGTGAATCCATCTGGTCCTGGGGACTTTTTCCTTAGGGAACTCATTTATGGCTTGTTCAATTTCTTTCTCTAAGATAAAGTTATTTAAATATTCTATTTCCTCTTCTGTTAATCTGGACAATTTATATTTTGTAAATATTCATCCATTTCACTTAGATTGTTGGAGTCATTGGCATATAATTGGGCAAAATAGCTCCTAATAATTGCTTTAATTTCATCTTCATTGGTGGTGTATTAACCCTTTTCATTTTTGATAGAGATAATTTGATTTTCTTCTTTCCTATTTTAAAATCAAATTAACTAATCATTTATCTATTTTGTTGTTTTTTTTTCATAAAACCAGCTCCTAGTTTTATTTGTTAGTTCAATGGTTTTCATACTTTCAGTTTTATTAATTTCTCCTTTGATTTTCAGGATTTCCAATTTAGTGTTTAATTGGGTATTTTTAATTTGTTCTTTTTGTAACTTTTTTTTAAATCATATGTCCAATTCATCGATCTGCTCTTTCTCTCTTTTTATTTAACATATAACATTTTCCTGCAAGATGTAGTTCCCCTGCTTATCCCTTTTAATTAGGTCTATTTTTGTTTTTGATTTGTCTGAGGTCATGATTACTATCCCTGCCTTTTTTTTTCACTTTGACTGAAGAATAATAGATTCTACTCCAACTCCTTATTTTTACTCTTTTTGTGTTCAAGTGTGTAACAACTAATTTGATTCTGGTTTAATGTGAAAACTGCTAAATTTTGTGTGATCTTGATTGTGGCTCCATAATATTTGAATTCTTTCTTTCTGGCTGCTTGCAATATTTTCTCCTTGATCTGGGAGATCTGGGATTTGGCTATAATATTCCTTGGAGTTTTTGTTTTGGGACTTCTTTCAAGAGATGATTGGTGCATGCACTCAATTTGTATTTTACCTTCTGGTTCTAGGATATCAAAGCAGTTTTCCTTGATTGTTTCATGAAATATGATGTTTAGGCTCTTCTTTAAAAATCATGACTTTCAGGTAGTCCAATAATTGTTAAATTATCTCTCTTTAATCTATTTTCCAAGTCAGTTGTTTTCTCTTTGAGATATTTCATATTTTATTCTATTTTTTTTCAGTCTTTTGACTTTGTTTCATTGTTTCTTGATGTTTCACTGAGTCATTATCTTCCACTTGCCCAATTCCAATTTTAGAAGAATTATTTTCTTCAGTGAATTTTTCATTCCTCTTTTTCCATTTGACCAATTCTGCTTTTTAAGGAGTTCTTCTCTCCAATTAATTTTTGTGCTCCTTTTTACCATTTGACCAATTCTTTTTTTTAAGGTGTTATTTTCTTCAGTATTTTTATGCCTTTTTTACCAAGTTGTTGACTCTTTTTTTCACAATTGTCTTACATCACTCTCATTTTTTTTAAACAATTTTCTCTCTACCTCTCTTATTTGAATCTTAAAATTCTTTTTGAACTTCTTCAAAAATTTTTTCAGGCTTGTGTCCAATTCACATTTTTTATCCCTTCAAGGCTTTGCTTGTAGTTGTTTTGACTTGAATGCCTTTTTCCGAGTTTGTGTCTTGATTTTCCTTGTCATCATAGTAGCTTTTTATAGTCAGTTCCTTTTTGGTTGAATATTCATTATTCCAGCCTATTTCTTGACTTTTGACTTTATGTTAAAGTTGGGCACTATCCTAAGCTTCAGCTTTTTTGTGCTGCTCTTTTTAGAGTTAGTTCTGGGGATCTGTAAATTTTCTGTGCTTCCAACCTGGTATGATCCAAGGAGAGGTGTGGTTACTGCTCTCTTGGCCCTGGAACTGTGACCAGATCTCCTGCTCTCCTGCAGCTGCAAGTGCTAGTTTTACTTTCTGCCTTGGAATTGCTATCAGGGCCCTTTCACTCTTGTGAGTGACCACAAGCACTCTTTTCCACCATGGAACTGTGACCAGAGTTCCTTTCTGCCTTGGAACTGAGATCATGGCCCATGCTCCCCTATGGCTTCAACTTCTTCACCTTAGTACTGTAACCCAGAGCTGCCTGTGGGCAATGCAACAGGATCCTGCACCTAATGCCCACAAAGACTCCCCTGCAATCTCTTTCTGACCAGTTGTCTGACCCTCTTACTATTTCTGGGCTAAAAGCTCCAGAAGTTGTTACCGCTGCCTCCAAAGCTGGTTTTGCTGCCATATGTGCTATGCTTCAGGCCAGTCCCCACCCTGGTATTACATACTTTGGGGCCAACCTTCTAAGTTGTCTTGGGCTGGAAAAAATGTCTCAATTTGACCTTTTGCTGACTCTGTCACTTCAGAATTCAATTTGAAACATTATTTTAAAGTACTTTGGAGGAGAATATTGAGAGAGTTCAGCCGACTTGCTGTCTGTATTCCCCCATCTTGCTTCTGCTCTTCAGTCTGCATTATAATGTCTTCCTAGGTTTCTTTGAATCTTTACCTTTTATCATTTTTTAAGCATTGCAATAATAGTCAATTACATTTATATAATATAATTTATTCAGCCATTATTCAACTGCTAGGCACTCACTTTTTCTAGGTTTTTTTTTGCTACAATAAAAAGTATTGCTATAATTTTTTTTTTTTTTTTGTACATGTGAGTCCTTTCTCTGTGCCTTTCATATTTTTGGAGCAGTGGCATATCTGGGCCCAAAGGCATGCATAATTCAGTGAATTTGGAGTATAGTTACAAATTACTTTTCAGAATTGTTAAATTACTTCAGAACTCTCCCAGTAGGTCACTAATATGCTTGTCCTCCTATAATCCCTCTACTGGTTGTTATCTTTATTAATCTTATTGATATGAAGCAGAACCTCAGAGATATTTTGACTATTATTTTTATTTTATTGGTAAACTAGACCATTTTTCATATAGTTGTTGATAGACTGAGTTTCTTCTTTTGAGAGTTCTATATTCATACCTTTTTCTCACTTATCTATTAGGAAATGTCTCTTGTCTTTATATTTACATTACTTTCTTGTTCATCTTGTATTTGAAATCTTTGTTGGAGAAATTTGCTGCAAAGAATTCTTTTTTTTTTACATAACTGCTTCTATTTTAATTGTTTTGAATTCATACATGCCAAAACATTTTAATTTGTGTAATCAAAGTGTCTATTTTCTCTTTTGTGATCATCTTTATTCCTTCTTTGGTCAAGAATTTTCTCCTTTTCCATAGTTGTGAAAGAATTCCCTTTTTCTTCTCCTTTAATCTGCCTCCTTTAATACTGTGTAATCTTTTTTAATCTCCTTTAACACTGTGTGATCTTTTAATCTAAGTCAAGTAAGCATTTGCAATTTATTGTGGTATATTGTGTGAGATGTGAATATAAGTCCATTCTTCTCTCCCCCCAACTTCCCTAGGCTACTTCACAGTTTCCCAATTGATTTTTGTTCAATAAAGAGACCTTACCTTAGTAACTGTTATACTTGGGATTTATTGAACACTATGCTACTCGATTCAATTGATTTTGGGTCTTGTGTACCTAATTTGTTCTACTGATCAATTTTTTTAACCAGTACCCAATGCTTTCAATTATTATCATCATTACAACTATTATTATTATTTTATGATTGAGATCTGGCCCTCTTCCTTTCCATTTTTCTATTATTTCCCATGAGATCCTTGACCTTTTCTTTCTTGAGATATATTTTGTTATTATTTTGTCTAGTTCTATAAAATTATCCATTGGAAATTTAATTGATATGGAATATGAATCTAATTAAATTTTGCCAGTATTGTCATTTGTATTATATTGTCATGGCACAACATGAGTACTTTGTAATTAATTATTTACATTTTTATTTCTTTCAAGAGTAGTTCATAGCTATAGTTATAATTTCAGCTTCTGTCTTGGTAAATGGACTCCTGGGTATTTACACATTCTGTTGTTATTTTGAATGGAATTTCTTTTTCTATACCTATCTGCTGAATTTCATTAGTAATATACAGACAGGCTAAGTATTTGGGGAAATATTTTATATCCTGATATTTTACTGAAATGATTAATTTTATCCTTTAGTTTTTAGTTGAATATCTAGGATTCTCCTAAATAAACCATCACATCACCTTCAAAAATGGGTAATTTAACTTTGTTGCCTCTGATTATTTCTTCAATGTATGCATGTTGTTTTATTGTTATAACCAGTATTTCTAGAAATGTAGCAAATGATAATGGTGACAATTGACATGTATGCTTTACCCTTGACTTTATTGGCATTTCCATTACAAATAATTTTCACTCTTGTTTTTAAATACTATTTAACAAATTAAGAAAGGATCTAGTTATGCTAGTAATTCCTATGTTTTTTAAGTATGTTTATCAGCTATTTTCTAAAAAATCTTTTTTTCTCTGAATCTATGGATACAACCATAAGTAGTTTTATTGTTTTGTAATTATATGGTTATATATTTCTTAATAATTCTTCAATTCCTAATATAAATGCCACCTAGATATAGTATATAATCTTTTGAATATATTATAGCCTCTCTATACATATAATTCAATATTTTTGCATTAATATTCATCATAGATATTAGTCTTAAGTTTTTTTTTTCTCCCTTGTTTTATCTTTCCCTTGTTTACACATAAGGACTATTAAGTATGAGGATTATATAAAAATTCATAGAAGTACAATGGCTTCCTCACTTCCCTATTTAAAAAAAATTAAATATTGGAGTTGATTGTTCTCTGAGTGTTTGACATGACTCACTTGTAAATCCATCTGGTCATGAGATTTTTTTCCTTTGGACTTTTTCATAACTTTTTATTTTAATTTCCTGAAATTGAGTTATTTAAGTTATACATTTTCTTGTTCTGTTAATTTTAGTATTTTATATTTCTGTAAATACTATTCCATTTCTTTCCAATTATTGTTCTGCAACATAAAATTAGAATGGTTTCTAATAATTTCATTTTTTCCTCTTCATCTATTGTGAATTTTTTTTTTCTTTTTTGATGTTGGCAATTTCATTTTCCTCTGTGTTTTTAAAATCAAATTAATTAATAGTTCTTTCTATTTTATCATTCCCCACAAAACAATCTTTTAGTTTTATTGATTTTATGTTTTTTAAATTTTATTTATATCTTCTTTGATTTTCACTTTTTATGTGTAATTGATTTTTTATTTGTTGCTTTTCTATTTTTCTTTTGTTTCATTACCCAATGCATTGGTTTTTTTTTTCTTCTCTCTCTCTTTTTAAGGAAGAGGTATAGAAATAGAAATTTACCCTGAATTGTTTTGGCTCCATGCCAAAAGTTTTGGTATGTTGTCTCATTTTAATTACTATCTTTGATTAAATTATAATTTATTTCTATTTTTGACCCATTTGTTATTTAGGATTACATTATTTAGTCTCCATTTAAATTTTATTCCATTCTGAAAAATTCTTTCATTGAATATAATTTTTATTATGTTGTAATTATCAAGGCTATGATTGTTATGTGTTTGTTTATGGGATTTTTATAAATTAGCCCATAGTCAATTTTTGTGAAGGTGCTGTACATAGCTGAGACAATGCATACTCCTTTGGATTTCCATCTAGTAATCACTGGAGAACTCATATCTATTTTTTTTTCCTAAAATTCTATTCAGATCCTAAGTTCTTTCTTATTTATCTTTTTGTTAGATTTGTGTAGGTCTGAAAGAGGCATATTGAAGTCCCTGGTGATTATTGTTTGTTGTCTAATTATCCCTGTAATGAGATTAGGTTTTCCTTTAAGTAGTTATGTGCTATTTGATTTGATGTGTGTGTGTGTGTGTGTGCATACCAATATTATTTCATTATTTATGTTGTTTTTAATTATAATGTAGTTTTCCCACTTATTCTTTTTCTTAGACACAAATGTCTGTTTTCATTCATGCTATCAGATATGGTGTCATAACTGCTTTTTCAAATTCAGATGAGGAATAATAAATTCTGCTCTAGTCCTTTATTTTAACTCTGTGTGAGTCTTTAGGTTTCAAGTGTGTTTCTTGTAAACAACACATTGTCAAATTCTACTTTTCCCCACCATTCTGATACTCTCCTATATTATGTGAGTCAGTTCATCCTATTCATAATCATGGTTCTGATTATTAATTGTATTTTTCCATTGATCTTCTGCTCTTATACTTTTTTCCCTCTCTTTGCTCCCCAATCCTCTCTTTAAGAAGGTGAAACAAAAGAAATATAACAAATATTGCTTATCTATTATTGAAGTGATCTGATCCTACTCCTCCGCTTAGCCTATATCCCAATCACTGGTTCTTACACTTTGTTTTTCTTCTTTTACCCCCTTTATAATGTACCCTTCAAATATGAAGCTTACTTACTTGTGATTATTCCCTCTTCAACTTTATCATCTCAGGTAAACCTCAAATTTTCTTTTTCTTGTTTCTCATTCCATTCCTAATTGAATTTAATATATATTTTTTTGAATTTAATATATTTCTAAACCAAATTCATTGCAGGTGTGGGTGTTTGTGTGTTTTGTATGTGTTCAGTTCTCCTTTGCCTGATTCAGATAAGAATGAGTTTCATTGGAAGGCCACACTCCTCAGTCCCCTCGCTCATGTTTGTGTATTTTTTTAATGTACCCTAGTTGTAAGACACAGTAATTTCCTCTATTTTCTTTATTTCTTCCCTAGTGTATTCCCTTTTCTCTATCCTTTAATTTCTTAAAATCATTAAAACAGATCAAAACCACTCCCAGGACCTGTGTTTGTCTTTGTTAATTCCCATTGTGACCTTTAAAGAGGGCTGGATTCTGAAGAAACATGTTTATCTCCTCTCCCTATTACATTGTAAGCACTTCATCATCATTTAGCCCTTTTCAATTATTTACATGGATTTATTTATTTTATCTTTTTTTGGTTCCTCTTGCCTCTGGTGCTTGCTTTTCAAAGATTCTGCTCAGCTCTTGTTTTTTCATCAGGAATATATGAAATTCCTCTATTCTTTTAAAGATCCATTCCATTTCCCCCATTGTAGGATTATATTCAGTTTTTAAAATAAATAGCTTTTTGTTGTAATATTTTTTGCCTTTTGAAACATTAGATTCCAAGATTTATTTTCCTTTATAGTAACTGAAGCCTAATCTTATGTTAAATCACTCTGATTCAGGCCTGTATCACTTAATACCCAAATTATTATTATTACTTTTTTGCTAGGAAATGAAGTTAAGTGACTTGCCCAGGGTCACACAGCTAGTAAGTGTCAAGTGTCTGAGGAGGGATTTGAATTCGGGTCCTCCTGACTCCAGGGCTGGTGCTCTATCCACTGTACCACCTAGCTGCCCCAATATTTGAACCTGCTGGTTGGTCTCACTACCACAAGCCACTCCACTCCAGTCAATCCTCCACTAAGGAATCAAAGTGATCTTCCTAAATTGCATGTCCATCCATATTGCCTCCCATCTCCCAACACACATATACTTAATAAACTCCAGTGGTACTCTGTCGCTTACAAGATTAAATATAAAAATCTCTCTTTGGTGTTCAAAGCCCTTATTAACATTCTTCCTCCTCCTTTCCTTAGATCTTACACCCACTCTTGCTCCCAATATACTCTGCAAACCAATAATACTGGCATCCTTACTATTCCTTAAACAAGACACTCCATCTTCTAACTAGGCATTTTCACTGGCTGTCTCCCATACTGGGAATATTCTCCCTTCTTATCTCTGCCTCCTGGCTTCCCTGGCTTCTTTCAAATCCAAGCTAAATCCCACCATCTATGGAAAACTTTTCCTGATTTCCCTTAACACCAGTGCTTTCCCCCTGTCAATTATTTCCAATCTTTATATAGATATTTTGTATATAGTTGTTAGATATTTTCTTCGTCCTCTATATTATGAACTCCTGAGAGCAAAGACTGGCTTTTACCTTCATTTGTATCCCCAGCACTTTGTATAGTGCCTGGAACAAAGTAGGCACTTAACTAATATTTGTTGACTGACTAATTGACTATCTATAGTTTCACAGTATTCGAACTCTTTCTTTCTGGCTAGTTACAGTACTTCTCCTTCAATCTGTAAGCTGTGGACTTTAACTAAGATATTTCTGTGTGTTTTCATTTTGATGTTTCTTTTAAAAAGTGACCAGTGGATTCTTTCTATTTTGGCTTTGTCCCCTGATTCTAATAGATATAAGGTAATTTATTTTATGATTTATTGAAATATGGTATCCAAAGTTTTTGTTTGGTCATAGTTTTCTGAGAGTCCAAAGATGGTTAAATTATCTTTGCTTGATATCTTTTCCAGGTTAGTTGTTTTTGATAATAGATACTTTACACGTTCCAGTTTTTTGACTTTTGACTTTGTTCCTATATTTCTTATTATATCATGGAACCATCAGGTTCTGTTTGCTCCATTGTGCCTCTGAGAAAGGAAGGAAGGAAAAAAGGAAAAAGAGAGAAAGAAACATGCAGAATGAAATCCAGAAAACAAAAGTGTGTCAGACATTCTAGATCCCCTTTATCAACAACGAAAATCAAAAGTCAAGTTTAATGTAATACAAGGAAACAAAGCATAAAGAACAGTATAGGCCATTCACCAATAATTTTAAATTGCTATTCTATATTGAGAATCAAAGAAATAAAGAGAAAGAGGACCCGTGCAGAAGGAGAATGTGGAAAATTTCTAGATATCCACATGGTCAACACAACAAAAATGCAAATTCAGTTATACAAGAAACAAAATGATTACACATCTTTGGTTTAATGAATGACACAATGTTTATGTCCAGGGAAGTGATCAATGAACTCCTCTGCAAAACTGGAAAGTGACAGGACTAAGTAAAATCCATAACTTAAATGTTTCACAGTTCCATTTGAATCACTACCAAAGCAGCTTATCAGCTTCCTGTCATTCTCAAATCTGATCCCATTTTTCTTAACAGAAGGCAACACATATATACTACAAAAGATGAGAATACTGGTAACCTCTCTAAATATGGACCAATCACACATTTATGTACTTTATATAAAGAATTCAAACTTGTATTACTAAAAAAAATTCTATAAATGCTTATAAGAAACTATATATTGGCTGAAGAGCAAAAAAATTAAAAACAAGAACAAATGTGACAAAATATCTCAGTGAGTATACAAAACAACTTACTCATTCAGCAATTATTTAATAAAGCACCTAAAAGCATTGTTGCATTTATACTACCTTTGCTGATTCTTGCAAAGCCTTTGACTCAATTCTGTACTCATGGCTTATTCAAACACTGAAAATAAATAAAATAAATCCAAGTTTTGTGAGAATGCTAGATTTCCACTTAGAAAAATTATCTCTATTTAAAACATGGAACTCACATTAATGGAACTATGAATTGGTACAATCATTCTGAAAAGCAATTTACTATTATGCAAATAATATGAAAGATGACCATATCCTTTGACCCACAGGTTCCATTGCTAGGTATATACCCCACGGAGGTCATTAATAAAAAGAAAACTTCCATATACAATACTGGGTCTGGAGTCAGGAAGATTCATCTTTGTGAGTTCAGATTTGACCTTAGACACTTACTAGCTGTGTGACTCTGGGCACGTCTCTTAAACCTGTTTGCCTCAGTCCATTATTTGTAAAATGAGCTGGAGAAGGAAATGGCAAACCACTCTAATATCTTTGCCAAGAAAATCTCAAATGGGGTTACAAATGCTGAAATGACTCAACAACAACAAAAGAATTTGAACTTTTGCCCCAAGATCTTAATTTAATTGCAAAAAGCAATTTTATCTATCTCTGCAATAGTACTCAATATCAAATACAAAAATACTAGTCCTTTTACTACTACTACCACCACCACCACTACTACTACTACTATTATTATTAGTTACTGCAAAGCTCCAAGGACCTGTGGTCTTATCAATGTGGCTATTACTGTCAAGTATATAGATTGTAATCCATCCATGCCTGCCCACCCTTTGCAACTCCTATTCATGTGCCTCCCACTAATTTGACAGAAGTTCACCAAATGTACTAGGAGATTGCCTTTCATGTGAAGATCAGTGGAGCTCCTGAGCTGTCAATCAGTTATTCTTTCCTAACTATGTGACTGGGTCTTCTTTTTTCATGTTATACTTTTTGCTGATGCTATTTTCCCCTGTTTCTGCTGGTTATTTCTTATATGTAATGTTTTATAACCAGGTTTTGCCCACCATGTTACTTCCTATTGTCCTTTGCTGATCCTCACCTTCATTTTCTTTGAAGATTATAGTATCCCATGAATGATAGTCACAGAGCAAGGAGGAGTGAAGGTACAGCAGAAAGAATGCTTGGATTTAAGTCAAAGGCCCTGGGTTTAAATCCTGACCCTGCTGTTTATTATCTTGGGGCATTTACTTAATCTATCTGGGTTTCAGTTTCCTTACCTGTAAAATAAGGGGATTGGACTAAATGATCCCCAATGTCTCTTCTAGTTAATAGATCTATTATCCATGAAGATTGCCAGAAAAATATTTGTGTTAAACCAATTAGTCTTTATCTCAGAGAGAAGCTTGGGGTTACTAAAAGAACTCCAGCCTGCTCTCCTTTTCCTGCTCAGTTCTGGGCCTGTCCATCGACCATTTGTAGTGTTCATGCAAGATAAATGTACTGATAAATAAGCTCATTTATATAGCACTTTGAGATTTGCAAGGCACTTTACAACCATTATCTCACTTGATCCTCCTTTGATGAAAAAGAAGGGGTCTGCCTGCCACAAACTGAACACCCAAATGAGCTGTGTGATGGAGCTAGGGTGTGATGAAGCTAGCTCAAACCAGTTAAGAGCAGCCAATTGTTAAATTCTCAATGTGGACATTTATACCCCAGAATCTGCAAGTGCTACAAATTAGGGCTTGATTTAATGTATTATTGATTGACTAGACTTAAGAAAGTGACTAAGCAAATGTTAATATGCAGATTAAAATTAAAAGGGTGTCCTACAAATATTTTTCCCCCTCAGAGACCAGGTTGTTAAACATTTACTAGCCTTCAGCTGGTCCTCAGGCTCTTTCAATCATGTCCCATGTATGAGTCTTGTTTCACCTGCTCGGTTGTTCACTCTACCAGGGGAGGTACTATGTTTTCTTCTTCATTTTTTAAAAATTCTCCACAATGCCTGGTTCAGAGCTATGCATCCATTGAGCACTTAGTAAAGACTTGTTGGAGGTGAAAACTTCTAACAAATATTCCAGTGAGCAGTGGACCCTAGAGTCTGGAATAGCCAATGAGAGAATGGTACACTTCCCCAGATAGGTGGCAATGGCAAGTCCAGAAAAGATAGGAACCACGGTGGAGTAGAATAAGTGCTGTATTTTAATTCAGAGGACATGGGTTCAAATCCTGGCCTTGCTACTCTGTCTGTGGACCTTGGACAAGTCACTTCACTGCTCTTGGCATTGTGCTCCTCATGTGTAAAATGTGAGAACTGGACTAGTCAATCTCTAAGGCTCTTTCTATGCTCTAAGTCTATGGTCTGATAAAGAATGCTGGATAGGGCTGACCTAGACAGTGACATATAAGGTCACCATTCCTTGTTTGGCATTATTAATCAAGCCCTGTGCCCTTACATGAGGCAGCTAGGTGGCTCAGTGGATAGAGTGCTGGGCCTGGAGTCAGAAAGGCCTAAGTTCAATTCCGGCCTCAGACACTTACTAGTTGTGTGACCCTGGGTAAGTCATTTAACCTGTTTGTCTTAATCCACTGGTGAAGGAAATGGCAAACCACTCCAGTGTCTTTGCCAAGAAAACCCCATCGACAGTATTGGCACGCTATGGTTCATGGGATCAGGAAGAGTCTGCCATGATTGAACATCTGAATGATGTTCTTACATACCCTCCTAGGTTGTGTCTAAGAGGCATGAAAGGCAATCAGCTACAAATGGGCAAGTATAGACCTCATTTTGGCTTTGCAAATATGAAAAACTGGTCCCCCACTCCCATCTTAATCCTTACTCACCTGCCCCCACCTTGAATGCCATGTGAACGCGCCCCCACTTTGTATAGAAGCTTCTTCATTTAGAATGACTTACTCATTTCTTTTAAACTCATTTGGTAAGATGAACAGATGAATACTTTAATCTCCTGTGAAAGCAGGTGGTAATGTTAAGCCACATAAGCATAAGGCTGTACGGTACAGTGGAAAGAGCTCTAGCTCTGGACACGGCATACATGGATGCAGATTCTGGACCTGCTACTTACTAACTGTGTGATCTTGGGCAAATCAACTTGGTCTTGGGTTCAGTTTCCTCATCTGTAAAATGAGGGGGTTGGACTGCATAACTTCCAAAGCCCCTTACAAGTCTAAATCTTTGATTCTTTGGCTTAAGATTTTGGCCTTCAGGAAGTCTAAATGGAAGTTTCTTCTCTATGGTCCTTTGGCAGTCAGCACCAAAGGAGTTAACCTTCATCGCACTTTGCAACATTGATAAAAATGTGTGTACTTTAACTTCTAATAAAAAAAAATCAAGCAGGTATGAATAGCAATACAATTGCTCAAAAATTGTTCAAATTGAAGGGAAACAATTAGAAATGGATTTGGAAATATAATGTTTAGCTAAGCAAGCTATAATGTTCTGTTATTTTAATCAGCATTGTAAAGTAATTTAAATGATACAGGAAGAGACTTTTAGACTTTAATACATAATGATTTTTTTTTCAAAGCATTCATCAAAAGGTATTTCATGTTAATGATTCTATGGCTCACTATAGATATGGCAATAATGTTCCTTTTTCTGAAGGACTTAACTACTTCCTGCTTTGTCCTGATCATCTTAAAGGAAAATTCCTATAATTTTTCACCAAACCTTGTACTTAAAAAGAAAAAAGAATCAACAATCAAGTACTTATGTATTAAATAATAATAAAAACCTCAATAAAAGGATTGGAATTTATATAGCACTTTGAAATTTGCAAAGCATTTTACATGTACTACCTCATTTGAGCCTTACAATAACCTCCTGAGATAGGTTTGATAGGATTGTTATCACTATTTTATAAAGATCATATGATTGACCCAAAGGTACATAGCTAGAAAATACCAGAGATGAGGTTTGAACTCAGGTTTTCCTGTCTCCAAGATTCTTCATTCTGTGGAGTTAAAGACCAGGAAGACATCACAGGGGTATCTGAAGGGTGAGAAGGGAGGTGTCATCTAATGTATTCCCTGATCTCTAGGCAGCTAAGAGAAAAACAAACAAAAAAATCTGAAACAGAATTATCTCCTCTTTCTTCATCACCCTTCTCCTTTCTTTTCCTCCTCCTCCCCTTTCTTTTCTTTTGTTTCTTCCTTCCTTTCTTACTTTATTTCCTTTCTTCTTTTCTTCCTTCCTTCCTTCCTTTCTTCCTTCCTTCCTTCATTTCTTCCTCCCTCCCTCCTTCCCTCCTTCCTTCCTTCCTTCCTTCC